>NC_140546.1:37007942-37342942 GCF_057382185.1 Mchenga conophoros
CAATCTAAACGTGTCTTAAGTATATCAATCCACAGCCAAAAGCTGTTTTAAAAATTGAAGCATATTTTATTAACATATGTAAGTAACAAAATTCTCCATATTAGGTCACCATGATCCATCAATCATAGAATTTTATATACTAATGATTCTACCAGCCAAGTGACACAAGTTAAGGTAGGTACTTGTGCTATATGGTTCAAGGCAGGAATGACAGGAAGAACCAAACAAGCTGTGTAATCTTATTTCATACTAGCTGGTTACTCGTTTCACATAGAAAACCTTTAAATCCTTATAACATGTATAAGTGGCGAATCAGGAGAACTCACCAACAGGCAATGGTGTGCTGCCACTGCTGGATAGGTGCTGAATCTGAAGTCTCTGAGTTAATTGTGGTGGCACCTGAGGCAGGGGGCTGATGACTGATGGGATAAGAAAAGAGTAGATCCCAGGTGTGTAGTGCTTCATCTGGGTCAGTGGGGAACTGCTGCGAGCCGGGGCACGGCTGGCCGTCTTCATCACAGTGATGATCAAATGACGTGCTGAGCACTGAATGGTCAGAGGTTTGGAGAAAATGGGAGACCATCGTATGAGCCCCTGGTTGCAGTTAATGTAACTGGAGCAGGTGTGGTACCACCTCTGCACTCCGAAGATGCATGGTGGTGGAGTTTAGTGTCATCCAGGTTGACTCAGAGACTAACCCTGTAACACAGACACATATGAACAAGGTGTGGAGCGGTCCAGTCTGCATTTCTCTGTTAATCATTTCCTGTGTCCTTGCTGAATGTTTCCTATAGGTATAAATGAATCAAGATCTTACTGCTTACATAGTTATCTTGAGGGGTTTTAGTCTTTAATTCTGGTTAGTTTTCTATTCTTTGTTTTTGTTATCTTGAGAATTGCTTTTGGTTTGTGTTTACTTCTCTGTGTTTCAGTTTAGCATAGTGTTTCCCCAGTGTTTCTTGTTAAGTCTTCGTCTCTGTCCCATGTTTGTTACTTCCTGTTTTATTTTGACACTCCTTTCTCACTTGTACTTTGTTTTAAATTATATTGTCTTCTTGTCTTGTTTCCTAGATTCTACTCACCTGAGTCTCATTTACCCCAGCTGTTTACATCCCCTAAGTGCCCTCTTATGTGTATTTAGTGGTGTCTTTCCCTCAGTCCTTGTCACAATGTTTGTTTTCACTTCTTGTGCCTTCCCTGCCTGAATTTCTGCATTTTTATGGGCTATGTTATATGGATTATTAATTTTTCCATCAGTTTAAAAAAAGTGAGTTTTCAGTAGTGAGGGGCAAAGCAAGGTTTTGTGAAACGCTGAAATATTCACCCCATCGGGGTGATTGTGGCTCAAGAGTTGGGAGTTCGCCTTGTAATCAGAAGGTTGCCGGTTCGAGCCCCGGCTTGGACAGTCTCTGTTGTTGTGTCCTTGGGCGAGACACTTCACCCATTGGTGGTGGTCAGAGGGCCCGGTGGTGCCAGTGTCCGGCAGCCTCGCCTCTGTCAGGGCAGCTGTGGCTACAATGTAGCTGCCATCACCAGTGTGTGAATGACTGGATGTGTAAAGCGCTTTGGGGTTAGGGACTAGTAAAAGCGCTATACAGATACAGGCCATTTACCATTTTACCCATCTCCACAAAGACACCAGTTAGCTAATTTGGTTATTCCCTCATTTTGACAATACTAATCTGAAACAAAGTCAGAGACACGACCTTCATAATTCCAAACAGAGGTATACATTTTCTTATAAAGGCATAAAGCTTAAACCGTACACCTTTTTTTGTGGTAATATTACACACATTTGGAAATTCAGGTTGGGGGTTTGACTCCCAACCAGGGCGTATGTATCCAGTAAGGGTCCCTAGGCTTGACTACAAGAACTCAACACATGGATCCTGGAATGCCTTGGAGAACTGTAGAAGATCAACAGGGCCCAAAGAGCCTTCATCAGGAACTCACTGGGGATGTGGTGAACAACACTAGAGGCAAACGTCAAGGCAATAGCACAAGTCACCATCAAGTATATAAGTGGGCAAGAGATGATGATGTTGCATATAGTTAGGGATGGATCAGGTGACCCTGAATCCTTCCTTAGTTATGCAGTGTAGGCTGCTGGCTCTCTTCCACAGCATGTCCTGTCTTCCTTCTCGCACCCCAAACGGTTGCAGCAGATGGCCCCGCCCCTCCCTGGGCCTGGTTATGCCGGAGGTTTCTTCCTGTTAAAAGGGAGTTTAGGGACTTCCGGTAATGGTGTTTACTGAGTAGACGTGTTTTAGGTCTGCTCCGCTACACGGTTAAGGATTTACCTTACCATTGTCGACTACCCAAGATCCAAATAATGTCAAAGTCAAAAGGCAAACAAGACCGAGACCGAGAAACTTTGATACCTACGGCACCTGTAACTGCAGCCGAGATTAGCTTAATGCTCGAGGAGCATAGAGCTGCATTGCTAGTGAACTTTAAGTCATCCTTTGAGGACTTGTCCTCTAAGTTAGACAATGTGCAGTCTGCAGTGCAGGACCACGGTCAACGCATTAACTCTTTCGAGTCAACATCGAATTTGACCAACGTCCGGATCAATTAGAGTCGGAATGCTTTACGCTTCGCAAAAACAACAACTGGCTAAAATCCAAGGTGGCAGACTTGGAAGGTCGCAGGAGAAGGCAGAATATACGACTTGTGGGATTACCTGAGGACATTGAAGGTCCACGCTGCACAGCTTTCTTCTCTTAGCTCCTGTTTTCGGAGCGCAGGTGCTTCCCTCACCGCCCGGGCTGGACAGGGCGCACAGGAGTCCAGTTCCGAAATCGGCGAAACCATGGCCGGTTATTTTGCAATTTCACCGGTACCAAATAAAAGACCTGGTAATCCGTGAAGCTCGTAGCCGAGCTTGCGGCGAGCTCAGCTACAATGGCCATAGGATCCGGCTATATGAAGATTACAGCCCCAAGGTGGTGAAAAACTGAGCTGAGTTTAAAGACGCACTTTGATGTCTGAACTTTATAAGCGGGGATTTAAACCTGCGCTCCTCTTCCCGGCTAAACTGTCCCACTCTCACCTTTACTTTTCACTTTAGTAATGATGCCTCTCTCTGTGACTTTCAGAACTGTCATGGTCCGTGGACTCAGTGATTTTGTGTTTGGTGTATTTATTGTTGTTATTATTATTATCATTATTATTTGTGGACTGTTTTGGGATGGTTTGTGTTTTGGTGTTTTTGGATACTGGGTTTCTGGGTTGGTGCTCCCTCTGTTGGTTCCCCTGTCTCGTCAGGTTAATCAGGTCCAGCTGTGTCTCCCACCTGTGTGTGATTTCCCAGTGTCCCTCAGTGTATTTATAGTGTGTGTCTGCCTGTGTTCCTCGTCGCGTCGTCTGTGTTCATTCACTGTGTTCCTCCGCATCTCTCTGCCCAGCCTTCCTCATCTGCCATCTCTGTACATCTCCCGCTGTCCTTATGTTTCAGGTTTGTTTGTTAGTTTTTCCTAGTTTAGGTTTATGTTCAATTCTGCCCTCACCTTTGTTATTTTCACTGTAAATAAATCTCCACTCGGATCTCCACTGCTGTCTGCGTCTTGGGTCCTCATTCTTTCCACCACACGACTGCTGCCCCAGCCATGACAAGAACCCCTCCTCTGTTTCAAGGGGTTATTTGTGGTGGAACATAGGGTTACTCTATATGCAGATGACTTATGAAAATACTTCTAAATTTTGGCTCTTTCTCTGGGTACAAGATTAATATACAAAAAAGTGAATGTTTTCCTATAAACCCAGCTGCACAAGAGCTTAGACAAACCGATTTTGATTTCCACTTAGCTTCTTCAGGCTTTAAATATCTAGGAGTGCATATTGCCAGTTCATTTAAAGCTTTGCGAACTGCAAATTTTAACCCTTTACTCACCTATGTAAGGTTGGCTTTTCAAAGGTGGGCAAACCTTCCTGTATCACTTCTTGGCAGGATAAATATTATAAAAATGAATATTCTACCCAAATTTCTCTATCTTTTTCAGTGTGTCCAACTGTTTTTACCTAAATCCTTCTTCAAATCTGTGAATCAAATGATTTCATCATTTATATAGGCAAATAAGACCCCCGGCATTAGTATGACCTCACTACAACAGGGTAAGCTTAGTGTGGGGCTTGTTCTGCCCAAGTTGATGTTTTACTATTGGGCAGCCAACATAAAGTATACCTATTGGTTGAATAATCCTCAGGCTACTTGGTGTGGCCTTGAGGCTCAATCATGTTTCTCTTCCTCACTTTCAGCACTATTATTTTCATGCCTTCCTGTTTCCCTGTTACAATTTACAGACAACCCTGTTGTAATTGCCTTTCTAAAAATATTTTAAAGATAACACTTTTCTCAGCTTTAGTGACCTTTCTTCTTTGTATGATTTGACCTCGTATCATTTGTTCCGCTACTTTCAAGTAAGACACTGTGCATCTTCTATCTTGCCAGAGTTTCCAAGTCAGCCTCTCAAGCCTTGGTGGGAAGACTTATTCCAGTTGAAGCTTCACAGTAAGGCTCTAATATCACAAATATAGGGCTAGCATTAGGAACAGACTGAGACAGCAGGCGCATCGCGCACCACTGCCCAGTATCCTACTGGCCAACGTACAATCCATGGAGAACAAGCTCGATGACCTAAGAGCAAGAGTCACCTTCCAACGTGACATGAGGGACTGCAACATTCTGTGCTTCACGGAGACATAGCTGACCCCCACCGTGCCGGACCAGGCCGTAACTCCGTCGGATTCATTCTTTGTGCTCCGCGCGGACAGAACGGCAGAGTCGAACAAAACCAAAGGTGGAGGAGTGCGTTTCATGATAAACAGAAAGTGGTGTGATGCCAGGAGCATTTCTACTCTCTCCAGCGGCTGCTCGCCACATCTGGAATTCCTGAGCATTAAGTGCCGCCCTTTCTATCTGCCCCGTGAGTTCACCTCGGTCATCGCCACGGCGGTCTACATCCCACCCCAAGCGGACACAGGTATGGCTTTGTCCAAATTACATGATGTGCTGAGTTCGCTTCAAAACAAGGACCCGGGCGCAGCCCTCATTGTAGCAGGAGACTTTAACAAAGCGAACCTCAGACAAGTCATGCCAAACTTTTACCAGCATGTCTCGTGTCCAACGAGAGGGGATCGGATTTTGGATCACTGCTACACGCCATACAAGCAGGGCTACAAAGCTGTCTCACACCCGGCTTTTGGGAAGTCTGACCACAACGCCATCTTCCCCATTCCCCAGTATAAACAAAACATACGGAGGGAGGAGTTAACCATGAGGGAGGTGAAACGGTGGTCTGCCCAATCAGAAGCTACGCTACAGGACGCACTCAACAACGTCGACTGGGACATGTTCAGAGCATGCGCAGGCGACATCAACGAGTTTACGGAAGTAGCAGTATACTTTGTCAATATGCTAGTGGAGGAGATTATCCCCACTGCGAGAGTCACCACATTCCCAAACCAGAAATCGTGGATGGACAGATCGATCCGCACTGCAGTAAACGCCAGGACCGCCTCCTACAACGCGGGTCTCGCCACTGGCGATATGAGCGCCTACAAAGTGGCGGTGAGAGATGCCAAACGCCGGTACCGGGAGCGTATGGAGTCCCGCTTCCACCAGGGCGACACACGGAGTATGTGGCCCGGACTACGCACCATTACGGACTACAAAGCCAGGGACACTGTGCCGATCAACGCCGACTCTGCATTCACCAACGAGCTGAATCAGTTCTACGCCCGTTTCGAGGTTAGCCAGGCGGCTAATGCTATCTACCGCCTGACTACCGAGGAAAGTGACATCATCAGCAAGAGACCAGTGACCACCATCACGGAGCATGACGTCCGCGCAGAATTGAGGAGAGTGAACACAAGGAAAGCAGCAGGGCCAGATGGCATCACCGGCTGTCTGCTGCGCTGCTGTGCTGACCAGCTAGCAGGTGTGTTCACTTCCATCTTCAACGAGTCCCTGGCGAAGTCTGTGGTCCCCACATGCTTCAAAAGATCCACCATCATCCCTGTGCCCAAGAACAGCAAACCCTCATCCCTGAACGATTACCGGCCAGTTGCACTGACCTCGGTAGTAATGAAGGTGTTTGAGAGGCTGCTGAAGAACATCATCTCCTCCTCCATCCCAGACACCACAGATCCGCTGCAGTTCGCCTACAGATCCAACAGATCCACAGAGGATGCCATCGCCCACGTCCTACACACCACTCTCAGCCACGTGGCCAAGAAACAGGGTAACTATGTGCGAATGCTGTTTGTTGATTACAGTTCAGCGTTTAACACAATAGTGCCCTGCAGACTGTTCACAAAGCTGAGGGATCTGGGACTTAACAGCCGTCTGTGTGCATGGGTGTTGGACTTCCTCACTGGCAGAACTCAGGTGGTGAGGGTGGGCAGGTGCTTCTCCAACAGCATCACCATCAACACAGGAGCACCTCAGGGATGTGTCCTCTCGCCACTGCTCTACTCCCTCTACACAGTGGTGTTGGGTGCCATCTCCAACAACAATGAGGTGGGCTACATAGACGAAGTGAAGAATCTGGCATCATGGTGCCAGGACAACCACCTCCAGCTGAACGTCGGCAAGACCAAGGAGCTGGTGGTGGACTTCAGAAGGAGTCAGCACAGAGACTACAAGCCCATTATCATCAATGGAGCTCCAGTGGAGAGGGTGCAGTCCTTCAAGTATCTTGGTGTCCACATCTCCTCAGACCTGACATGGTCTGCCCACATTCAGGTCCAGACCAAAAAGGCTAGGCAGCGCCTGTATCACCTACGACAACTGAGGAAGTTCAGGGTCTCTCCAAAGATCCTCAGGATTTTCTATACAGGCGCTGTGGAGAGCATCCTCACACAGAACATGACATCATGGTTTGGGAACAGCTGTGTGAAGGACCAAAAAGCTCTCCAGAGAGTGATCCGTACAGCAGAACGCTGCTGCAGGATTGCTCTCCCCCCGCTTCAGGACACCTACACCAGGAGATGCCGGACTAGAGCAGCGCAGATACTGAAGGACCCGTCCCATCCTGGCAACAAACTGTTCCAACTTCTGCAATCTGGTAGAAGGTTCAGCATCTTCCGGGCAAGGACAGAGAGACTCAAGAGGAGCTTCTATCCCCAAGCCATCCGTGCCCTAAACACACACACCCGCCCTCTCACATCATCTATAATTGACTGAGACAGGACTCTTCCAGACACTAAACCAAGGCACAATGTACATTTCAATTCCTTTAATTTTAAATATGTTTATATTGTCTATCCTGTAAAATAGTCAGATTGTCTATTCATATTAATGTACAGAATTCACCTGCTTGCTGCTACTACTGCACATTCACCCAATGTATATACTATATATACAGTGTTGGGAAGGTTACTTTTAAAATGTATTCCATTACAGAATACAGAATACATGCCCCAAAATGTATTCTGTAACCTATTCCGTTACGTTACTCAATGACAGTAACGTATTCTGAATACTTTGGATTACTTAATATATTGTGGCGAGTTCAGACAAGGAGGAGACGGAGGTATCGTTTGGTCTTGCTTCCCGTGAGCTAGCCAGGGAGCACAGCCGTTTATTACATTTGCAGAAGAACACACTGCCACTAGCTAACTGCTCAGCGCGGCAACCACAACACACATAGGGCGCCCTCTGACCCCGGAAGGACACACCGTCGCAGCGAGAGGGCGTCACCTGTCACCATGGCAACATACACAAAACATAACTGTACAAGCAGAACCCCGAACAGCCCTGACCCGCTACAATATTATCATGCTTTTTACAACAACGTGAATGTACTATTGCTGTGTGATTTATTACTATTACTGAAGGTCCGCGACTCTGAACTGTAGTAAAGGGACCTCTGACTAATGCTGGGCTCACACTGTGCGATTTTTGGCCCATTTTGAGCCGATTTTTGAGTCGTGCGATCGTTTTGGCGATCGGCCCGATTTTGGCCTTCATCGTGCGTCGTGCATCGTGTAGTATATGTGGGGTAACGAGAATACGGTGGGGTCCCTGTTGGCTGGTAGCCGAAAAATAGCTCTACTTTGTTGTGTGGGTCAACTTTTCTTGCGACAGACAGAGAGAGACGTTGAAAGGCTGCTCCAACGGAACATGTTGTTTTCGGAGGAAAACACGAACACAGTGTACAGTCGAGTCTTAATAGCTTACTTACAACTGGGCTCGTCAGGCACTCTTCTTGGCTGCAGTGGTTATTATTATATTTACATGCTTCCAGCTCCCGTTTTTGCTCGATGACTGCTCATACCTTTCCACTCCCCTTTTCCTCCCTCCTAGCGCTCACAGACACATAACGTGTATGGCAGTCCATTCTCCCAGCAGCACGGACTACACTGAACATGATGCTACATTCTTTAGAGCTATGCTTGTAGCATTCTGCCTGTTAGCTTAGCACAACAACAACAACAACAACGAAAAGGCGCTCTCTCACCCAGGAAACACACAGTCGCAGAGAGAGAGAGCGTCGCCCTGTAACCATGGCAACCGTAACGCTGCCGCCTGGAACAAAAGAACGTAGCTGTCAAACAAAACCCAAACAGTCCTGACCCGCGACAAAATGAAACGGGAAAGTACCCCAGTGTATTCCATTTATTTCAACAAAGTAACTGTATTCTGAATACCACCTTTTTAAACGGTAACTGTAACGGAATACAGTTACTCATATTTTGTATTCTAAATACGTAACGGCGGTACATGTATTCCGTTACTCCCCAACACTGTATATATATAATGTTCTTCCTCTACCCCCCCCCATTTTTGTACATGCCGAGGAGCGTGTCAGGTTACATTTCACTGTGTGTTATACTTGTATAACTATGCATGTGACAAATAAAGAACCTTGAACGTTGAACTTTGAATATATACTTTAATTATGGTATCGGGCAATTACTCAAACTTAATAGTCTTAAGTTTGGGGAAGGTTACTGGGACAAAGTAATTGAAAAAATTCATACCTCAGCCTCATGCCTCATGTGTAAGACTCTCCCTTATTCAGTTTAAGACGGTATACGGATTACACTTCTCTTATCTAGACTACCTAAAATATACCCCGGCAATCCTGACCTGTGCAACAGATGCAGTACCTCCCCCTGTGATTTAACTCATATGTTTCTTACGTGCCCGACACTTCAGTTATACTGCACTTTTTATTTTGAAGTGCTCTCTCATGTTTTGAGCGTTACACTCAAACCATGCCCACTAGTTGCCATTTTTGGTGTTTCTGAAGATGCCACCCTAAACCTTAGTCATAAGCAGCTGGATGTTATCGCTTTCACTTCACTGCTGTCACAGTGTAGAATTTTACAGTCTTGGAAAGCTCCTCACCCTCCAGCCCAATCACGTTGAGTGGAAGATGTTATGTTCTTTTTAAAAATTGAGAAAATAACATTCAGACTCAGAGGAAATGTTAATAAGATCTCACAGATGTGGCAGCCTTTTATTATTTACTTCAATTCATTGAAAACACGTACAACTTACAAGTTGTTTTTTGTTTTTGTTTGGGGGGGGGTTCTGTGTGTGTGTCACGGCTGCCTGGATTTAGAAGGAGGACCCAAGATGCAGGCAGTGGATGAGATACCGGTGGTTTTATTTACAGAGGTGTAGAGGCAAACAAACAGTGGGGCATAACAAACAACTAAAGACACCTAAACTGGGAGAACTAAAATAACAGACCTGGGAGCATATGACAACGGATGATGAATAGCAGAGAGATGCAGACGAGGAACAGGACACCGTGGAACACAGGGTAACAGACTGACACAGAGGAACACAGACGAACCGGCAACAGGCAGGAGAACACACAGGGCTTAAATACACACACCAGTAATCAGGGGATGAGAGACAGGAGGGCAACACAGCTGGGAGGAATCTGGGCTGACGGGACAGGGGAAACGTAAACTGATCACACTCACATATGACACGGACCTTCACAATAAAACAGGAAACTCAGACACATGGAACCAGACAAGACATTGAACTAAACAGACAGATTCACAAACAGATGGGGTGACACCATAGACAGACAGATACAGACGCAGACTCAGAGGCAGACCGAATATAACACAGAACCTAAACAATCATCATCTAGAAAATGATAACAAACTAAAAGCGCTGGGTCACCGACCCAGGACCATGACAGTACCCCCCCCCCCTCAAGGGCTGGCTCCAGACAGCCCAGCAGAAACGAAAAAACGGACCAAAATTAAACAGAAAACAACCCGACCAGGGCGGGCGGAGGGGGCCCAGGACGGAGGGACAGAGTCCAAAAAGGCCCAGATGGTCAAGTTCAGGAGGCCGACCATGCGAATGGCAACGGGGCAGGTCCGGATGCCGTCCACGCAGTAGGCAGTGGCGTGGAAACAGTTCTGGGGGCCGACCGTGCGGACGGCAACGGCGGCGTGGAAACAGTTCTGGGGGCCGACCGTGCGGACGGCAACGGCGGCGTGGAAACAAGTCCGGAGGCCGGCCACGCGGAAGGCAGTGGCGGCGTTCAGGAGGGCGTCCACGGTGGCGGAGATGCCCAACAAGCGGCCTGGCAGATGACCGACGATGTGGAGGTGGTAGTAGGGGACCTGAAGGCTGCGTGGCCCCTGCAGCCCCAGGCGAGGCGGAAGCTGAGGCTGGACCAGACGAGGCTGATGAGGATGATGAGGATGCTGAGGCCGGACCAGACGAGGCCGATGAGGATGCGGAGGCCGGACCAGGCGAGGCCGATGAGGATGCGGAGGCCGGACCAGGCGAGGCCGATGAGGATGCGGAGGCCGGACCAGGCGAGGCCGATGAGGACGCTGAAGCTGGACCAGGCAAAGCAGCTGAAGCTGAAGAGGAGGCCACTGCAGGTGATGCGGGAGCTGGACCAGACGAGGATGAAGACACGGAGGCTGGACCAGGCGAGGATGAAGACACGGAGGCTGGACCAGGCGAGGATGAAGACACGGAGGCTGGACCAGGCGAGGATGAAGCAGTGGCTGGACCAGGTGAAGCGGATGAAGCCGAAGCATGCGCTGGACCAGGCGACGCTGAGGATGCTGAATCCGGACCAGGCGACGGCGTGAAGGATGCAGCAGAGGCCGGGCCAGGCAACGGCGTGGAGGATGCAGACGGAGGCGCTGCAGCAGGTGGCGGCATGGATGTAACTGCTGCTGCAAGCGTGGATGAGGCTGCTGGTGGAGCAGCTGGTGGCTGGATGGGCTCCTCGGGCCCCCCAGCTGACGAGAAAGGAGGCTGGACGGGCTCCTCGGGCCCCCCAGCTGGCGAGAAAGGAGGCTGGACGGGCTCCTCGGGCCCCCCAGCTGGCGAGAAATGAGGCTGGACGGGCTCCTCGGGCCCCCCAGCTGACGAGGCAGATGGCTGGACGGGCTCCTTGGGCCCCCCAGCAAAAACAGTCTCAGAACCAGCGGGCACTGGAGCCCCTGGCACACACAGAACAGAACCAGCAGGTGCGGAGACCTCTGGCAGGAACACAACAGAACCAGCAGGCACACGGGCCTCTGGCAGGAACGCAACAGAACCAGCAGGCACACGGGCCTCTGGCAGGAACGCAACAGAACCAGCAGGCACACGGGCCTCTGGCAGGGACAGAACAGGACCAGCAGGCACACGGGCCTCTGGCAGGGACAGAACAGGACCAGCAGGCACACGGGCCTCTGGCAAACACATAGCGGCCTGCAGCTGCGCAGAGCATTGACCCTGCTCAGGCAGCGACAGCTCTGTGCAGTCCTCAGCTGGCTTCTTAAACTCCAGGGGTCCAGAGTCTGATGGGGGCTGAAACCCAGCCTCTGGGGAGGCCCTGGAGTGCATCTCAGTCTCAGAACTGGCCAGCCTTTGAGGAATGTTGACATTGTTCTTGGGTTTGTCTCTCTGCTTAGAGTACGGAGTTGTTGAACTGTCCGTTATGGGTTGGACTGACATGGCTTGCTGTACAGGAGGAGTAGGTAAAGGTGATGGCTGAACAGGTGGTGGAGCAACTGACACAGGATGCAGGGCTGGTGACTGCTGAACAGGAGGCTGAACTGAGGATAAAGCTAATGATTCTTCTGCTAACCGGGCTACTGACTGGGCCATGGATTGTAACAGGGTTTGTAATAAGTCTGGCTGTGACTGTAATTGAGCTATGGATTGTGAGGCTGAATGTGGCGGAGGTGGCGACTGGGCTTCTGGCCGGGCGGCTAACTGAGCTTCTGGCCGGGCGGCTAACTGAGCTTCTGGCCGGGCGGCTAACTGAGCTTCTGGCGATAAACAGTTTTTGTCCTGCGCCGTACAGAACATCACCCCTGAGTAAACGGTCCCACAGTTCAGACCAATAATACTGTCCTGTCCACTCACCACAGCTGGCTGCTCGGAAATCCCCAGGTCCGACTGTGGCGAGGAGCGTCGGCAGCGTGAGCGCCGTTTCCCCCTCGAAGGCTGGGTTGACGGGCCGGGCAGAACATCCTCTGTCGGACTGGGCAGTGAAGCATGAGTTGCAGGGTGGGCGGTAGCAGCCGGGGGGTGAAGACGGAGTCCATTCAGAATGAAATTCTGTGCGAGCGGGTGAAGTGAGCTGAGCAGCCAGGGGAGACCAGAAACCAAGCGCTGTAGCCGATTAGCCACGGCTTGGCGAAATTCTCTCCCCTCGTGCTCCAGCCACGCGTTGATTAATTTGTCCACGGAGTAAACAATGTCCTCCCGGAGCTCCTTGGGCGGGTTGAATGCTGCTGGGTCCATAGTGGCCGGTTCGTACTGTCACGGCTGCCGAGGCGAGCCGTGTGGATTTAGAAGGAGGACCCAAGATGCAGGCAGTGGATGAGATACCGGTGGTTTTATTTACAGAGGTGTAGTGGCAAACAAACAGTGGGGCATAACAAACAACTAAAGACACCTAAACTGGGAGAACTAAAATAACAGACCTGGGAGCATATGACAACGGATGATGAATAGCAGAGAGACGCAGACGAGGAACAGGACACCGTGGAACACAGGGTAACAGACTGACACAGAGGAACACAGACTGACACAGAGGAACACAGACGAACCGGCAACAGGCAGGAGAACACACAGGGCTTAAATACACACACCAGTAATCAGAGGATGAGAGACAGGAGGGCAACACAGCTGGGAGGAATCTGGGCTGACGGGACAGGGGAAACGTAAACTGATCACACTCACATACGACGCGGACCTTCACAATAAAACAGGAAACTCAGACACATGGAACCAGACAAGACATTGAACTAAACAGACAGATTCACAAACAGATGGGGTGACACCATAGACAGACAGATACAGACGCAGACTCAGAGGCAGACCGAATATAACACAGAACCTAAACAATCATCTAGAAAATGATAACAAACTAAAAGCGCTGGGTCACCGACCCAGGACCATGACAGTGTGGGGTTTTTTCCTTTTATTTTTATTTTTATTTTATTTTTTATTGGTATCATCCAAATTTTAATGGCCTAATCTGTATTGAGATATGTCTTTGTATCAGTTGGTGCTTTATTGGGCCTGATATGTCAAATTACATGTAAAAACTCTATAAATAAAGGGGGGGAGGGGGTTTCTTTCCCACTGTTGCCAAAGTGTTTGCTCATAGGGGGTCATATGATTGTTGGGTTTTTCTCTGTATGTATTATTGTAAGGTCTCTCTAAAATAAATAAATAAAATTGAATTGAATTGAAGAGATGCTCTGTCTGCTGTTCTGCATAGACCTGAACCCCATCTGAGAGATTATTTACTAGATTACTAGGCTACAGATACTGAATACAGAATGGAGCAACTGTCAGCCACCTCGTGTACATGTATGACATCAAGATGTATGCCAGGAGTAAATGAAACATCAGTTCACTGATCCACGCCACCAGGATATATAGCAATGACACTCTAATGCCATTGGTGTATAGGAGAAGTGTAGTCAGATGGTAACCAAAGAGAAGGTAGTCAGAACTGAGGGGATCGAGCTACCGGAAGGCAACATTGCAGACATAGAGGACAGCTAAGTACCTGCGCATCCCACAGGCAAATGGAAACCATGAAGAGGCCGCTAGGAAAGCTGCAACCACCAAGTACCTGCAGATGGTCAGGCAAGTCCTGAGGAGTCAGCTGGATGGTAAAAACAAGATCTGGGCTATCAACACCTACGCCCATGATCAAGCCGTCAGACTCCAACACTCAGTGACTGGACTGACACACACACACACACCTTCATACACGTCACCACCTCAAAAGCACTTATCTGCACAGTTTGTTAAGTAGTCGTCCGTTTTATTTTGATACTCCTTTTAAGTCTCATGTCTTTTTGAAACTAAAAGAGTGCAGCTAGTTTGAGAACCCAAAAATTATAAAACAAATGGAAATCTGTTGAGTATGTTGTGTGCTCACAATCAGCTGTCTTAGGGTGTGATGAGTTCATTGAACCACTTCTGCACATAGAGAACATGCCGCTCTTGCTTGTCTGCTTCTTTGCCTTTACAATCAAAAACAGATATTTTTGCACTTTTATAACTGTGGCTATTGTTCTCTTAGTGTACTGTGTGTGTATAATTATAAGTATGCATTGCATGTTTTTTTGTTTGTTTGTTTGAAATGGCAAATCCATCCCTAGTTTTCACTTTATTCTGTTGCCTTAACAGGCTTCATTTGTGTCTTCTTCCTGCAACCAACTGTAACCAAAACATAGACACAGCAGGCTTAAACCTCTCTGAAGAGGAGGAAGAGTATTTTTATATTCTATATTCTACATGTGAGAGAGATTGCTTGAGCAAAAGGAGGCAGTTAACACAGGCCTCTGTATCCTTGGGAAGAGCTCACTTTGTTTAAATGAGGAAGAATGGTCACCCGTCTCTCCATAAATGTACTCTGTCCATTTGAGGAAGCAACCAGAGAGATGTCTCCTGAAAAATATGTTTCTGTGTCCAAGGTGATTCCCCTGGTCTCACTGCTTCTCAGAACCACTAAAGCTTCAGAGTCTCAAGGTAGCAAGCAAGCTGCTCAGCTGTCAGGGCATTGTCACCGTCGTTTCAACTCTACTGAAACATTTTATGATTTTGCTGTCTGCACCTTCCTGGACAACAGATTTAAAAACCTGGGATTCTGTGACAAACGTTGACTGTGTAAAAGCTCGACTTCTAACTGAAATGCAGTCAGATGTCAGGACATTCATCATCCGCCACCAGCTCTTTCCCAACTCTAGAAACTACCTCAAGCTCTTCTGGAGGGGTTGCTTCATCCCCACCTGCAGCAAAAGGTTTCCATTTCCATCATATGTGGAGCCTGTTTATGTTTTTGCGGTGGCTGACCAGCATTCTGATCCATAGAGGGTGACTGGGCAGATAATGGTCTTGTAGATCTTTGCCTCGAGATGGTCTACAATCTGACACTCGTTACTTGATACCAATTCGTCCAAGCGGCTTTGGCCCTTGCCTGCATGTCAGGGAGGATATCCACATCACTACTGACCATCAGTCCCAGGTACTTACATTCATTGGTCTTCTTTAGGTCTTCTTAATCTTCATCAACATCTTGTTGGGTGTCCATGTAATCGGTCTTCCTGGTGTTGAGTCTCCTGCCATAGTCAGCCAGGCATGTCTTCCATTGCTGCATATGGTGCCGCAGGTCTGTTCTGGATGGATTTACCAGGAAGACGTTGTCGGCGTAGAGGAGTGACCATGGGTGAGGTGTTTGGAGATCGGTAATCTTAGTGTCCATGCAAAAGATGAACAGGAGGGGCGAAAGGGCCGAACCCGGGGGTACACCCACGTTGATGGTGAGACTCCCGGGATGGGCGTCCAGGATCCGTACAAATATCTTCATGGTATGGCATAGAAAATGGATTAGGCGGTAGTTGGCCCAGTTGATGGCATCGCCACTGGCTTTCCAAATTGTTACCGTGATGCTGTTGGTCCAGGCTTCTGGCACTTTGCCACCCATGATAATACAATTGTGATACTTTGCTGGCCAAGGAGTTTCCAGGCTCCTGCCGGGATATCTTTGGGACCAGGTACTTTTCCATTTTTCACCTTCTTCATGGCGTCTTTGACGTCTACTGTCATGATTGGCAGGACTGGGCCATGAATAGGGGTGGCACTGTGGATTGGCGGGTGGGGGAAAAAGCAAAAATAAGATTGCCAAAAATATTGCACCTACATACTACACTTCTTGGAGAAACAAAAAAGTCACAAAATACCATCACTGTATATAGAAGAATCTGCAGCACATGTAAATTATGTCACCGCTGGTGCTTTTCAGATGGGAGCACCTCATTAGCTGTATCTGTATGTGTATAAATATTATTTTGTTTTCAGCACTTTTTATTTTCAGCACTTTTCTAAGCTTACTGCAGTAAGCTTAGAAAACACCGGTGTCGCACATAAGGATGCTGTCATAGCCTGTCAGCCACGTTGATTAGCTGCGTATATACGAATGTGAATCGCATCATTGGCTGGACTTTGGGATAAGGTGGCATCGCTCTAATCCCATACGGGAGCAGCCAGTCACTCACTGACTAACACTGCAAAACAGAATTGTTAAGGTATTTATTTTAATTTCAATTCAGGTTAGATTATTTTTTTGTGTGTGCGCAACACAGATTTTCTGTGCACAGAGACCGTGCCAGCAGTGCGCAATTGCGCAAGCGCGCAGCTTAGAGGGAACATTAGTTATAATTCTGTTTCCATGTTTTCCTGTCACCGTGTCACTCTCTGTGTCCTATCCAAGTCTGTCGTGTCCTCTGTGTTTGATTCTTAGATGTGTTCATATCTTTTCTCCCTTTTTGTTCTAAAGGGACTTTTTTGGTCCCAGTGTGAAGTCCGTGTGCCTTAGTCTGCGTGTTTTCTGTTTTATTTTGATAGTCTTGCGTCCTGGGTTCAGTGTCTTTAGTTTTGCATCCTCCTGTGTCGTGTTTATTCGCCCCAGCTGTGTTCTCCGTGTGTTTCCTCTTACCTCGTCACCCTCTTCTGTATTTATGGTGTGAGTCGTCATTCATGCTTTGTCGGGTCGTCTGTTAACCTTCCCTGTACCTCCATGTCTCAGCACATCCAGGTATTTCCAGTTATTTTAGGTTTCATGCATTTAGTTCTTCCCAGTTCAGGTTTTACACTCGTTCCCTTCTAGTTGTTTCCCTCATTTGGTTTATGTTTGTGATCAGCCATAATAAAGGCTTCGTGCCTTTTTTGCCTTTTTTTGCAGTGGTTTGTATCACATCTAACTAATAGACTCCAGTTTGTGCAAGTAAATGGAGAGTCCTCTTCACACACTGAAGTTAATTATGGAGTTCCACAGGGTTCAGTGCTAGGACCAATTCTGTTTACATTATACATGCTTCCCTTAGGCAGCATCATTAGAAGACATAGCATACATTTACACTGCTATGCAGATGACACCCAGCTCTATCTGTCCATGAAGCCAGATAACACACACCAATGAGTTAAACTGCAGGAATGTCTTAAAGACATAAAGACCTGGATGGCCGCTAACTTTCTGCTTCTTAATTCAGATCAAACTGAGGTTATTGTACTCGGCCCTGAAAAGCTTAGAAATATGGCATCTAAGCAGATTCTTACTCTGGATGGCATTACCTTGGCCTCCAGTAACACTGTGAGGAACCTTGGAGTCATTTTTGACCAGGACATGTCCTTCAACGCACATATTAAACAAATATGTAAGACTGCGTTCTTCCATTTGTGCAACATCTCTAAAATTAGAAATATCCTGTCTCAGAGTGACGCTGAAAAACTAGTTCATGCATTTATTACTTCCAGGCTGGACGACTGTCATTTATTATTATCAGGAAGTCCTAAAAACTCCCTGAAAAGCCTTCAGCTAATCCAAAATGCTGCAGCAAGAGTCCTGACAGGGACTAGAAAGAGAGAGCATATTTCTCCTGTTTTGGCTTCCCTTCATTGGCTTCCTGTTAAATCCAGAATTGAATTCAAAATCCTGCTCCTCACATGCAAGGTCTTAAATAATCAGGCCCCATCTTATCTTAATGACCTTGTAGTACCATATCACCCTATTAGAGCACTTCGCTCTCGCTCTGCAGGCCTACTTGTTGTTCCTAGAGTATTTAAAAGTAGAATGGGAGGCAGAGCCTTCAGTTTTCAGGCCCCTCTTCTGTGGAACCAGCTTCCAGTTTGGATTCAGGAGACAGACACTATCTCTACTTTCAAGATTAGGCTTCAAACTTTCCTTTTTGCTAAAGCATATAGTTAGGGCTGGACCAGGTGACCCTGAATCCTCCCGTAGTTATGCTGCAATAGGTGTAGGCTGCTGGGGGATTCCCATGATGCACTGGGTGTTTCTACCTCACTCACTATGTGTTAACAGACCTCTCTGCATTGAATCATACTTGTTATTAATCTCTGTCTGTCTTCCACAGCATGTCTTTATCCTGTCTTCCTTCTCTCACCCCAACCAATCACAGCAGATGGCCCCGCCCCTCCCTGAGCCTGGTTCTGCTGGAGGTTTCTTCCTGTTAAAAGGGAGTTTTTCCTCCAAGTCCGGGCCCATAGAGGGGTGTCCCCGTCATGGGACTCGCCACACCGGAACGCAATCACACCTGCAGCTGATCAGTCTCATATCGAGAGCAGTCTTAGCAGAGCGGCTGAGCATCCATCAGCGCTGGATCATTGTTTGAGAAACTGTCAGTTTCCCAGTTGATTTAGATATCAGGAAGTGTGTGATTCTCGGCTAACATGCAGTTTTCTAACAACAGCTTTCTAACAACAGCTTTTGTGGTGTTTCCTGCAGGATCTCGGAAACAGGTGGGTCGAGCTGACGCACAGGTTTTGGGAACAGAGGAAACGCAGACACGGGCCATCGTCACCAGAAGAAAATATTCTGCACTTTGTCACTCACCTCACTGTAAGCAAACAGTCTTCATTCAAAGAGTCCTGCGTGTGGGTTCTGACAGATCTGACAGATCTAGAGTAAGCATCTGGTTACCACTGAAGTATATTACCTTCCATTTGTATGGCATGCTGTATCGAACACTGCACTGAGCTCTAGCAGGACAAGCACAGAGATGAGTCCACTGTCACTAACACTGTGATGAGTTCTGAAACCTGACTGAAACTCTTCAGAGCACAACTACTCTTTCAAGAATTTCAGCTAGAAAATGAAGGTTGAAGATTGGTCTATAATTAGCTAAAATAGCTTAAGTGATATCTTTTTAAGTAATGGTTTAATTACTGCCAGCTTGAAGGCCTGTGGTATGCAGCCATTAATAGAACTACACTGATCATATTTAAGATTGGAGCCTTAATTAATGGTAAGACGTGTCTGAGCAGGCTTGAAGAAATGGGATCTTATAGACACATTGATGATTTGGAGGAAATGATTATTATCGGCTTATATCTCTGATGTGGTTATGAGTATTTATTTTTAATGTTAAATTTTTATTCAAAGAAATTAATGAAGGCGACTGTTTTGATGTAGCACTATGTAAATAAAATTGAACTAAATGCAGTTATTACTAGATCAGGTTAAAGGAAGGCTCTAACAGAGCTCTGACTCCTGGCTCGTCAGGCTTTTTCTTTTTTTACCTGATTTTTGTTTCTAAGAAAATGAGAGCCACATATATTCATTTAAAATTTCAGTAGAACAGTAGCTGTATAATGTCCTTGTAAGTGGATATCAGGCCCTTGTAGAGCAAAATCAAGTTTTTTTTTCCAAATAACCCAAACTGTGATGTCCACATATGTGAACCCAGGTCCTAGGCGGTTAATATTTTCTGCACTTGATAGTGACTTGTGCCATTGCCTTCAAGTTGGCCTCCTTTGTTGCCTTCCATGGACCCATTTAGTTGCTGCCATTAGTATCTTTAGAGAGAAGCCTTGAATGACGTTTGTTTCTGACACTGTCTTCCTCTCTGTGCCAGATTGGATGTCTGGTCAGACTCTAACCCTTCAGGGTGTTTTTTTTCCTGTGGTCTGCTCTTATGTCCACCAGTTACTTTGTGTTGTCATGGAACTCCTTTCTCCCAGATGGTTTTCATGAACAATACATGTATTTCATGTATTGTTCAAGCTCTATGTTTCCTGTGCACCCTGTGTGGATACTTGGAGAGCAGGCCATTAGTTCTCCTTGGCTCTGCTTGTCTGGTGTGTCTCTTCAGCCTAGTAACCAGTTCTGTGACCATTTGTTTTTAAATGATGATTTCATTCTTTTTTCTTTTTTTTTGATCATTGTTTCCTTCTTAAAATGTATTATAACTGTCTTCGTTTTGCTTATTATTGTTTATCAAGAGATCTCCATTTTTATTTTTACAGTCCTACAAAATTTAGGTTATATTTTAGGACTGAGTGTCTGTGTACCTCTGTCTGTTTGTCAGTGTTTTGTTTGGATGTGCTGAGTTGTTCTTCTGTTCTTAGCTTTGTTACTCTCTTTAGTTAATTCCCTTTGTGGCTCCATTCTGTTTCTCCTTCTGTACCACCTTTTTCTCTATGTCTGCCTGTTTTCTCCTCGTGTCAACTTCATCATATCCCCCTGTTCTGTTCTGTGCCACTTCCTCATTTTCTCAATTTTTCCAAGTGTACAGCTCACCTGTTAGAATCCCAGTTTAGCCAAATCACCAGTTTAGAATCACTAGTTAGCCTAACCCCACAAACTTGATCAACATTGAAAACATTATTTTTCTGTTAAGCTTCTGCCTTCCTGCATTGTATTCCATGTTTATTAAAATTTTACATGGCATCCAAACGTTTTTGGAATTGGGTTCTACTTATCCTGTGTCGACATGGCATTTCCTTGCAGCTTTTAATAGGAAAACATACCATAGGTAAACATTGTGGTGAAAATGTTTCTAAGCACTATATGCAGTGTTTTTTTTTTAGAAAAGGTAAGCTGAGTCATCTGTTCTTTGGGGTTTTATCAGTTTTTCTTGTATGAATTGGTTTATATTATTAGTATTATTTACCTAATTATCCAAATAACATTCACTCATCAATATGTTAAAGTCTTGTTGATGTTTTTGAGAAGTCATCAAGATACTTGGTTTTTCATTTAGACTCAAAAGCTAAAAATGGTGTGTCAAACCAGGACATGAGGCAGGGTAAACTGGATTACACATGTTCACAGACAGTCTCCTGAACTTCGAGGGAAGGATTCTAACATTGTTGGCAATGTTACTCTTTACAGGTTAGTGTTATTCACACAGCAGTCACTGGCTATTGCAGAGGCATCCTGCAACTTCTTAACAGTCTCCTTCAAGACAACTTTCTTCCTTCATTGTGGGAAGAAAGAAGGGGTAAAGCACTGCAAGAATAATTCATGAGGTTTAATTTTAGAAGTATAACTCATACGCTGTGGATAGAAACCACACAGCCACCGAGCACAAGCTGAATAAAAATAGCATTAAAAACAGCGAGATGGTGCATAGAGAATTGACAGTTTGATAGAACCGCTCTGCACCCTGCAGTACATTCAGTAAGGAGTGCTCATTCTTTTGTTTACTTTCCTATAAAAATTAACAGTGTTAGTCTAGATATATAAGGAGAGTAGTAAGAATTTATTTCATTTTGATTATGCAGAAAATTAAAATTAAATTAAATGTTCAAATCTGAACATTTAATTTAGTATATTCACAAAAACCGGAGCTTCTAGTTTATTGCAGATACCACTGCACCCCATTAAATGTTGTATCCTTGTGAGATGCACACCATGCAGTACAGATCATTTTAATTTAAGTGAGATTAGTTTTAGTTTTAATTAATAGGTTTTTTTTATATTACCAGATTTATTTTTCTGCTCTTGCTCTTGACGAAGGCGGTCGCACTTTTCTCCTCCTCCTCCTCTCCCTTAGCTTCCCTGCTTAGCCTCTTATGTCCTTGTCTAGTCTTGTGTTTTTTGTATTACTTTTCCCTGGAACATTCTCTCACAGTCTGTTCTCTAAAACCTAAAAGAGGAATTATGGATTTGATCAACTGGTCCCTAAATGCAATTGACACCCCTTTCTCAACGAGAAGTCTGGGCTTGGGTGAGCCTGAGTGCTGAAGATATCTACCTATTCGGAACCATGGTAACATGGTTCTGGCTGATCGGAGCTGGCTTGGTTCTGACTTATCGAAGAATTAAGAAAGCGGAACCGGCTATTCAAACCTCCACAAGGCTGCCCGCTGGGATTGAAACGATGGGAAGAGGCGTGAGTTTCTCAAAATGGGCTCATTGAGTCAGCACGGATAAGATCTTGGAAAGGCTACGGCTGCTGTGAATACTCAGAATAAGATCTCTGACTGCAGACTGGATACATCTTGGAGGGGCTAGCTCAGAATAACATCTCTGAGCGCAAATTGGATGACATCTTGGGGAGGCTCACTGTGGTCGTGAGTTCTCAGAATCTGCTCTTTGAGCACAAGAATGACAACATCACCAAGCGCAAGGTTGATACATCATGGCGAAGCTCGCGGCTCTCCAACGGGAGATTGAGAGACCAGTGTTGGACTGTAGAACTGCTTTGAAATTCATATGAGCTGTTCGCACTAAAGTAAAAAGCACCATCACTTCATGCGGATACCCCTTTGGCGCCAGCTGCGGTCTCAAGGCTGGAGCTGAACAACAACACCCTGATAACGACTGTGTTTAGTCTGTTCCTTCCTGTTCCATCCAAGACCACCTGGGTTGGCTGGAAGACTGTTTACTGAGCCTGGCAGGGCGAAGGACACTGTCTCAGCTGAACTCTGGACACGCACACACATACATATACACTGATATGCACACTCTCATCTCCCCTCCCTTTCCAAACGCCTTCGATGCTTGTTCCCTCCTGGGGAACACGGCGGGTCTGAGCGCACGCTGGAATGGTAGTGCTGGGCAGGATGGCTGCTGTGTTTGCTTCGGATGACTCCTCACCCCCCACCCGACCCTGTGGCTTGTCACGTGCTCCATAATGTTGTGCTGTGGACATTTATGTGCTTTTTGTGCAGAGGAGTTTTTTTGTTTCCTGTTCTCATGTTGTCCTCCCAGGAGCACAGCATGAGTAGAGGTCTCTTTTTTCCTCTTGTACTTTCCCATTGTAGTGTATATTTCAGTGTTTTTCTGTAACGCTACCGATCTCCGACCTGTATCCCCATGTGATGTCTGTGTTGTGTGTTTAAGGTTGGGGGGGGGGGGGGGGGGTGTCCTATTTCACTGCAGGGCAACCTGCACGTGGCGAATAAAGCCTTGATTGATTGATTGATTGATTGATTGATTGATTGATTGATTGATTGATTATCTTCTCTATTTGAATGTAAATTTACAAAATGTACTTACTTGTAATGTCTCCTACAGGGACAGCTCCATTCATGAATTTCCTCTGTGGTCTTCCTCACTCCTGCCTGGCAGCTCCATATTCAACATCCTGTGTCATCAGAAAAGAGGAGAATACTTGTTCACAGCACTGTAACTCTACATTTTTGTTTCTTTATCTGACAACCACAAAATGTAAAGGGCAGAAATCTTGATAACCTTACATAGCAACACACTCCAGCTGTGGCCAAGTGTTTGCTCAAAAGGGGTTGTTTGATTGTTTTCTCCGTATTTACCATCAATAAAGTTCATCCTGTATGTAATTACTAATAGGTTACATTCTATAGGAATCTTTTTTCTTTCTTTGCCTCTGACACATTCATTCACCCACCAAAATCACTGAATTTAGGTGTTCCAGTCACTTCCACAGCCACAGGAATCATAATTCAAGCACACAGGCATGCAGACTGCTTCTATAAACATTTGCTGTCAGGAGCTCAGCGAATTCCAGTGGTACAGTGAGAGGAATAGTGATAGTCCTGTGAATATGCCTTGCTACTAAATACTTCACAGTTAACTGTCAGTGGTATCAAAAGAAAGTAGTGATTGGGAACAAAACCAACTCAGCCACAAAGTGTTAGGCCACTTGAACTCACAGAGCAGGGTCAGCTGGTGCGTAGGGCACAGTTTGCTAACTTTCTACAGACAGGATCACTACAGACCTCCAAATGTTATGTGGCCTTTAGATTAGCTCAAGAAGAGTGGATAGAAGGCCACCACAGGACTCTAGAGCAGTGAACATGTGTTCTCTGGAGTGAAACTTCACTGACAATCCAATGGACAAGTCTGGGTGTGGACAGCAGTACTACTCTGACTTACACTGTACCAAGTGTAAAGTTTGATGGAGGGGGTGGGAGGGTTATGATGCGGGGCTATATGACTGAACTCATGAACAACAATTCTTTTTTTTATAGATATGTGGTCCTCAGAGGACAACCACCACAAACATGTGCTTTATACAGTGGGGCAAAAAAGTATTTAGTCAGCCACCGATTGTGCAAGTTCCCCCACTTAAAATGATGACAGAGGTCAGTAATTTGCACCAGAGGTACACTTCAACTGTGAGAGACAGAATGTGGAAAAAAACAATCCATGAATCCACATGGTAGGATTTGTAAAGAATTTATCCGTAAATCAGGGTGGAAAATAAGTATTTGGTCACCTCAAACAAGGAAAATCTCTGGCTCTCACAGACCTGTAACGTCTTCTGTAAGAAGCTTTTCTGTCCCCCACTCGTTACCTGTATGAATGGCACCTGTTTGAACTCATCATCTGTATAAAAGACACCTGTCCACAGCCTCAAACAGTCAGACTCCAAACTCCGCCATGGCCAAGACCAAAGAGCTTTGGAAGGACACCAGGAAAAGTATTGTAGACCTGCACCAGACTGGGAAGAGTGAATCTACAATAGGCAAGCAGCTTGGTGTGAAAAAATCAACTGTGGGAGCAATCATCAGAAAATGGAAGACATACAAGACCACTGATAATCTCCCTCGATCTGGGGCTCCACGCAAGATCTCATCCCGTGGGGTCAAAATGATCATGAGAACGGTGAGCAAAGATCCCAGAACCACACGGGGGGACCTGGTGAATGACCTGCAGAGAGCTGGGACCAAAGTAACAAAGGTCACCATCAGTAACACACTACAACGGCAGGGAATCAAATCCCGCAGTGCCAGACGTGTTCCGCTGCTGAAGCCAGTGCATGTCCAGGCCCGTCTGAAGTTTGCCAGAGAGCACATGGATGATACAGCAGAGGATTGGGAGAATGTCATGTGGTCAGATGAAACCAAAGTAGAACTTTTTGGTATAAACTCAACTCGTCGTGTTTGGAGGAAGAAGAATACTGAGTTGCATCCCAAGAACACCATACCTACTGTGAAGCATGGGGGTGGAAACATCATGCTATGGGGCTGTTTTTCTGCCAAGGGGACAGGACGACTGATCCGTGTTAAGGACAGAATGAATGGGGCCATGTATCGTGAGATTTTGAGCCAAAACCTCCTTCCATCAGTGAGAACTTTGAAGATGAAACGAGGCTGGGTCTTCCAACATGACAATGATCCAAAACACACCGCCCGGGCAACAAAGGAGTGGCTCCGTAAGAAGCATTTGAAAGTCCTGGAGTGGCCTAGCCAGTCTCCAGACCTCAACCCCATAGAAAATCTGTGGCGGGAGTTGAAAGTCCGTGTTGCTCGGCGACAGCCCCAAAACATCACTGCTCTCGAGAAGATCTGCATGGAGGAATGGGCCAAAATACCAGCTACTGTGTGTGCAAACCTGGTAAAGACCTATAGTAAACGTTTGACCTCTGTTATTGCCAACAAAGGTTATGTTACAAAGTATTGAGTTGTATTTTTGTTATTGACCAAATACTTATTTTCCACCCTGATTTACGAATAAATTCTTTACAAATCCTACCATGTGGATTCATGGATTTTTTTTTCACATTCTGTCTCTCACAGTTGAAGTGTACCTCTGGTGCAAATTACTGACCTCTGTCATCATTTTAGGTGGGGGAACTTGCACAATCGGTGGCTGACTAAATACTTTTTTGCCCCACTGTAGAATATGATGCTGAATATTAAACAGAAATTGTGTAAAATGGGATCAACATTTTACATTTTTGAGGGTCCCCATGCTTCCAAGACCACCCTTCAGATACCAATTTTCAGGTATCTGAAAATTGTAATTAAGTTCAATTTAAGTACAATATCTGTACTTTCTATTCCTTACATTTTTAAAACAGGCTCACTGCATTTTGGTTTGACACATTTTGGGAGAGTTAATATGTCATCGCTGCCAGCCTTCAAACGTGAAGCCGATTTGAGCCTAAACAGTAACACATGAAAGGTTTGTGTAATAATCACCAGTGGGTGTCACATGAAAAGAGATGACGTGTGCCAAACTCAGGGGTTAAAAGTGGTTTTGTTGTTTCTTTTTTTTTTTCTTTTTTTTTTTGTGTCCCGTTTGGATCTTTACCATCAGAATTGTTGTCTTAAGGCCAAGAAAGATGCCAAGCAGATTTACTTTACCAAGTGGATCATCATGGCCTTGCCATATTGGTCCATTTGATTGACCTTTATTATAATTATGAATTTATTTTATTTTCAGTTGCTACAAACGGGACAGACATGACTGGGGGATAGGACGGGGAGAAAGAATGAAAGAAAGAGAGGGAGAGAAAGAAAACCAAAGGGGAGAAGAGACGGTGAGAAGGGGGGAAGAAAGAAAAAAAACAAACAAACAAAAAAACAAAACACCTGGGTCACCTGTATGGAGAAAAAAAACAGAAGAGAAAGCAAACAACAAAGAGCAACATAATAAGAAAAACAGCACCATCACAATAAACTAGCTAGCAGTAGATAACAGTAGATACTAAATAATAAACGATATTGTGCAGCACGCAAGATAGACAGCGCACAATGTGCTTTGAGGCAGCAGCCAAGAAAGCTGTAGTCCATTTGATCGACCTTTGTTGTTATTATTTATTTTATTTTATTTTCAGTTGTTACAGACGGGACAGACATGAGTGAGGGATAGGAAAGGGAGAGAGAAAGATGAAGGACAAGAAAAACAGAAGGGAAGAGGGACAGTGAGAAAGGAAACTTAAAAAGAGAAAGAAGAGAAAAAAAATCTCCTGGATCAGCTGTTGAGAGAAAAAGAAGAGAGCAACATACTAAACACAACACCATCACGTTAATCTAGCTAAGTGTAAACAGCAGTAAATACTAAATACTGAATGTTGTTGTGTAGCACGCAGGACAGACAGCGCACAATGTGCTTGGAAGTAGCAGCCAATAAAGGTGTAGTTTATGTCTATGAACAGTGAACACCCGTGTGCACACCTGTGTGGATCAGCGCGCTCGTATTCAAAAGGTTTCCCCATGTAATGGTCTGCTAGAGGATGTAGAGAGCCATAGCCCCGTCCCCCAGGGCATGAAGCAGGCATGGAGGACATCCAGAGGCCCCAGAGTGCGAGAGCCCAAGGAGGACCACTGGAGGGGCATCCGTGCCACCCTCCTGGGAAGAGCTGAGGAGAGCCCCAGATGAGGGGTCACCCAGTAGCTACGGAGCAGAAGCCAGAGGGGGCCGGACAGGCGTGCCCGCCGGCTCTGCTGGCAGCCAGCTGTGCCAGAGTGAACCGAGCCGCAGGCCCAGAGGCCCGAGGGCCCCCTTTGCCCCGGAAGAGGCCTGACCGAGCATCAGGCGCCAGGCCCCGCCAAGTGAGCTGGTACATACCTGAGCGCCCATCCCCGGACACCAAGAACCACCAACGCACCGACCCCTGAGGGCATCAGTCACCGGCAGGGAGTGTGGTGAGGGGAGATAGGCCTCCATACTTTGGAGGGCCTGAGAGTTGCCAGAGAGGTGGAGTGCTATTGAACTTAATAATTCTCAAGCCCTGCAATTCTGCATCTGCTGAGCTGATAATGAAGACTGTGGTCAAACTCATGGAGACCAGCTAAGACAGGACAGAACAACCTCAAGTATGCCACAAGGGTACGACACCAAGAAACTATCAGCCGACTACCCTGCCTCAATACAACATGTAGGGTCCTTTAGGGCATCACAGCAACCAACACAAGCATCCACACAAGGACAGGTCAGAAAGGCTTTGAAAATAAAACCAAAGGGTCAAAGCACCAGGTCCTGGTTGATAGAACAGTACACCAGCACTATAAGACCAGACAGACCAACCTTAGCACCACCTGGATTGGCTACAAGAAAGCCGATGACTCACACATGGATACTGGAGTGCTTGGCACTGTACAAGACTAACAGTATGCTGATAACATTAAACAGGAACCCTGTAGGACTGTGGAAGACAACAATGGAGACAACTGGAAGACAATGGCAGAAGTCACTATCAGCTGCTTATTATACCAAAGCAATGCATTGTGCCCACTGGTGTTCTGCATAGCCTCAATCCTCTAAGCCAGCTCATAAAAACAGCTATGAATGTAGCTTCAGGAGCAGAGTGATCATGAGCCACCTGCTGTAGATGGATGAGGTCAAGCTGTATATCAGGAGTGAGTGAGACACACTCCCACTGATCTAACTCCATCAGTAAGATGCTAGAATGGCCCAGCCAATTATCTGACCTGACTCAAACTGAAAATCTATAGGAAGAGCTAAAGATCAGAGTTCATAGAAGTGGCCCACAGAACCTTCAGGGTTTGAAGACTGTGTGGAAGAATGAGCAATGCATGCAACTAGTTTCTCCACTTGAAGCTTTCATCACCAACAAAGGCTTTTGAATGAAGGATTAAATGAATTTATTGTCTGTTCAGCACTTCAATAGTGTTCAATACTCAGCTGTAAAACAGCCTGTTTCAGTTGTTTTCAATAAATTGCATTCTCAAAAAAAAATTTTGTCTCACGCCCATTTCTTCTGGTTTCATGCTGAAGCTCTACTTGGAACCTTGTTAAGATCCAACCATGCAAAATATGATTTTGTTGACATTTTTTAAATGGTCTTAAACCTTTGATCAGGACTGTGAAAATAAAGCTGAAGTGGCACAGGATGAACTCAACGGTGCAATGGATCATCATTCTCAATTTTGTCCAAGCAGTGAGCGCATGCAGTTCTGCCGCTTGAACCCAGTTAGTCATAATCCATGCAGTCTTTCATTTAGCGGGACGAGCGGTTGGTGTATTGTCATATGGAAATAAGAGGAGCTGATCAAAGCTCCCCTTCCTTGGATGAGCTCCTCATTTGTCTCTCCAAGGACTTCCAGCTTGCCAGCCAGTACAGCTCCTAATACAGATGTCTCAGTGCTCATGGCCAACCACCCACCATCATTAAAATTTCATACTGACACACAGACAGATTCCTGCGAGCACTACAGACTCCACTGTATCCACCCGCGTGACTCCTTCTCACCTGCCCTGCTGTAACTGGCTTAATGGACTTGTGTGAGGAGAGCTCCATGTGTGTTCAATGTTTTCAATGTGATCATTAAAGATCAGCAAGTTATATTACATTACAATCATTTCCTCTAGCTCTTCAGCCATCCATATTTGCCAGGAAAATGGGAAATAAGTTTAGCATTTCTTTTAGAAAAATAGTTTTTTATCCAAACGAGCTTGAAAGTCACCTTTATTCTTCAACAAATCCTGAACTCTCTAAGGCAAATGTTTTTTTTTTAATTTATTCTAGTAGTCTTCAGGAATAGTTCTCCAGGCTTTTCAGAGGACAATGCAAAGCTTTTCTGATCCATTGAGTTTGATGCATTTTGTTCTGTTCTCTGTCAAATTGACCCCTGTTTCAATGACCTTGAGGTGTGGGGTATCGTGAGGCCAATCCATCACTGACTGTTCTATTGTGTTGATATGCTTTTATCATCTTGTTGGTACAAAAATGTAATTTTAAGCATGACGTTTTTATATATTTAACTAAAGAAATGCAAACAAATGATCGGTTCTACGAGAGGCTTTTGCTAAGAAAGTGCATATGGACATAATCTATACAATGTATTCTTTGACACCTTTTCTGTTATGTAGAGACACGATAGCTGAACAAGTTAGATGCAATGTTTGAGTGATTTGTAGGTCAGTGTCAAATGGCTTAACAAGCAAACAAAAAAGGTTTGTCTGAAAATGGTCAGATACAAGGAAAGGATTGAAAATGAATGGAAGTGCAGCCAATATTCAAAGAAACCCTTTGAAAGGCCTTTAGAGAACCAATGAAACTATTACTCAACATAACAAAACAAAAACAAGAACATCTGGATCCTTATAAGTGAAACACTGAGGAAAACCTTTGCAGGAGACCAGACGCTTTTCATTCCATGCTCCTTAGAGTACGATGACCTGGATGACTGAGAACCTACAGTACATGGACATGTTCCTGTATCTCCTGTACTTCCCAACCTCTTTCAGCAGTACTTTACTGCACTTCCTCGTTTCATCTCAATACACACACACACAATACAAACTAGGGCAACGGTCAATCATTACATTACACAGGTTATTTTTCCTTATTCAATATATTGATTAGATTTATGCATAATTAACTACTAGCAGAATCACACATAGATATATTCTATTATAGCACTCTATTACTTGAACCATAAAAGGGCTGATATGAAGTATTTTATTCCACTTCTGAGTAGAATCGGGGGATCTCGTTCTCCTTGACAATTAGATAAGGTCTTCTTTATTTTATTAATTTAGAATGTTTGTAAATTCTTTATAAACGTGCTACACACTTTAGCTTTAAATAAACTGTCAAATAATGAAAATCATAGTTGTTTATTAGTAACATAGTAGCAGCTTAAAAGTCAGTAATAAATATAAGAGGATCTCTGCAGTAGGGCTGGGCCATTTTATACCGTTCACAGTAATACCGGTATAATGTTAGGCAACGATAAGAAAATGAAATATGGCGATATAATATGGGTAAAACACGCATGTGCAGAGCCTTTGTTTTCATACACACATGGTGGCGAAAGCAGATCGTTGAATGAAACAGATGAACCTGAACTGGTTTGTAAAAATGCTGCAGCTTCACTGGTGTGGAACTGGTTTGGCTTTCGTCCGTCAGATACACAACAAAGCACTATTTTTGGTAGCGCATGCTAGCGGGCCGTCGTTATTACCGTGTTGTTTGGAAAATACGGCACACTTAAAATCAATACTTTGATTTTTCTGAAAGTCGACAGAGCCCCTTATAATCCCGTGTGCCTTATGTATGAACTCTGGTTGTGTTACTGACCTGGAAACGATTTTATGTGCACGGCGCTCGAAAATCTGTCAAGTGTTTCAGTGCGACTTTGCTGAGCTACGAAGCTGCACTGCTTGATGGATTGTCGGAGCATTGCAGCTATCGTAGGCGGAGCCTCGCGGAGTGATACGTACTGTGCTTCAACATAATATTACCGTACTGTGTGTGTATAACCTCTTTTTAAGTTGTGTGGATATTATACATGGTTATGCTGAGGATATGTTGGCCACTTTCCACTGGAAATGCCTTTTGGTTAAACTGTCAGCAAAGAATTTGCATTTGCACTGTTACATTTTATATAACTTTAATGCAAAAAACAGCTGCTTGTTTAAGTGAAAATACATTGATGGGTTTTTTGCACTAATAAAGTTGTGGAGTTGTAAAGTATTTTGTCTAGTGTCAGTTATGTCGTCGGTTATATCGTTATCGCAAATTTATCGTTATCATGATAAATATTGTTGGTCATATTGCCCTGCTCTAGTGTGCATTTTCAGATGCTGCTCATAAACCAGCAGCATCTGAAAAGGCTGCTCCTCCTCAGCCTTGATGCCCCCCCCCCCTTCAAAAGCCAAATCAAAACCAAAAAAAACCTCCTGCTTTGATTAACAGTTAATGGAGAAGTTAAGACGCATGACAACTCACTGCTCCACGCAGTGATACCAGGATGAAAATCCATCAAGACATTTATTCCATCTTCTTCCCTATTGTTGTTCAGTCATAGCAGGAATGAGCAGGTGGTGCCTTCTGTCCTTTTGTCATTCAGCTGCAGTGCCAGGATCAAGGGGAAAGGAAGTGTCAAAGCTAAATTGGTGACATCTTCTGAAATGATACGCCCTGTCAAACCGACAGCTGGAAACAACAGATATTTTGTAAAGCGGGAAGGTTGACACATTTGAATGTTGTAGCTGTTAAACTGCTAATTTATTTCTTCACAGTTTTCTCTGGTTTATATAGAGAGGGAGTTCAGGGTAGCACTTTTGTTTTGTTTGGTTTTTTTTCAGGGTTTAGGCAGCATGTGGTTGGAATAGATTGCCTTGGCTCACCCTAGAGTTTATGCTTTTAGTTTTTGGTGTTACTGGAGCAGCAGTAAACCTCACCTTAGGTTCTGAATTTGCGACTGGTCTTCTTGTTTTGGGGACAGCGAGGAGTCTCTTTTTAACCCTTATGTTGTGCTCCCATACCCTTAGACCCCGGTATAACAGCTAGCTTAAGCTTACAAATATAAAGAATATTAAATACAGTTTTGAAATTTATTAATAACAATAAAAATAGTTAATTAAATCATGAATTTGCTTTAAATCACTTTCTTTGGAAATTCAGTTTAGTAGCCACGCGCAGGCCTGACTACTGCAACTACGCCGTTACGTATTTAAAATACAAAATATGAGTAACTGTATTCCGTTACAGTTACCCTTTTAAAAGGTTAAGAGGGAGAAAAAGGAAAAGTACGAGCTGTCACCGAGCAGAAACGGGAGCTGGAAGCATGTAAATATAATAATAACCACTGCAGCCAAAAAGAGAGCCTGACGAGCCCAGCTGTAAGTAAGCTGTTAAGACTCGACTGTACGCTGTGTTCCTGTTTTCCTCTGAAACAATAAGCTCCGTTGCAGCAGCCTTTCAACGCCTCTCTCTGTCTCTCGCTAGCAAAGTTGACCCAGACAACAAAGCAAAGCTAGTTTTCAGCTGCGAGCCGACACGAACCCGACGTATTAGTCAGAGGCCCCTTTACTACGGTTCGGAGCCGCGGACCTGTTTTATATACGCGCGAAATAGTTTTCTATACGAGATCGCTGCAAAAAGTGCAGCCTTACCTAATGTCCACCTACTGTTACTCATTTATATTAAGATTTAAACATGTAGCTGGTATTGGTATGGAGAGTAACCTTCAGTAATAGTAATAAATCACACAGCAATAGTACATTCATGTAGCTGTAAAAAGCATGATAATATAATAGGTAATCCAAAGTATTCAGAATACGTTACTGTCACTGAGTAACGTATTCAGAATATGTTGCAAAATACATTTTGGGGCATGTAATAATAATAATAATAATAATAATAATAATAATAATGGATTGGATTTATATAGCGCTTTTCAAGGCACCCAAAGCGCTTTACAATGCCACTATTCATCCACTCTCGCATTCACACACTGGTGGAGGCAGCTACAGTTGTAATCTGTAATCTGTAATGGAATACATTTTAAAAGTAACCTTCCCAACACTGCAGAGACATGACCCAGCCAATCAACTGACCCGAATCCAACTGAAAAATAAAAGGAAAGGACTAATGCTCAGAGTTCACAGAAGGGGTCAAAATAACACCTGAACAATGCAACTAGGTACTCTATACGGGATGTATCTTGAAGCTGTCATCATCAACAAAGGTGGTGTGTTAAATAAATTTCAGTAAGCCTGATCAATACCTGTATCATCTGAACTATGGAACATTCAGTTTGACTGCATTTAGCTGGATGTGAGCAGACAGGCTGTCTCTGAACACCTCAGAGTTCACGCTGCTGCCTCTGTCCTGTGTCACATCGTTAATAGACACCAGTGTCCCAGTGCCACTGGCAGCCATGCACACCCGAGCCATCACTGTGTTTTACAGATGATGTGATATGTTTCTGATCACGAGCCGTTCCACACCTTCGTCATACTGTTTTCTTGCCATCGTTCTGGTTGATCTTGGTTTCATCTGTCCAAAGGATGTTTTTCCACAACTGTGCTGGCTTTTTCAGTTCTTTTTGTTTAATCAAAGTCCAGTCTAACCTTTCTATTCTTGAGGCTTATGGTCGGCCTGCACCTTGCAGTGAACCCTCTGCATTTAGACTTGGACATCGATACAGCTACCTCTCCTGGAGAGTGTTGTTCACCTGGTTGTGATGGGGTTTCTCTTCACCGTGGAAATGATTCTGTGATCATCCACCACTGCTGTCTTCTGTGGACGTCCAGGTCTTTTTGTGTTGCTGAGTTCACCAGTGCTTTCTTTCTTTCTCAGGATGTACAATCTGAAGATTTTGCCACTCCTAATATTGCAGCAATTTCTCAGATGAGTTTTTTCTGTTTCCAGTTTAAGTACGGCCTGTTTCACCTGCATGGAGAGCTCCTTTGACCACATACAACATGTGTTCACAGCAGAATCTTCCAAACGTAAGCACCACACCTCAAATCAACTGCAGGCCTTTTATCTGCTTAGTTATAACACAGATTGAAATGAAGGGATTGTGTTAAAAATGCATTAGTTCATTTTTATGCAATCCTTTTGTTCAACCTTCACTTCAGCTACATCTGAGTTGTTTCACACGTTGTTTTCCAGTGTGTGCCTGTCTACTGTTTTGTATTTGTCCCACAAGACTGCATCTACAGTGGGGCAAAAAAGTATTTAGTCAGCCACCGATTGTGCAAGTTCCCCCACCTAAAATGATGACAGAGGTCAGTAATTTGCACCAGAGGTACACTTCAACTGTGAGAGACAGAATGTGAAAAAAAAATCCATGAATCCACATGGTAGGATTTGTAAAGAATTTATTGGTAAATCAGGGTGGAAAATAAGTATTTGGTCAATAACAAAAATACAACTCAATACTTTGTAACATAACCTTTGTTGGCAATAACAGAGGTCAAACGTTTACTATAGGTCTTTACCAGGTTTGCACACACAGTAGCTGGTATTTTGGCCCATTCCTCCATGCAGATCTTCTCGAGAGCAGTGATGTTTTGGGGCTGTCGCCGAGCAACACGGACTTTCAACTCCCGCCACAGATTTTCTATGGGGTTGAGGTCTGGAGACTGGCTAGGCCACTCCAGGACTTTCAAATGCTTCTTACGGAGCCACTCCTTTGTTGCCCGGGCGGTGTGTTTTGGATCATTGTCATGTTGGAAGACCCAGCCTCGTTTCATCTTCAAAGTTCTCACTGATGGAAGGAGGTTTTGGCTCAAAATCTCACGATACATGGCCCCATTCATTCTGTCCTTAACACGGATCAGTCGTCCTGTCCCCTTGGCAGAAAAACAGCCCCATAGCATGATGTTTCCACCCCCATGCTTCACAGTAGGTATGGTGTTCTTGGGATGCAACTCAGTATTCTTCTTCCTCCAAACACGACGAGTTGAGTTTATACCAAAAAGTTCTACTTTGGTTTCATCTGACCACATGACATTCTCCCAATCCTCTGCTGTATCATCCATGTGCTCTCTGGCAAACTTCAGACGGGCCTGGACATGCACTGGCTTCAGCAGCGGAACACGTCTGGCACTGCGGGATTTGATTCCCTGCCGTTGTAGTGTGTTACTGATGGTGACCTTTGTTACTTTGGTCCCAGCTCTCTGCAGGTCATTCACCAGGTCCCCCCGTGTGGTTCTGGGATCTTTGCTCACCGTTCTCATGATCATTTTGACCCCACGGGATGAGATCTTGCGTGGAGCCCCAGATCGAGGGAGATTATCAGTGGTCTTGTATGTCTTCCATTTTCTGATGATTGCTCCCACAGTTGATTTTTTCACACCAAGCTGCTTGCCTATTGTAGATTCACTCTTCCCAGTCTGGTGCAGGTCTACAATACTTTTCCTGGTGTCCTTCGAAAGCTCTTTGGTCTTGGCCATGGCGGAGTTTGGAGTCTGACTGTTTGAGGCTGTGGACAGGTGTCTTTTATACAGATGATGAGTTCAAACAGGTGCCATTCATACAGGTAACGAGTGGGGGACAGAAAAGCTTCTTACAGAAGACGTTACAGGTCTGTGAGAGCCAGAGATTTTCCTTGTTTGAGGTGACCAAATACTTATTTTCCACCCTAATTTACGAATAAATTCTTTACAAATCCTACCATGTGGATTCATGGATTTTTTTTTCACATTCTGTCTCTCACAGTTGAAGTGTACCTCTGGTGCAAATTACTGACCTCTGTCATCATTTTAGGTGGGGGAACTTGCACAATCGGTGGCTGACTAAATACTTTTTTGCCCCACTGTATATATCGCTTCTGTTTGCTATTTATTCCTGTTAAATAGCACTACTGGCATGGAGCACCTACAAAGGGCTATTCTATTCTGTTCATTTAAAATTTATTGTCATAAAGCAAAGAACCAAAATTAGAAAAACGTTTTCCAAATATTTATGGACCTAACTCAATATCCCGCCCATCAACAGGCGTCATGATGAAGAGATAATTAATGTTATTCACTTCACCTGTCAGTGTTCAAAATGCCTCACTGGTGTATATAATGGAACCTAACAGTAGCTGTTAAAATGTTGCTGATAATACTGTAAACCAGTGGGAAACTGTGAGAAGTCACATAATTAAGGTTCCAGCCAGAGTAGAAATACTACTTCCTACTACTTTCCTAACAAAGGTAATAATGCACGGTTAGACACAGAGAATGTTGTGCTGATAGACGCTGCAAAGTACTCAACTGAAATCAAAGGAAGATCCAGCACTTGAGAACAAGATAATCAGCCTCCAATCCCTCTCCTCTTTGATTGCAACCCCAGGGCCTTGAGTCGGTACAGGAGCACTCATTAAAAGCCTAACAGAGAGTCCAGAATGATCCTGGCATATTGCATCCTTTCTAACCTCATCCACAGTACATATACAGAGGTCTGTACGGTGGCTGGGAAGTGCAAATCACATTTACAACATCAACAACAAACATGTTGTCAATTTTTTTAGTTTTTTAATGTAAGTTTTCGGAAATGTTATTTTGTTGTTGATGTTGTAAATGTGATTTGCACTTCCCAGCCACCGTAGGTCTGAGAGGTAGACTAGCAGGGATTAAAACTCATGAAGCAAGTTTGTAGTGTTGAATAAGCTTAAGGTTAGAGAGAACAGCTAACAGTGCCCTGCTGTTTATATTTTGAACTTCCATATATGTTTCCCAAACAGCATTAAAACATGTTTAAAATTTCAGTATTCTGGGAACCTAAGTGAGTTATATTTGTATCTTCTAATAATCAGAATACTTTATGAATCCCAAAGGAAATTATCTGTTATTATTTATTATTATAAATATGTTCAGTATTTTGTGCTTTGTCTGTTTTTTCCCGCTGAGAAGACTTGTTTGAGTTTCAAAGTATTTTTTACATGCTTTGTATGACTAATAACTGCCTGCTTTACTGCCTGGTTTCAGTTATTGTGTAAATGTCCTGTTTATAAGGTTGGAGAAACCTGCAGTCAGCTGAGACTGAAGACGTCACCTGATGATGATGAAACGTTTCTCCCACTGAAAACGTCCTGATGAACAGCATCAACCTTTTTGGGTGTTGCTGATTTACCCATGAAACAATATGAATGTAGCCTCTATTTATAATTCATTAAATCATTATTATTATAAAACTTCTATTAACTCACCAGCAAACAAATAATAATAATGGATTGGATTTATATAGCGCTTTTCAAGGCACCCAAAGTGCTTTACAATACCACTATTCATTCACACACTGGTGGAGGCAGCTACAGTTGTAGCCACAGCTGCCCTGGGGCAGACTGACAGAGGCGAGGCTGCCATATCGCACCATCGGCCCCTCTGGCCAACACCAGTAGGGTAAAGCATCTTGCCCAAGGACACAACGACCAGGACAAAGAGTACGGGGATCGAACCGGCGACCTTCCAGTTACAGATGCGCTTCCCAACCCCCTGAGCCACGGTCGCCCGCTACAAACAGCTAATTTGATAAACTGTATATGTTTAGCAAGTGACTGCTTGTAAGTATCACTTTTAGTTTGTCTTTAACAATCCAACGTGTTGCACGTCTATTTCATCCCATGTCTACTTGAAATGTGAATAACCAAAGTATATAATGACTGTGAAACTGTATTACTCTTCAGCACTATTGGAAAGCAATACAGTCCTGATAGATGTTTGAGTCTTATCACAGAATTATCATTATTTTTATGGTCAAATTAGAACAAATGTAATTAAATTGGCCTGCTATATAAAACAGCTTTAACTGTACTTGTAAATTGTAACTACCTGTGGGAAATTCACAACAAACCAAAGTGACTGGGCACATATATAGTGGAAGTCTACACGCTTTCATTGACAGCAGTGGAGTTTCTTCAGGTCTATCGATGGCTGTTTCCAAGCTCCCTTTAGTGCAGCAGCTGCAGAGCTTAGATCCCACTAGAATATTATGAAACTGACCTAATTTTCAAGGCTTGCTGCAGGCAGTGAAATTGTGCCTTTTGTAGTTTTCATTTTAGCCTAAATAATTGATTCAACCCTCCTTTGCCTGTAATCTTTCATTTAGAATACCAGCCAGTGACAGACTCAAGGTTTGTGCCATTATAAATTAAAATGGATAAATGTGTAATAACTGCTGTTTCAATCAAATTTTAAACTCATGTGACATGATTTAAACTTCCTGGCAAAAAATTTAAAAGCCACATCTTAGTCATATGTATGCACTCATTATTTCTAGAAATGCGGGGGTTTAAAGTTAAACTTTAAATGCAACAAAGATAATTAAGACTACTAACCTTTAGCCAAATGTGTCACTGGATATCTGACACATATTTGGTTCACTGTAAATCATGTACAACATGAAGCATGCCTGCCCAAAAAGAGGCCTGCTGGCTCTCTTCCCCATATGGTGGATATACACAACACCCAAAGTTTGTTTAGTAACTCCAGTCATGTGCTCACCCAGTGACCAGGGTCTGATGAAAGATTCAGAGTAAGATTATGGAAACTACCATTGCTGCTCATGCTTCTACTGTGTGTGCTCGTCTGATATCGCTTTCTGTAAATACAGCTCATGCTTCAGCTGTCTGCAGCAAGAAACCCACAGACACAGCTAACAGGTGGATGTGAGTGTTCTGCTGACAGCCCCTCAGCTTCCATCTCATTGAAACAACTTATCAGTGGAGAGAGGCCCGAGTGCCTCAAATGGATTTGACCAGTCGGAATTGAAACAACCATTTTAATATTACTCTGTAGGAGCTTCTAACTGTGAAGTAGACTTTCTGTTTTCCTCACTGTCTTCCTGTGAGACATGTATCAAATCGTATTCAAAAATCTAAATGATCCACTTGTCAGCTCGACCCTCTTCCCACTGTGCTAGTAAAGCTTGTGTTCCCTCATTGGCTCCTCTCATAACTAGTATTATCCACTCTTCCCTTAACACTGGGATTTTTCCTCCATCCTTTAAAACTGCTTCTGTCACTCCGATTCTCAAAAAGCCTGATGCAGATCCCAATAATTTTAATAATCTCCACCCTATATCAAACCTCCCCTTTATTTTAAAGATCCTTGAGAAAGTTGTTGCCTCCCAGCTTCACTCACATCTCAAAGACCATAATCTCTACGAACAATTTGCATCTGGTTTCCGCCCTGATCATAGTACAGAAACTGCTTTGTTAAGGATTACTAATGACCTTCTGATGGCAGCTGATTCTCATCCTTCTGGATCTTCGTGCGGCATTTGGCACAATTTCTCATAATGTCCTCCTGAGCAGATTAGCATCCATTGGCATTAGTCACACCTGGTTCACCTCATATCTCTCAGACCGCACCCAGTTTATCCAACTTCAGTCACACTCTTCAAGTCTCTATCCTGTTTCTGCTGGTGTGCCCCAGGGTTCAGTATCAGGGCCTCTTTTATTCGTTATCTACATGCTCCCCCTTGGTTGAATATTCCAAAAATATATATAATATAATATATTATCAGTTTTCATTGTTATGCTGATGACACCCAGCTCTACATTTCCTCCAAACCTAATTCATCCCTCCCACCTACCTCCCTCTCGAACTGTCTTATGGAGATCAGATCCTGGTTCTCCTCCAATTTTCTCAAACCTAACAGTAATAAAACAGAAGCCTTACTCGTTGGCACGGCCTCTACCTTAACAAAATCTCACAGTTTTTCCATTAAGATTAAAAATTCCCCCATCCTTCCCTCCCCGCAGGTTAAGAGTTTGGGTGTCATATTTGACAGTACTCTCTCATTTCAGTCTCACATCAATTACATAACCCTTTCTGCATACTATCACTTACGTAACATTAACCGACTTCGTCCCTTCCTTACTCCCCATGCTGCTGCCATCCTCATCCATAGTCTTATTACTTCCCAGATCGATTATTGCAACTCCCTCTTATTTGGTCTCCCCAGTAAGTCCTTCCATAAAATTCAACTTCTTCAGAATTCTGCAGCTCGGGTCATAACTCGTACTCCCTTAAGAGACCATATTATCCCATTTCTTCAATAGCTTCACTGGTTGCCCATAGAAGCCAGGATAAATTTTAAAATCTTACATCTCATATGTAAGTGCATCCATAACCTTACCCCTCATCTCTGTGATCTGCTTCATATCACCACTGTTTCCTGCTCTCACAGATCTTCGTCTGTCACTCATCTTGTTGTTCCTTCTGCTCGTGTCATCACTGTGGGGAACAGAGCTTTCTGTCACTCTGCTCCTCGGCTCTGAACCTCACTTCCTTCAGCCTTAAGAAATATAGATTCCTCAAAACCTACTTGTTTTAACTGGCTTACTCGATTTAATACAGATTTTACTTGCTGTCAAATCGTTTTTTGTTTTTTAATTTGTTGTTTGTGGTTGTAATTTGCTGGTTTCTGTATTTTAATCTATTTTATTTGACTGTTTTATTGATGTATTTTTCTCTTTGTAAGGTGACCTTGGGTTTTAGAAAGGCACCCTCAAATAAAATGTATTATTATTATTATTATTTGAGAAGTCTCCTAGATGTTGTTGATCTTAACAATGCAGACTGTCCAAGTATTAGAGAATAAGAATACATCGATTTAATATTATTCTTGATATAAATAAATATTAATTTAAGGCTGAAACCGAGAGTGAAATAGCTGGTCCAATGCTTCCTTTGCTTTAACTTTATTTTCTCTCACGTATTTACTTTATTGTTGGTGACTCCTTTTACACTGTGCCATGTCTAAATTTGCTGATTGAAAGAGCTCTCTCTGTTCTTGCCATGTTGCCTTTTTCATGTTAAACTCTAAGAACACCGAACGTGACACCTGAAACACAAAGGGAGAAGAACTGATAACCTGACAAGAGACAACATATAGACATAAGAAAAGCAAACTAATTCTTCAAGGTCAAAACAATAAAACAACAAGTCCCAAAACACAAACACTGGCTCACAGAACCAGAACCGTGATATGGGCAATGTGAGACTGCAGGACAGTAAGACAGACAAGCTAATGACAGTCAGTAAGGAATCAAGGGGAGTTGTGTAGTTGTGTTTCACAGAGACACCACTAAGGGAAAACACTACAAATCCCATTATTACCATCAATGCAATGGTTCAGGCAAAGAGGAATAAATGAAACAGATTCAGCAGTGTAAAAACAGTCATGCAATTAAAACCCTAAATGTAAAAAAGTGTTTAAATTAAAAGTACACAATGTGTCTCATTTCAGAATCATATATTATAATTATTGCTTCAACACAAGCAGGAGCTAATCTTGTATAAAAACAATCATTTGTATGTTGAAAATAGTTATAAAGTGTCATTATTGCTGCATCTCTGATTCACATGTATGTTTTTATAGTTTCAGCATGAACTCTTTTATTTTCTTCTTTTTTTAATGTTGTGAGTTTTCACGTGGCATCCTGGTTGTTGTCCCCTTTTCCTCCCTCCACTAACCAAAGAAGTCCACTGTGGCATGATCCACTCTTCGACAGTGTTCTCTTCTACTCTTGTTTATGTTTACAATGTCTACAAGCTTGAGTAATTGCTGTAATATTTCCATACAAAGATTCATATATTTTTGTAAATTTCATATTATTTCACCGTGCAAGAACGCTTCTTTTGGTACATTTGGCACACAGCTTGAGCCAACAGAGCTAAAATATAAGCTCATCACTCTCAGGAATTAGATGCATTCATTTACCAAAGATACCAGCTTACTGCTGGAGATTGGCTTCATGGTCATCAAGTTTAAATACAATGCTGTGCTTTAAGAGGAATAATCAAATAATTAAAAATTTATTCTAAATTTGAATAGTAAAGTCAAAACAGCAATGATTTGAGTGGAAATGGAAATCATCCATACCCATACTGGGGTATGGATCAACTGGATTAGACCCAGAGATTCAAGATTGAGTCTTTTTGCTCTGGATTTTGTAGCAGTTAGACCATCTTGAAGGAAAGATTATTGTAATGTGGTTTAAGTTATGTTCTTTGATTAGTTGTTTTTCATGGTTTTGTGTTTATAGTTCCTAGTCTTTAGTTTTCTGTCAGATTGAGTGTATTTCTTTTGTCATGAGTTGGATCAATAAGAGTGAGAAAGTCTTTTATTACACTCACAGCAAACATGGATGTTAAACTCACCAACTATTAAAACACAGTTATATCCTAAGACTCCCCAGCAAGTTGGCAAAATCAAGATTAAAATCCTTGACACATTTTGGTGGTACTTTGAATCTAGTTTAGAAGACAGGTGACAGCTGCCAACAACAACATACTGAAGCAGCCACCTTAACCAGTGATCCAGGGAGAGCTAATAAATGAACAAGCGCAGGGAAAGTGTTCCAAGAAAGACAGTGTTATGTCCACCACTAGTCGAGGAAGACTTCCTGGCTTATTTGTCAGATCAAACTTTTGCAGTTTAACTGGACAAAGACTCAGAAGTGTTTGGTGTTCAAAAATGAGTAAAACAGAGCCATCAGGGCAACATAAGAACAAACAGCAGACAGAGGAACCTAGAGAGACGGCTCACCATGCACACTGCCGTGGTCTTCAATAGAAAAACAGGCCGCTGGACAGACCACTGACCTCTATCATTTAGCAGTTAAATTGTCATTCTTAAGTTAATTGCTTTATTATTGCAAACAGATGGCAAATAACTGCCAACCTGATTGCACTCAATCACAGACTGAGAGCACACTGATTCCATCGTCTTCACACAGATCTCCTCCCGGTCTTCAAAGCAAACAATTCAAAAGCAGCACGACTTCAAATTCAGTGATATTGGCTGTCCCCGAATCACCAACCAGTTTCCTCAGACAGCTTTACTGTTGCAGTGCAGATTGTTGTTTTTTCTAAGTAAACTTTCCCAGTAAAGCCCAAAACATGGGTGAGTTATGCCCAGATGTAGCGTTACTAAACATTGATTTCATACATTTATTATAAAGATGAAACATTTGAATATTGAATAACACATTTAGTAAAGTTCAGAATATTTTACTTTTCCACATACGGGCCAATTGACATATAAAAGTCGTTCCAAACAGACTTACAAAAAACCCCCAAATAAATACAGCAACATATAACAACTGGGCTGACCATTGCTGCCAAGTAAGATACAACATCATAAACACACAGTAAGTTCACAGTTTACATATCAATGTCTGGTAACCCAGTGTTTGTGTTCTTTGTTTAAGTTATACTCTTTGAATTATGTTTTTCTGTTTGTATTGTATTTATGGTTCCTGGTTTCTGTTCTTGGTGAAGGTTTAATTCTGGCTCTTCCAGAACTCTCCATGTTTTGGATTTTAGCCAGTCCTACATGGAAGGCAATCCTCCCCCAAAATGCGTGACAATGAGTAACAATGTTCTAATCTTTTGCACCCGATGTGAAACGCCTCTGTGTGAATTTAGGTATTTTAAGTGGGAATGTCCTAATTTACTGTTTACCAGAAAATACACGTTTTAAAGAATTACATTTTACGGAAAAGTCTTTTCTTCACTTTTGATTTATGTAAGTACTGGAGTCCCCTAATATTGTGACAATTATATTAAAGATATATATCTACATGTCCAAATATGCTAAACAACATGTTTTCATAGGTTGCGCTAATTTCGTCACATGACTGTACGTGGTTAAGAGCCATGCTTACAGTTAAAGCTTTGTGCATGTCATCAAGCACCTTTGGAATCATGGGGCCTTAAAAAAGCAGTGAGCATCAGTCAGCGTTAAATAAAAAAACCCACCTGTTAAGCACAATTACAGACGACAGAGACTCACAGTGAGCGAATGGTGAAACTCCCGCAGTCTGAAATGAGTCTTCATTTGATCAAACTAGACAAATGAACTGTGAAAGTTATTGACACACAATGAACAACTCTTCATTTCATGAGGGAGGGAGAGCGATGGTAGCCATAATGCCAGACCCATTTTTCACAACTGTTCCTTTTTCAGAGTAACCATGCCATTAATAATACATTAGCTTTTTATGAAATGAGAACCGGGGCAGCTAAGTTTCCCCACGATGCATGTTGAAACACATAATGTACAACTCAGCCCATTTATAAAATTGTGGCCTAATCTACACTTCTGATGACTGAAGTCATCAATAGAGTTGCTGATGACAGCATTAGTCATTAGTGTGAGAGTCGAGGTGGCAACCAGTCAAAGCATTAGCAGTGTGATGTAGGTGAGGAAGACATCCTCTCAACATACCTTACTGGCTTGCAAATCTAATCCAATGTAACTTTACTTAGAGAGCACTTTAAAAACAACATAGTTGAAAGACAGCAATAAAATACAAAAACACATAGTTTCATATTTCATATCAATGAAATATGAAAAGTAAACATAAAAACTGAAAATGATATTTACAATAAATAATACTAAAAAACCAAAAAATGATTAAAACCGACTAGATGCTAACTCTGGTACCAGTCTTGAAATGCAGAGAAGAAAAGGTGCATTTTTAAATCTGGACCATTTATAAGTGTGACTGTGAGGCCTTAACAGTAACAACATAAAGTCCATTGCAGTACTGAAGACAAGTGGTCACAAATGCTTGGAACGGCCTCTCTCCAAGCCACTAAAAGAAACAAACGAAACAGCTAAAAAAGCTTTGGCAGTTTGTATTTATGTGTTTCTTTATTTTTGTTTTTAAATGTTCACCCCAAAGTTGATGACAACTGATCTGACATGCAAGAGCACCAAGTGGGGAGGTGTTACACCTGGACCAATAGAGATAAGAGATAACTCTTTATTGTCATTGCAGTCATACCTAGTACAACGAAACTGGAAACTGTCCCACGTCGGCACTACGCACAAAACTACACAACACAAAATAGTAACTTAACTTAACAAATAAAAATGAGTGTATGTTTTTATTGCACAATAGTATCATTATTATTGTTATTAGACCCCCCAAAACTCCAGGGAGGTAGCCAATCAGGTCAGCTGTTAGCATGGATTAGGGCTATTGCGCTGTTGTAAAAGCTGTCCAAGGCCTAAATATAATAACCTCGGTGCTATTCTCTTTACAATGTAACAAGGTTAAAGCCAGCCACTCTGCTGTCTTTCAGGGATTCTAACACAGGCCTGAGAGCGCCAGGGTCACTGTGTTTCGTAAACCTTACTGTCATTCGCACAAAAATGAAATCAGACATTGTGTTTTTTAAATAAGTGATCCCAATGGGAAGGAAGTAAATACTAAGAAGTGGCCCAAGGATGGAACCTTGAACCACTCAACTTAGGAGGGAGCATGATGAACAGAAATGACCAAGAGAGACAGAAACCCCTTTGTCAGTCATGTACCAATTGAACATGGCAGTGCCTGTAATGCCAGCTTGGTGGAAATATCTTTCAAACTTTCAAAAGTGCAGACTGTGCTCTGGAAAGCTTTAAAAATTAACTGAAACACCCAAAAATGCTGTGAGTGTTTAAAAATACAGCACCTGAGAGGCCACTACTAGTCTAAGACTGAAGAGCCAACAAAGGCATTTCAGCAGAGCTGTACCTCTGCATGTTTACAACTTCCAGGTACCCTGCCTGAGGTCAGGTTGATGTTTGTGAGCTTTTGAATATAAGGTCCAATAGTGACCCAGACTTGTTTATAACTGAGCAGAGAGGAGAGCCAGGTTAGAGTAACAATTTTCCCCAGAGATAGAGGCACAAATTCAAACCTGTGGTTCAAAACTGCAGAAGGAATGGTAATACTAGAAATGTCTTAAGAAGGTCTAATAGTTCAAATCTTGTCGATAAGGACTTTTTTTTAAATCCACATGTTCCCACAGCAGCTTGTATACAGATGGATTTGGGAGAGTTTAGTTTCAAATACTAAATGAGACATTTAATTTACACACAGACTTGCGATGCAATTATTTCCAGACTACTACTTCTTATTAGTCATCTGGTCAACCATGTGTCCTTTTTGTTTTCAGTTGTTTGTTTTGCTCTCACACATATCTCCTGAGTAGTCCTAGCCTGTTCTCTGGCAAATCTCTCCAGCTCCTCCAGATTTGATGGTCTTCTCACAAAAACCTTTGTCTTCAGTTTGTCCCAAAGATTTTCAGCAGGATTCAAATCAGGGCTTTGTGCAAGCCAGTCAGTAATGTTCACTTTGGCCTTCAGGAGGTAGCTCTTCACCAGGAGCTCTTTGGGTCACTGACATGTTTGAAGACAAAGTGATGACCCAGACCCAGTGCCAGTTTTGCAGCTGACTGCTTGAGGTTTTCTTCCAGATTCTTCACAGATTCTTCTTTCTTCATGACTCTTCACACCTTGATGAGAATCCCAGCCTGGGACACACTGAGGCATCCCCACAGCATGATACGTACACTATTGTGTTTCAGTGTGGGGATGGTATGCCTCTCCTTTCTTTCACCAAACATAAGCAGCATCTCTCCAAAGAGCTCTATTTTCATCTCATCTGACCAAATGACAAACTTCCAGTATTTATAATCTTTCTGCAGGTCATCCTTCAGTCTAGTTTGTGTATCTTCTGCATTAGTGGAGTTTGCCCTTTATTGTGCAGAGTTGTAGGTAGGGCTGCCACGATTTGTCGACTAGTCACGATTACGTCGACTATCAAAATCGTCGACGACTGATTTAATAGTCGACGCGTCGTTTGAAGCTTTGTAAGATCCTGAAAGACGCAGGAATAAGTAGCAGGATTTAAGAGTGTAATAACGGACTGAAACAGAAGATGGCAGCACTGCATGTACAAGGATGCCAGCTGCCGTTAAACCCCGAAGAAGAAGAAGCTGTGTCCCAGAATTCATAGCGCGGCCCAGCTCAGTTTCCAACAATGGCGGCAGCTGGTTAGTTTTAATATTACTCTTATTATTCTTTCTGGGTCACAAAATAAACGTTTAACATATTTTCAGGCGAGAATGTAGCTGTGTAAACCTCAAATATCTGCTCAGTTTATCAGGACACCGCATATTTTCAAAAGCGCTCCGACGTTTTCGGAGACGTCTGTTACCCACTAGCTCGATAGCGAGCCGGGGGCGAGGCTCACTAGAGCCGTGAGAACACCGGACTCCCGGCAAATCGTTTTCAAACCCACCGCCGTCTTTCGCTACTCAGGTTAAACATGATATATAAGTCACTTAGATAACTTAAAATGTTGTTGTTTGGCTTTTTTTCAGTGTTTTATTTGTTCCTGAGTAAATCAGTTTGGCTGAGATTAAAGTTTTTACACAGCTGAATAAACTCAAGCAGACAGCTGATTATCAGAAGTGTGAGATGCTCAGAGTTTACTCCGGTGTCCTGTTATATTTTAGATAGCAAGGAGTTTATTAAACTTCACCGAAACAATCTGCAGATTTCATTAAACTTTAATAAACTATCATCTTGTCTTTATTTGTAGTTAGCACCTTAAACACTTAAAGCTGTAAGCTAATGATAGTTATATAAGAGCAGATGCTGCTGGTGCAATAAGCTGTACCTGTACGTCCAATGGATGATGATCTGATTAGTCGACTAATCGCAAAAATAATCGGTGACTAGTCGACTATCAAAATAATCGTTTGTGGCAGCCCTAGTTGTAGTGATTGTCTTCTTTGAAACTACAAATCCCAACTTGACTAAGTCATTCACTTGACAATTGTTTTTTTTTTCTGGAATACTTCTGTTATTGTGTGCAAATAGAAATTATTTATGCTTTCTCAAGAAAACTAGTATATTTAGAAATTTTCTGTTGAAAATATTTTGTTCTGTTCAAAAAGCACTTTGGAAACTTCATCAAAAAAGCGCATTTTAAGCTAATGTTAAAAGTAGAAAGGGTTACTGTCTCCCAAATTTAAAGTGGGAGCTGATTCTATAAGAGAGGGGCCTGAAAACTGAAGGCTCTACTTTTAAAACAATACAGTGACGATACTGTGAGATCCTTAAGATAAACTATGTTGCCAAAAGTATCCACCACATCACTTTCATAAGCACACGTCTACAAAATCAAGCATGCTCCTTCAGCAAACATTTATGAAAGAATGGGTTGCTCTCACTGCATTCCTGCATGATACCATGACAGGACGCCACCTGTGCATCGAGTCGAGTTGTGAAATTTTCTCACAACTAAATATTCCACAGCCCTGTCCTTTTTCTGTCCTGCTGCAAATAAAAGGAGAAAAACTGTCACATGGTGATTTCCATTATTTTCACAAGAAACATCCAACATTTTAAGAGTGAAGAGCAAAAGTAGCAGCTGTTAGCTAACTACTCCTGTTTGCTCAGTACTGGTTTGTACAAATTAACAAACTGTGGTATTTGAACCTTGGTAAAAAAAAAACAACTTTTTTACAAAAGATATTAGAACAGCAGTCATACTGCTTCAAGGTATTTCCCGATGTTTATGCCTTTTGTCACTTGCATTTCAAGTCTCCACCATCTGTAGGACAATTAAGCGGCGTGACCAAAGTGAATTTTTTCTCAGAGCGTTGTGAGATTTGACAATCACACAGTTGCATCAACCCTTCGGTCTGGATTTGACTCTTTTTAAACCATTTTGTCCTCGATGTGTCAAGCGAGCACAGATGCTCATTAATACAAAGTGTGAATATCTAAGGACACCTCAGAGGGATCGCAGAAAAGAAATCCTAGTTGTGGAACAGCAGAATATTTATGTGAACTGTACTTTACCTCATATTGAACTTCATTTCACTCATTCACTCTCATATTCTGTTTCATATTTCTAATACAAGCAGCCATTCATCTCTTTGTAAGACCAGAATTACATTCTTTCATTTTTTTCAGCTAAGCACAGCGTTTCGATTTACATTTTGGCATGGTGGGTTTTATTTAGCCATAAATAGTGCAGAGCTTTATCTCTGTAACACACATTTACACAATTTGTTCTCACTTTTTCCTCCATCTCCCAGGAATCTCTGTTTCCCTGGATCTCTTTCTTTGTTTCTATGTACACGTTTATTAAACTGCAGTAGAGCTGAAATGTCTGACATTGCATCCGTGTTTTGAAAAAAGAGAAGTTGGTTTCTCTCACCTGCCAAAAAATGCTTTATAGCATTGTAAAATATTTGTGATGTGTGGTTTAGTCTAGGGATTTAGTAGGTTATATTCATTTAGCTTAACAAATGCCTAAAACATTTAATCGAATAACAAACAGATCGAAACAGAAAGCAACACAGAAATGCAGTATTTTTTATCATACTGCCCACTGCTATTTAATGTTAAGGACTGCACAAATTTGCACACAGTCGCACTAAACTATATCAAGATTTATGTTTGACAAGCAGCTCCAGGTGAACATTTATCCACAATAATGAACGTGTATTTCAGCAGATATATGTTCAACCTCCAAAGACCTGTTAGCAAATCTTAAGCTCTCTTTCTACATGACTTACATAAATATTCCCCTGAACATAATAATAATAAATAATATTAATATGTTTTATTTATAGGCATCTGTCAAAATAGACGCAAATAAATAACAAAATCACAGTATGGATAAAATCACATCATAAAATGAAAATCAAACAGAATAGGCAAGCTTTACAAAATGTGTTTTAAGGCTGGCTTTAAAGATGAGTGAGCATCCAGTGTTTTTCCACCATTTTCCTATTTTATCTCCGGTACCTGCCCAGTAGGCGGAGCCTCGATACTGCTCAGAAAATACTGCACAGAACAAGGAAAGAACAAAATATTGCACTGGCAATAGCAGCGACAGTGTGATTGTATGAGAGAGGTCTGCTCACACTCTTAGTTTGCATTAAAAGTTCTGACAGCTGTTTTTCAGTCTGTTGGTTTTTCAACTGACGGATCTGAATCTTTTTCCAGAGGGCAGGATGTTGAAGAGGTGGTGGTTATGATGGAGGTGGTCTTTTATAATTGCCCTGGCTCTGGAGAGACATCTCGAACTAGCAATGGAGTCCAGGGAGGAGCGTGTACAGCCGATCACCTTCTCTGCAATTCTGATGACCCTCTGGAGTCTCTTCTTATTGGCTGTTGTGCAACCAGCGTGCCACACAGAGATGGTGTGCACCACCACACTCTCAGTTGTGGCTCAATAGAAGGACACTAGTAGGTCAGTCTGCAGCCTGTTCCATCTCAGAACCCTCAAGAAATGGAGGCGGTGCTGGGATTTATTCATTAGGGCTGGTGTGTTTGTGGTACAAGATCGGGCCTCGGATACGTGGGTACCGAGGAACTTAAAGGAGGGCACACTTCCCACATTCCACCTTTTATGGAGAGGGGAGGGGGATCAGTTCTTGTTTTGCGGAAGCCCATGACCACATCCTTGGTTTTCCTGGTGTTGAGGGTGAGGTTATTGTAGTCACACCATTCTGTCAGATGAACTGTCTGGACCTCATCTCTGTAGGCGGTGTCATCATCGTTGGTGATGAGCCCCATCAGAGAGGTGTTGTCTGCAAATTTGATGATGATATTGCAGGGTGCGTGGGGATGCAGTCACTGGTGTAGATGGTGTATAGGAGAGGACTCAGCACACATCCCTGTGGTGAGCCAGTGCTGAGTGACAGGGTGGATGATCTCCTTGACTGATTGTGTTCGGTCAGTAAGAACATTTCTGATCCATGCACATGTAGGGTCCAGTTTTACCAGGTGGGATGATGGTGTTAAAAGCCCAGCTGAAATCAATGAAGAGCATCCTTACTGAAGTCCCAGGATTCTCCAGGTGATGCAGAGCAGAGTGAAGGGCAGTGGAAATTACCTTATAGGCAAACTGGTGGGGGTCGAAGCTAGGTGGGAGGCAGTCCTTTATGTGCTTTAGGACCAGCTTCTCAAAGCACTTTATAACTACTGGAGCAGGGGTGGCAAACTCTAGGCCTCAAGAGCCGGTGTCCTGCAGGTTTTAGATGTGTCCTTGATCCATCACAGCTGATTTAAATGGCTAAATTACCTCCCAAACATTTCTTGAAGTTCTCCAGAAGCCTGGTAATGAACTAATCATTTGATTCAGGTGTGTTGACCCAGGGTGAGATCTAAAACCTGCAGGACACCGGCTCTCGAGGCCTGGAGTTTGCCACCCCTGCTGTCACGGTCTGACTGGCAGACCGTGGGGGGTGTGGGGAAGGGGGACCCAGGTGCGGTGCTCTATGTACAAGCAGTGCGTTTATTTACAGTGATGGAACTGATACACAACAATAATACATCCCCGTGTGCTCCCGACTTCCACTCCGTGTCTTCTCCCAGTGTTTGTGCCCATGTGTCTAGTGATGGGACGTTCTGTATCGAGGCTTCGGAGCGTGTGTCGAGTAATGAGGGGGCGTTTCCGCGAAGCGCGTATCGAGGCTTGCTTCATTTATGGGAGGAGCTGAAAATGATGACGTCCGAAGCCTCGCTGCCCGGCTGTACCACGTGACTGGTTCATGAAGCGGTTCGAATTTTTTCCGCGAGCTATGAGAGCGATATAAACCCCTCAGACTTCATCCAAAATGTGGGTGTTTGATGGAGAGTTGCGGTTAGTGAGAGTTTGGAGACAGTTTGGAGGTTTATGAGAGTGAGGAGAGAAAGTCAGGAGAGAATGGAGCCAGCTAAGAAGAGGAGGATGTCCTCCCCTGTGTGGGAACATTTTGATCTTATTCCTCCCAACAAGGTATGTGAATTTCCACAGAAGATGGATTTTCATAATACTGATGGTGCAATAAAACCTATGTTAGGCTGTCTGTACTTTTGTACAAGGTGAGGTGTTTGCTATGTGCCAGGGAGCTGGGATATAACAACAACACCTCATCCATGCTTAGGCACTACAGAGCTATGCATGAGAATAAGGGGAACACCGATTGTGGAGCAAGACCAGGTGAGCCATCAAATGCCATGATACTATAGCATGCTGTAATGTTACTAAATGATATAACAATATCATACAATGCAATAAGTGACGTGTGTGATATTTAAATTTGTGCTTTGTTTTTATTGTCTTTCCATACTGCCAGCATAAATATACACAGTATACTGCATCACTACAATATAGATGTTTTACACACTCCTTTTGTTGTTGACATTTACAGGCTGTGTGCAAAATGCCACACTCTTCAAATTCATACCAGCTATTATTTTTACGTCCAGTAGGTGTCCTGCTAGAGCAAATGAAGCTTCATGAAGCTTCGCGTTGGGGTGAACCAATTGGATGAAAAGCTTCAGTGCTTCATGGGGCTTCATCTGCCCATCACTACATGTGTCTGCTCCCTCGTGCCAGTGCACTCTGTGTCTGCTGCCCTCTCATCCAGCAATCCTTCCTGGGAAAATAGAGGCAGTAGTTAGTACCCTCAGTTCACTTGGTAAGCTCACACTCACAAACAGACCAGCTGGAGAACTGACGGGAAGTCTCACGAAATGATCCCGTGTCGGTGGGAGCTCCAAGACTCTCTTAAGTAGCTCCCCCAACGAGGCCTGATCAGCAGCAGGTGTGTGGCTTCGGGTGTGGCCAGTCCGCCAGCAGGGCCACACCCACCAGGCCTGAAGGCGCCCGCAGAAACACATACACACACAAGCAGGGATAACGAGGGACAGCAATACAAAATATATATTATAATATTAGTCCATAAGTGCTCAGGGAGCGACCCAGGACCCTGACACCTGCACTGGAGTCATGGGTCTGTAGTCACTGAGGCCACTGATGGTGGTGGACTTGGGGACTGGGACTATTGTTCCTGACTTTAGGCAGTGAGGGACAGTGACATGTAACAGGGAGAGGTTGAATAGTCTGGTGAACACAGGAGCCAGCTGGTCAGCACACTCCCAGGTATTCTGTCAGGGCCAGCAGCTTTCTCTGATTTACTTCTCTGAACACACTGCAAACCTGGTGTTCTTGGAGGCTAAATGTGTGGGGCTGTGCTCAGAGGAGGCTGTGGGCAGGGCGGTGTGCATAGTAGAGGTGTCTGCACTTCTCTCGAAACGAACAAAGAAGTGGTTAGGTTCCTCTGCTAATGAGATGTCCATGTTATCTGTATTTGTCCCGTTGCCTTTGTAATTGGTCATTTGTTTCAGACCCTCCCATACCTATCTGGAGTTGCTATCTGAGAGGTGATCTGATAGCTTATTTGAAAAGTCAGTTTTGCTGCTCTGATGCCTTTTTCTGCTCTTGCTCTGCTGTACATATCCTGGTCCCCAGATTTGTATGCAGAGTTGCGTGCCTTTAACAATGCCTGAACCTTGCTTGTCATCCAGGGTTTATGGTTGGGGTAGAACCGGACCCGCTTTTCCGTGGTGGCAGTGTCCATGCAGTGTTTGATGTAACCCAGCACTGCAACTGTGTGAGTCTCGAGGTCATCATGTTCAAAGGCACTCCACTCTGTAAGGGCAAAACACTTCTGCAACTGAGCCAGAGCTTCCTCAGAAAAGGTGTTAATGGTTCTGATGGTGGGCTTTGTCCTTTTCCTGAGTGGTGTGTATGCCGGGACAACGAGCAGAGAGAGGTGGTCGGACAGCCTCAGGGTGAGGGTGAGGGGAACAGATCTGTAGGCTTGCCTGATATTTAAGTGAACATGGTCCAAGGTGTTTTTCCTTCTCATACAGCATTTCACATGTTGAACAAATTTAGGTAGCACAGTTCACAAGCATGCTTTGTTGAAATCCCCTGCAATGTACTCCCTCTGGATATGGCCATTGCTGTTCAGATATTGAGTCGTGCAGGTAGGCTAGGCAGTTCTCTAGGCAAGTAGAAAGGTCTGCACATGACAGACATTGCCTCTATGTCCGGGGAGCAGACTGTGGTGATGATCTTAGTGTTTGTGCACCAGTTGTTATGTGTGTAAATGCACAAACCTCCTCCTCTGCTTTTCCCCGCTGTAGTCTTTCTCTCGCTGCGGTGCATTGTGCGCCCTGCTAGCTGCAGTGTCAGGAATGTCCTCTTGTAGCCATGTCTTCGTGACACAACAGTCGTGGACAAGTGGCTGTGCGGCGAGAAGTAGGATCAGTTCATCTATTTTGTTAACGACCGACTGTGCGTTGCTCAGGAAGATGCTGGGGAGCGGTGGTTTAAAAGGCTGCTTCTTTAGCCTGTCCTCCTGCCTCCTGCCTGTAACGGTTCCTGTTCAGGCGCCACTCTGTAACGTGGTCTGGCGAGGAAGGAGCAGCTAGCAGGTCCAGCGGGTGTGTGGTGTGGAGGTTAGCCGGACAACTTGGAGGCCAGTCAGTTAAATAGAACAAAAGACCTTTTTTTGAAATTAACAGAACAAGACCATACAAGCCAGATCTCCACGGCTCTACCCTATTTGTACATACATGTGCCAGGGTTAGGTAGACACCGGCGCCAGGCGCCAGGCTATTACAATGGTACAGCCTCTCAGGGTTCATACGCCTTTTTCAGGGTCAAATTCAAGCACTTTGTAAGCACTTTCAAGGTCCACTTTCAAGCAGTAAGACTGTGAAAATTGGAACAAATCATCCTAGGTGAACTTAAACACCTTTGTTCCCGTTTTGTTAAGACATAGAAAAACGCACCACACAAAAATACTGCAAAGGGAAACGGTAGCCTCATATGCATATTGTGTATAAACTCAAAATGCACATTTCACTTAAAAATTAAGATATGAAAATGTGAACAAATCAACTTGTTAGAGATATTCTTCTCCTGTTGAAAAAAAAAACAAAAAATAAATGAGTCTTCTCATCAGATATTGATGCTTCTTTCCTGTATGACACAAAAAATAGGAGACAGATGTTTGTTTGTTTGCTTTTTAAGTTAATTCCCAATAAAACTGTTCTATTGCTAACTACATTGCTGTCTGTATTATTGCTGAAGTCCTAAATGATCACCTTTAAAGTGTTTGTGCTAATAACATCATGTACAGTCAGACAGGCATGGAGAACAGCACTGACTGGGAGGCTTTGAACAGATCACATAGTTCAATTCAACATATACGACTTTAAGAATGCACAAGCATCTACTTAAAATCTATTTATTTAATCTATCATCTGTGATATTATTATGTACAATTCTAATGTACTTTGCACATCTCTCTTAAATAAACAGGCAGCCTTAAAAGTATGAAATATTCATATACAAATACACATATAAATGTGTGTACTGTCTGAGTGTGAGCTTGAAGACATTTATACTGTTTAAGTAGTTTAATGTGTCGGTGCTGACGATAAACACATTTTGAATGAAATTTAAATATTCTGGTATTTTAAAGAGTACTTAGCATAAATATTAAGCAACCTAACTAATAGGGTTCCAACTCCCAGCAACAACAAAAATAAATAAATAAAAAATAGGGAACCACCCCTCACGCTCCACCTCATGATGCTTAATCAACGTAATCAACCTTAATTTGATGCAGTGTGAAAAAAAATGCACAGAAATCAATTATTTTTCAAGAAATATTAAATAGATTCAACATCTTTCTTCAACAAAATTGCAGACTGCACAGATGGTACCTTCCCAAAGGAAAAAGTACTATAGCTTACTAGGGTATATATATTAGACTTAATAGTTACTATATACAGTAATGGACTTCTATTCATTTTGCATCAAATTAAAACTTTGGGTGTCAGATAATTATTTATTAAAAGCTAGACATTTTAAATGAGAATAAGAAAGAAAAGTATGTCTTTGTGCCCCCTTTTCCCTGTTAATGCCCTGTCGGCCCCCCTGGCTAAACTTTGCTAGATCCGCCCCTGCACAGTTACCAGCGTCAGCTACGTAGAAAAGGATCCTGGAGTAGAAAGTAATAATAAATAAATTCTAACAACAGCTGATCAAGCTTAAACGTGCTGCTGTTGTTCAGCCGCTGGTTTCCTCTTTCTGGTGCAAAGTGGGCCAAAAGCAAACTAGAGACACGGACACGCGACAGAAAAGCCGATCAGCTGATCGTTAAGCAGTTTCATGATTGAAGTAGCAGCAAGAAGAGGCAGTCGCTTGTTAAGCTTAATGCAGGAATGCTTTACAAACATTCAGAGATGGACTTACACACTTGCTTTACTTCTCTCGGGATAACTTTGTCGGAGATGAAATGCCGGGTTGCTAGCGAAGCTCCACATGCTATCCAGACCACCGACAGGATCCGCATGCCACAGCCGCTCTATCACGTGATGCATACTGCTCCGACGTGCTAACGTTCTGAGGTGAGTTACGGCGTGTTGCAAGTTTTGTGAGGTGCTTTCGTGATATTTAATGGATCGGATTACATTTTTTATTTTTCTCCGATATCCGATCCAGTAATTTAGGTCAGTATCGGACCGATACCGATACGTAATATCGGATCGGTCCATCTCTAGTAAAAACCACAAACATGTTTAAAGAATCAAATAGAAATTGTACATTTTGTACATTTTTAAAAATATGCACAAGTTTTGCAAACAACAAAGCTTTATGGTACTGTTTACTTGTTTTTCATGTGGAGGCAGCGTTTACACTGCAATCTGCCTTTGGTGGCTTTTTTACAGCAACTGTGACGTTCACTTGTAGAACTGACACAAAACAAAACAACGACCACACTACACACTAACTACACAAGACGACACACTAACTTGACTCCAAACACAAATCTATCATGTTTCAAAACTCGCTCTCCCTTTCTTTCACTCGCTGTCTCTCGCCCGTGTCACTCCTAAAAATCCCCCTCTTCCTAAACAACCACATGCCACATGTTGCGTCCGTCGACCCCAGAGGGTTCATCAGAAAGCCTGAAGTTGGCTAGTTGTGTAACGGGCTAATGTTTAAAGCTTTCACTTGAGTAACTCATATTACTGCTACTGCTAAGTAATGTTAGCTAAGTTCACAGCATATTCCATAAATGTCCAGGCCATAACTAACTGTATAACAGCGCTGCCGCATTGCATCACACTCAGTGCACTTCAATCATTTCTCCAGCAGGTTTGACAGCAAAATAATCATCATAATGTTAAAAATGAGCATGTGTAACGTACACGTACTGGGAAATTATTTACTAGGACTCACCTATCATGTGACTGCAGAGCGCAAACTCCGCCATTGTTGTTTTCCATCAAACACTCATTAAAACAGCAGCTGCAGGTATGTTAGCGCACTCATCCCCACAGTTAGGGGAGGGGCGGGGTCACATATTGAAACAGAGCCACAGAGGTGCAAGGCAGCCCAGGCAGAGACATTTTGCTTTTACATTTTTTTCTCTACCTATTAAAAAAGTGAGACAGTTATTTGTGGAGAATGAAATGCAGTTACGCTTTCAAGCACTTTTAAGCACCACATCTGAAATTCAAGCACTTTTCAAACCTTAAAAAGACAATATTAAAATTCAAGCATTTTCAAGGATTTCAAGCACCCGTACGAACCCTGTAAACAGATGCACAGAGAGCAGCATCCTCAGCTGTAATGGCTGCCGCTGCACTCACACCAGGAGACTCTCCAACTACTACAATAATTGGACGACACCCCCTAGCAGTGCTATACCATAATAAGGGTTGTTAGATACCGTCTCCTCTGTATCGCTCACCGTTCAGGATGCTCATCTGGCAATATCCCCTTCAGAGTCTCATGCTCTCTACCTGCAAAGTAAGCCACAAATTTGGTAATCTTCACCTCACCAGTCCCAGCTTCCCTGGCTCAGTTCATAACCTCACTCTCCCTTTGTTTACAGTATCGTCAGAGAGCATTCCCTTCGTGTCATTGCCTACCTTTGTGTTTGACAATAAACTTGTGAAAGACCTTATCACGTTTGAATCTGCATTTGAGTCCACTCCCACATACTGGCCTTCTGGCCCCCATGACACAAATAGATCATTGTTAGTAAGGGAAAAGACTAGATCTGAACAGCCAGAGATTAGGGAAGAATAATTAATGTCAGTAAAGTGAGAGAGAGGATTTAGCCACCTGAGCAGGAAGTGGGTAGAGGCGACAGGTAGAAGGTTTAGATTTCCTAATAAATCCAGATATTTCCTCAAAAGTCAGGAGAGTGAAAGTAGAGACGAAAGAGGAAGGGGGGTCATACAGTGTGCTATATGTGGAATTATCTAGAGCCAAATGCTGATCTATGTATTACTAATCTTGGTATTGAAAAAGGCCATAGAAATAGAGATGGAAAATTGTCAGGTGGCTGAAGAAGAAGAGAAAAGACGCCTAATATTCACTTCACCCGACTTGATTAATGTTCTTAATTCTCCCACTGAAAACGTCCAGATCAACAGAATCAACTTTTTGGGATTTATTTCTAAAGGTGCTATTGACATTGAGGCATGACATGAATTCTCACCAGATGTTGGTAACACCGCCTCCAATCCACACATGCAAAGACATCCAACCATACATGCCTATAAATTAAGTTATGTATAATAATGAGAAATGACACCATTAAAATTTATTTAGTACTTCATATAGAAGCCTTTATTGGTGATGCGTCCCTCAAGGTGCCTCCTGTAAAGAGAAACTAGTTGCACTGGATTTAGGTCAGGCGATTGGCTGGGCCAGTCTAACAGTTTTCTTGGTTGTATGGTTTGGAATCATCGCCTTGCTTAAACATCCATCCTCATTTCATCCTCATCATACTGGCGGATAACAGCAAATTTGTATCAAGAATTTCTCAGTACATTTTTACATGTCTCAGTACATGTACAGTACAGTCTACAGTATATGTAGAAATGCTGTTGAAGTTGCATCCTGTTCTAACTGCAAAAAAATAGATTATGCAGTATATGTTGCAACATATTTGTACCATCATGTGAATCTTTGGAAAACATTTTTTAAATGTGAAATAAAAGTATACCTGGCTTGCCAGTGTGCTCACTGATCTCTTCAAACCTGCTCTAAATGTGTCGAATCAAAGTGTATAGAGCAAAGCATGCTGGGTAAAGAGCCCCAAGCAAATATCAGCTATGACAAATGTGGCTTTGATGGATACAAATTGAATTATTCAGACTCTGAGGCTTTGGGATGGATGGGGAAAAATCATTGGTTTGCTTTCTCATGCCCATCCTTCATGCTATGGAACAATGACAATAGCAGAGGCAAAACAGAGGTCATCATATATCATCTACTGCATCACACAATTAATCAATACTTTTGTTTGCTTGTTGGTGCATGTGTGTGAGTATGGGAGAAAGCAATGGGGATACACAGGTGGAAGGAGAGTTCTATTTCAGTCCTGACGTGATCAATTCACCACACTAAATTTGTTCAAGTCAGTGTGAGCAATGGCAATCTAAGAGACAACAGCAAAAGTCAAAAGAGCTTATTCACAAGTAGATACTGCTATATACAGTGAAACACACACACTTTACTGAGGTGTAGCTTTAAAAATGCATTATACCATTAAATACACAGAATATGTCAGGATGTTGGTCAATGTGTTTGTTGGACTTCCTTTCAGATACTAGATAATCCAGCTGTTATGTAGCTACTCATTTGGCAAATTAGGCTGTCAATCTCCCTCCCATCACCCCAACCAGCTGCAGCAGCTGTCTCCCTCTCCCTGAGCCTGGTTCTGCTGATGGTTTCTTCCTGTTAATGGGGAGTTTTTCCTTCCTAATATTGACAAGTGCTAGCTCAAATGAGGTCATTCGTATTATTGTAAGGTCTTTACCGTATGATATAAAGCATCTTGAGGAGACTGATATTGTGCTATATAAATAGAATTTAATGGAACTGTCCAATTAGTCACTAACATGTTTAGTTTGCAAATTAGTAACAGTTGAGTTTTGTCTGTTTTTGTGAGATACAGTAAAGTCACTATAGTTTGTTGTTTTTTAGGATCTATCCAAAGAGGCAGTGTATATCCTGGATGCCAAATGCATGTCTTTGGACTGTGGGAGGAAGCTGGAGCAATGGGCGAGAACCAACGCAAACACAGGGAGAACATTCAAACTGCACACAGAAAGGCCATGGCCAGATGGGGGATTCAAATCCAGGACCTTTTTGCCAAAAGGCAATAGTGCTAACCATTGTGCTACCGTGCTACCCTGCGCTAAATTTTACTTCACAGTAAATGACAAAAAATCATGAAGTTCTTTGTTATTTTATGACATTTTTATGTTCACATTAGTAAAGAATGAGCAAATCATTCTAGTTTGTTCTGAGACGATACAATTTAAACTTTCCTACATCTGTTTTCTATGTTTTCGTCAGCAATATCATTCTTTGTGGGAGGAAAACTTTAACAGGAAGAAACCTCCAGCAGAGCCAGGCTCAGGGAAAGACCGATCTGCTGTAACCGTATGGAGGTTCTCCAGAAGAAGATTATAGATATCCATATTAAACATACGACCATTTCCAAGCAGTTTCATGTTTCTGTGACCACGACTGCCAATATTATTAAAAACTATATGGTTCATGAGACTGTAGCCAGCCTCCCAGGATGTGGTTACCAACCCCAGGTTGATACTGCAAATGTTAGAAAAACAACCAAGGAAACCATCGGAAAAGATTCAGTGCTAAACTCCAGACTCAAGGTACGTCACTTTTTGATCCTACCATCCATCGCATTTTGAACAGTAATGGGCTCCATGAAGACCCAGGAGAGCTCAGCTACTAACAGAAAAGCACAAAAAAGCCAAACTGGAATTAACCAAAATGCATGTTAATAATAACGGATACTTTATTGATCCCCGTGGGGAAATTCCTCTCTGCATTCACTTAGTGAAGCAGTGGGCAGCCATTGGGCACCAGGTGAACAGTGTGTAGGGACGGTACCTTGCTCAGAATTACCTCGGGGTAGCTGTTCAGGGTAATTGAACACCTGACCTTCCGATGATGAGGCCTACTCTCACTACTGAGCTATCCCTGCTTGTTGACATGTTCAAAACTTTCTGGGAGAACGTCCAGAGTTTTCCAGACACTTACATCAGCTGTAGGTTTGCAAAAGGAAAAATTAAGCTTTAAAAGAACAAAACACCTACTGTGAAACATGGAGGGGCTAGGCTGGCACGGGAACCTTGAATCTGTGAACAGTACAATGAAGTCTCAAGACTATTAAGGCATCTTGGAGCAAAACATACTCCTCAGTGTCAGAAAGCTCAGCCTCAACAAGGTAATTACCTAAAGCACACAGCCAAACGCAGTCAACAATGGCTGAGAAACAAGCCACTGTACTCTTCTTAAATGGCCGTGAGCCCGGATTTTGATCCCGTTGAAAATCTATGGAAATATCTGAAAATTGGAAATTCCACCTGTTAGTACTGACTGCTGCAAAACGTCGTAGGACCAAATATTAAAGTAAGGCAGCATATTTTTTGTTCGCGCCATTTACATATATTATACAAAATATTCAACCAAAGCAGTGATCAGGAGCAAAGTCAGAGTTTATTGTGAAAAAAAAATGAGGCATGTTAATTAAAATGATTTAAGAGATTATTTTTTGTTTGTTTGCTATTATTGTATAAGGGTACCAACAAATGTATACGTCTGTATCTGTGAAATACTATTTAGATCTGTATGTTTTTATTATAAATATTTTGATTCTTTTTAATAAATTAGGTGGTCAGTTTACTTACATAAGTAGTATGTCACACAGATTGCTTCACTATACCTGTCTATTAATCTGTTCCCCAGGACACAAAATAAATCCTGCTGGATAAAAATTAAAATGTAAACCTCGTCTCTGAAGCCAGAACCTCCTCTCTGCAGTGCAGTGCACATCACTGTGCCTTTGGTGTACAAGTAGCATACTGGGTGAAATATAAAAGTGGTCATTAGTATTCTGTTAGCTGCACAGTCAGCAATATTATTTGTTCTGTTTTGTTTTTTTCTTTCCTTCTTGCTTTTTTGGATGTCTCTGTGGAGTCCGTCTCAATAGGTGGAAATCAATCTATTATTTAGGAAAAACCCATATCCCAGTATCATTTGCTCGATGGCTTAGGCACCATAGAGTCCAAAAGCTTTAGTATGGATTGTGCCTCTGAGAAGTCAGTGCTGTCTTTGTGAGATCAAAGCAACTGAGAATAAAATGATCTGTGCGGTGTTTAAGACAGCTCTGAGGGCCTGCAGACGTGAGTGGACTGCCTGGACTAGGTCAGAGCGCTCAGAAGAGGTGATGGATTCCATCAGGCCCAAGGTGAGATGGATAAAATGTCAAGAACAGAAGCCTGCTGCAGTGTACATCCAAGAAAAAGTGTTGCACGTATGTGGCAGTATAAGGTAATGTCTACAGTTTTGCATGCTCGGCCACAATTTATTTAATTTAATGTTCAGCATCGATACAGCTCATACATTCAGCAAGCGTGTAAGTAAAACATGAAGAGAACTGGACAGCACTTAAGGATTTCTACATATACTGTAAAAAATAAAAAATTATGGGGACACTGTGATGTTTGGATTAAGTGATTACTAAAGTTAACATAGAGAGATCAATCGGTATAGAAAAATGTTTAAATAAATATGAATAGTATTAAAAGTATTGGTAGCAATGATACATCTGAGTATTTTTTTTCTCTGTAAGTTTTTGATGCGTAAGAAATTAATGAATTCATTACTAGTTAAGGTTAATGAAAACTTGGCTCAACAGAGCTCTGACTCAGAGAAACTTGGATTTGTTCTTAATTTCTTCGAACAGTGATGAATAGTAAGATGCCCTAGCTTCAGTGGAGCTCAGTGAAGCTAGGCCATACCTTGCAAAGGATATGCTAAGCATCACTGGGCGTATCCATTAGACGACCACTTGTAGTGGCTGAACCCATATGGAAAAGATATATATAAATCTTATAAAGTTTGTATCTGTCTTGTGTGAAACTTGTATGAAAAGCATATAAGAGTGAAAACAGATATAAGGTCCCTTGAAAAATTATATAATGAAACTTGTATGTTTTGGATACTTCCTAAAACAATGTATGAAAGTAATGAGAAAGTGGCCACTTTCATGAGTAAATCATGTAAGCCTTATATGATTTACTCATGAAAGTGGCCACTTTCATGAGTAATCACATATAAGTTTTTACGATTTCTTTTCCATATGGGAAAGCATGGAAAGCCTGGCTAGCACACTATGGTCAGCAGTCCGTCCCCTGGATATCCTAGCAGAGCAATGTTGCTGTTGATGTTGTAGCTCCGTCTGGCTCCACAGTGGATACTTTGGACATGAACACCAAGTGCATCAGTAAAGTCGGTGTAGGAAAGCCAGATTGAATAATTCTAAGGGAGTGTACCGTATAGTAGATAAGACAGACACGAGTATGGAAAGCTGAATAAATAGAGCAGGTAGAGGCAAACAGGACCTGAATCCACATGATGTTGTTGTGTCAGAAAACAACCTGCAGCTGATGCTGACAGATGACAGCAAGTCTGGCCCAGAACACACCAGCCAAACAGGTAGGGCAACAGAACACAACAGGCAGCAAAGGCAAGCTTGTCTGACTATATTATACTATACTACACCTTTATCCACTAAACTGAGAAAAGATCAAGTCTTTGTAAGATCAGTCAATATCAAGAGAGCGGCAGCAGCAGCCAAATGTGCCAAATCCGCAGTCGTGTTGAGGGAGAAGAGGCAAGCATACGAAGGAAGTGAAGAGGTATTCCTACTAGGATGTTAATTCCTTCACTTCCATTGCATCGCTTCACTCATCATGTTGAAAGACAGCACACTCACTGCCATATGAGCACTTTTGTTAATGAAGTGACACTGAAAGAAGACCAAGTTCTCCAAGGAATATTTAGTTACCGAGTCTCAAATTACTGTTGAACTCTTGCCATTTGGAACTATTCTTTGCAAATGTACTTAAAACCAAGACTTGACACTCTGTTTACTGCAAACTCTTTTTTTTGTTGTTGTTGTTTTTTAATCCACTCACAGAGCTGCGCGCGTGTGCAATTGTGCACTGCTGGCACGTCTCTGCACACAGAAAAAATCTAACCTGAATTGAAATTAAAATTAAAACTTTAACAAATCTGTTTTGCAGTGTTAGTCAGTGACTGGCTGCTCCCGTATGGGATTACAATGACGCCACCTTATCCCACAGTCCAGCCAATGATGGGATTCACATTCGTATATACGCAGCTAATCAACATCGCTGACAGGCTATGACAGCGTCCTTATGTGCGACACCGGTGTTTTAGCAAAGCGGCTGATGTGGAGTGAAGCCACGTTAATGACTAGTGATGGGATTTCCGGCTCTTTTTAGAGAGCCGGCTCTTTCGGCTCCGAACCGGCTCTTCAGGTTGTTTTGTTGCTTTAATTTATTTATTATTAACAATAATATAAAATTATGCACAAAAGGAATTACTAATGTAAAAAAAAGTGGTTATATTTATAAATGTTTATATATAAATATATGCGGTGGCCCCTAGAGACAAAGCACGTACAAACTCCAAAACGCATTTCTAGCATGAACTGAACTTCCAAAACAGAGCTACTAGATCACTTAAATTAAACAATCGAAAGCATGTGTGTATTGTTTGTGTATTTTTACACAAGCACTCATATATATTCAAATAATTTTTTTAAAAAAAGTACATTTACCTGTTACTACCACACACCAAATCCGGTCGTTGGTACTTCCTGGCTTGTGTAGCCACCAGGTAACAAAAGCTCAACACTGCCCCCTAGTGTCCTGGAGCACTTCTGTTGTTTTTTGTACGTGTTTTGGAGTTTAGGCCACCGTAAATATACTTTTATTCATTCACTCCACATAAAATGTAATAAATAAATCATATAATGCAAAAGCCAACTAGTCACAGTTCAACTTTTAACTATTTAAATTTTCAGCTTTTTCCTTTTGAACAAATTTAAAGTGAAACAACACAAAACACTGCAAACCACAACACAATTAAATATAAATTGAAATATGTTGAAATAAATTACCAATCAATCAATCAATCAATCAATCAAATATGAAAACAAAAAGAAGATGCACATTCTCTGTCATATGGGCCTGCATGAATAAACTTTCTGAATCCTTTATCATCTGCAGCTGAAAATAGTTGTGGATGATTACTATACCTTTCTAATGTGATGTTGTTGTCCCTGGCTCTCTCTCTCTCTCTCTCTCCCTCCCGCTCTGTTCCTGTGCTACTGAGTGTAACTACCGCCCCTCCCCCCTCTGCCCAGTGCAAAGCACAAGGCTGGCATGCAGAGTGAAGCAGAAAAAAGTGCGAGAGAGAGGGTGAGAGAAAGAAAAAAAAAGATAAGGAGTTGGCTCGCGTCGTTCATGTCAAAGATCCAGCTCATTTCGTTCGCAACTGACACATCACTATTAATGACAGACGGAACAACTGACGGACAAAGTGTGGACTTTATACCAGTTTTTAAATTGTGTTGATCGGCCACGTAAAACCAGAGTTATGATAAAATATCTGCAATGTTTGGTTTTCTTCCTGAATACTGTCGTTGTTTATATTTACTGCAGGAAGAAACGGTAAAAACGGCGTTTTATAAGGAAAACGCTCGAAAGCCTGCGAGCAAAAACAAACCCCCTCCCTCAGCCTTTCCTATTGGTGGAAAAAATGTACCATGTGGACCAATCAAAAAATGATATGGCAACATGGCCTTTAGTTGTTTAGGGAGGGGGAAGTTTTAGGAGTGACGGCGTGTTTGAGATGTGAGAGATTTGCGATGTTTAGCACAAATCTTGTGTAGTTAGTGTGTAGTTAGTGTGTAGTTAGTGTGTAGTGTAGTCCAGCGGTCCCCAACCTCCGGGCCTCGATTGTTGAGGCTCAGGTGTGAAATGTGTGGTTTTCAGGGTTTTTTATCGGTTTTCAGTTATTTTGTTATCGTTTTTATCGTTAACTCGGTTTTCCTGGGTCTTTTCACGTGTGTTATGAATAAATCTTCTTTTTTCGGTACCGGTACTAGTTTTATTTTGTTGTTTTTATCCGCGACACCTTAAAGGCCGGTCCGTGAAAATATTGTCGGGCATAAACCGGTCCATGGCGCAAAAAAGGTTGGAGACCGCTGGTGTAGTCAGTAGTGTTGTTGTGTGTCAGAACAATGAGGCGCCTGCTGAATGTTACAGGTGTTACAGCAGTGATACATCTGCTGCTGTCAGGCCTGCAGGTATCAGGCTGTTGTTCTCCTTCATCTCATAGTGGACAGAAATTATTTTTTGGAGCGGCACAAATAATTTGTGTGGCATCAGATTTGATGCAGAACAGCTGATTGTTCTGTGAATAGTTTGAAATGTTTGTTTAAAAAGCGCCTTGGCTGCATTTTTAGGTAAACAGCTGCAAAATACTTTGTTGTTTGCAAAACTCAGTAACTTTTTTGAAGAAGTAACTATATAATTAGTTAGAGTTACAGACTTTCTCCCAGACCACAGACTCATAATACAGTCAGAGCTTTATAAAAAAAAGAAAGAAAGTTGTGTTTTCAAAATTGGAGTTGAAGTTATTTTTCCTTCCAATAGTGTTAACATGCTGCACAGGACAGGAACACGATTTTTATAATTTTCATTGTAAGTGGGCTAAAGCAGTTAATTAAAAGTAGTCTAACATAAATGCTGTAATTTGATTACTTTAATAAACATGTGACTTGGATGGATTGGATGCTGGCGTGACCACAGTGCACACGTCTGCTGTTGCTCACAGTGGTCCAAGGGGACGCTCAGGGAGTTTGTGTGTTCGCTCAGACACATGAAACATTAGAGGGAACATTATTTCCAGTTCATCATCAGAATTATTGGACACTGTTTTTTAATCACTCATTAATGTAGTATTAAAAAGGAATCAACGCAGTTTTGCATTTTGCTGCCGTAATTCCTTTTCAGGTAATCATCACACTTCTTGAAGCATGCTTTAACAGGTTATTAATTTTGCATTAAATATAAACGGGCAGTTTTGCATTTTGCACCCTTGATTCTGGCTTCAGGAACTACCACAGATATTTCTACGTAATCATCATGCATCTTAAAGTTTGCTTTCAGCAGTTATTAACATGATACTAAATAGAAACATCCGAATTAATTAACTAACTAATTAACATTATATCTCCCTATTAGTGATCACACATTCCTCTACTAATATGCATAATAATTAGCAAACTTAAGTCAGATAAGATGCTAATGTCAGAGCTGAAGCTAGTAACCTGTGAGTTAAAGGACAAATTAAAAATTCCCATTTATTTGATTAGCAACATGACTGGATATTCACTCTAGGTATTAAGAAGCTCCCTTTGAGAGAAAATACAGCATAGGAAGAACGATGTTAGTGCACAGGGGGTCATCTGATTGTTGGGGTTTCATTCTGATAATGTAGGGTCTTTAGGCTGCAATGAAAAGCACTTTGTTGTGAATTTGTGCTATATAAATAAAGATTAATTGAATGATAAAATTATAAACATCCTAAATATTTTGGTAATTAACTAAGTTTTTAAAGTCTTATGGAGGAGATTATGTTTTAGAATGACTTCTTGGCAAACCGTCACACATATGGAGAGCTTCATGGATCCTTGTTTTCAAGGTGAGGTTGCCAAGTTTGATGGGAATGTGGTGCAAGGAGGGTATGCATTACTGAAATAGACACTCATTCATGATTCCACCCCCTGGTTTTGACCATGCTAACAAAACCAGACCTGCTTCCACTGGTCCTGTTGCTTGGTTTGTGCACAAAGTTCAAATATGTGAGGATACATTGCAGGTACAACAAAACTCTGATGTCTTCTTTTTACAAGACGTGAAGCAGTGTCAGATGAACTGGAACTGCTTCTGAGGGAGGGCATTATTGAATGTCTCTCCCTGGACTTCACCTATTTTAGTCACAACAAGAAGAGACAGCAGACCAAGACTGTGTTGATTTAAGTGAACCTAATAAAGCTTTTGTTGCCCACAGCCACCCCTTGACCCACAGGGATGAGCTTTTGAGTGAGCTCAGGGCTGCTTCTGTGTTTTCCACCTGTTTTCCATCTGTCCCCTGCGTACCACCAGCTTGTACTGCACGAGGACAGTCATGACCTCACTGCTTTTATCACAAACAAACGACTTTTCCACTACTGCCGTGTTCCTTACAGTTTGGCCTCTGCTTCATCGGCGCTCCAAAAAGTTATTGAAACTGTGCTTAAAGTTCTACCCAGTGTGCATCCATCCGTGATGCCCCACCACCAGTGTTGGAGAGTAACGGAATACATGTACCAGTGTTGCGTATTTAATATACAAAATATAAGTAACTGTATTCCGTTACAGTTACCGTTTAAATAGGTAACAATAAGAATACAGTTACTTTGTTGAAATAAATAGAATACACGGGGGTCACTTCCTGTTTCATATGTTAGGCTATCCCTTCTTCATTGCTTCTCCAATTTTTGTGATTAAATCCAATTAGGCGCAGGTTTAGCTCAGTTGGATGAGCATGCAATAACATGGCTCATAGCTGAGAGTGACCGGCAGCCCTTTTTTTAAAAGAAATTTAAAAACATAATAATTTTTACTCATTTTCCATCTGGGATCAATACAGTTTCTCTGATACTGATTAACGAAAATCCAAACAAAACACGCAATAACAGGCTCTAAATTACGTGTCATGTTAATGTTGGTGGTGTCAGTTACACAATGGACCCAGAGCCAGCACAACAGAGCAGCAGTGCACGGGCAGGAATGCATTTGTTACCTGGAAATTCTGACACCACTTCGTAAGAAGAATGGGACGGTGAAACTTCAGTATCTTCAGTGTACTATTGCTGATATTTGATATGTGATATTTATTAGTATAAATGAAGGCTACTCGCCACTGAGCTAACATTGTTAGCTGGGGTTAGTTCATAGACTGCAGACTGTTAGGCCGTTTCTAAATACTCAAGTACAAGAGTCCGTACTCGCATTCTCGCTAGCCCGGACTTCAGAAGTTCACACAGGAGTCCAGACTTCCCGAGAAGGGTTATTCTACAATTGGAATGGCAGTGTATTTGATGACATCACAGCTCCATCCCCTCCGAATTTAACTGTGAATAATATTTGCAATGAAAATTACACATGATGTATTAGATTTCTTTAAGAAAAAAAAAGATCATTTAAAAAAGTATCTTAAGCACTTTGGCAGAATTCGCTTTTACTTATCATCTGTTTCATAATGTCTAATAAGCTTCATCGCTCTTAATAAACATGGCACACATGTATGCCTGAATAAAAACAAACAAGTGAGATGTTAGAACACTTTTATTAGTATTGTAGTAATTACTCAAAACTTACAATAGACAGTCGCTGGAGTTTGGAAGAGAACTGAACAAATATTTAAAATATAATCTGATCGTTTTTGGAGCAGCCTTCAGGATCTCCACGCATTAACATGCTGTTATAGACTTGATGGATAGCATGAACAACCTGCTAGCTGCAAATAGTCATGTGCAGTTCCACATGATTATTAACAGACAAAAGAAAACATACGAGATCGCTGCAAAAAGTGCAGCCTTACCTAATGTCCACCTACGGTTACTCGTTTATATTAAGATTTAAATCTAGTTGGTGTTGGTATGGAGAGTAACCTTCAGTAACAGTAATAAATCACACAGCAATAGCACATTCATGTAGTTGTAAAAAGCATGATAAGATATTAAGTAATCCAAAGTATTCAGAATACGTTACTCTCATTGAGTTACTTAACGGAATACGTTACAAAATACATTTTGGGGCATGTATTCTGTAATCTGTAGTGGAATACATTTTAAAAGTAACCTTCCCAACACTGTCCACCACCATGTGATCTTGCATCTGTGCGTTCTGGGGTTAATCTCTTCGACTCGCTTTGCTACAGTAGTGGAACCAATGCGAGCTGTACTGGGAGATGCTGCTGACTCTGGGTCCACACAGACTGAAGGGGCTGTTCGCAGCTCTTAAGGGTGAAGGTTTGTGTAGAAACAACTGGTTTTGTACTTTGCAATGTCATTGATATGTGATAATTTTGTTATACAGTAAATTCAACTGTGAGAGTTATAAAATACCCATTTACTTTGTTGGTTTTGAGTACTTAAATAACCACTTAACTTGAAGTGATAACAGTTATGACATCATATACATCAGGTAACTAAGGTTGATGTTCATCGATGTGTTTTAATGGATACATGCAGTTTTTCAAGTAAGGGGGGATGTTGTGTTCACCATTAGGTGGCCTTTTAGGATGAGGCTGAGCTCTGAGGGACCGGCGCGTAAGAGCAAATGTGTGGGAAAATGCATCCCTTATGCTGCTGTACTGGAACCAATCAAGTGGCTATTAAAGCCGTTCAGAGGAATTCTTGTCTAATTGCTGTTTCTCCTTCACGCTGACTTCCAAACCTAACACTATGGATAACTAAAAGAAATAAAGAATTTCACATCTATTTAGTTCTCCTGTGATTGGCTGTTCTGGCAACTCGTCGTTATAGGGCATGATTTTCAGGAACAAAGTAAATGGCTCTCGCCCCGCAAGAGAGTATGAAGAGGATTTTTACAACACACACCCCTCCACCCCCAAAACTAGCCCTCTTATCACTGTCAAAGGGGAGACTGGGGGTGGCTACATGCCAGGGACAGTTCCCTTGCCAGACACAGTGGATGGGTACAAACGCTTGGCACAGTGTGGAAACAGATTTGCCAACAGCTACTCTGGCAACCATCGACTCTGAAGGTTCAGTGAGAGGTGAATCATCTATCACCAGAAGCAAACACAGAAATGCAATGACATACCATACAATACACACTGCCACGAGCTGCAGCTGCAAATATCAGCAGCCGGAAACTGCAAACCAAAAAAATGACAATTATATTAAGAACCAGCCAATGACAAGTCACCTATGTGTTTCCGTCCACAGACTGCTAAGTGGATACAAACATGTAAATATGAAACGCTTTGTTTTGTTTTAAATTAACGTCATTAGATGCAACAAATTAGAAGGCCCATGTTAAATCTCCTTACTTTTACTAAATGAGTGAATCACCAACATCACCAGTACCACAGCTGCAGCAGTTAATTCTCTTAAACACTTCACTAATGCAGCAGTATTGAAGCTAATTTCTAATTTCACAAAAACACAAATTTTGTCTCAGTTTCAGAGATCCCTTTTATAAAGCCAGTTACTAATTTATGATATATAATACAATCATATTTGACATGTCAACTTTACATGGTGAAATATTAACACTGAAATTAAAATCAGTAAGCATGATAATCATGTTTTTTTCACAAGCACAGATCGCTGAAGTGGTTTAAACCTCCGTTTTTTGGAGTCATGACCCTCAGGAGTGTTTCTGCGATCTCTCTGCTTCAAATGTTATCTGCCAGTTTGTCCTCTTCACTTACACAAACTGTAGGTGCAGAGCATCTTACACTTTACAGTTCACTAACAAACTAAAACAGACATGCAGTCCTGTTGTGATAGCGTGGAACAGGTAGGATACTATGTCAGTATTAGATTATTGGGGTTAAAGAAATAAATCATTCGTTATTAATGATAAAGAATTAAAACAAAGTAAACTAAAAACTAAAACCAAAATCACACAATCTAATTTTTGAAAGGCACAAATGTTTGAGAAATACATGCAGAGCTAAAATTAGACAAATGTTTTATTGTTTCAACCTCACAGGAGAATAACTTTAGTGAGGCTTGGTTCAAAGATTGGAAAACCACCTACACCAATGAAAAATCAAATATGATAGAAATTGATGTCAAAGGATGATTTGAACCTCATTCAAGAAATGCAACAGTTCCTTAGCCCACAGTCCACTTCCACCCAAGTATCGTCAAAGTCTACATACCAGTTCAACCAGATCATTACAATATTATATTTACTATAAACTGAGAGAAGCCAACCAGACAAGCAGCTATTTCGGTGCTCTATTTACTGCATGTATATGTGGTACTACTACTGCGCGTCTGCACATACAATTTATTCTGTATATATGCTGTTTATTTATTTATTGTGCAATGACAATAAAGAGTTAAAATACAATAAGAGCAATTTCATTCTTATATCAGTCAAAATTATATAAACTACGTACAGAGAGAAATACAGGTTCAAGATACAGATGTAAACTACATCTACTTTAAATCTCCGCACACACACTTTATTACTTTTAATCAGTATCTGAATCATTTTTGTGAGCATGTAGGAGCTTGGTGCTTTCACAAAAGAGCTGAAGACTAAACATCTAAATTCACAGCTTAGCCAGGCTTTTCTGCAGATGACTGAAATTCAATATTAAACTGAAAGATAACAGTCGCCTGAAGGAACAACATTAACACCTCAGACATTTAAGCATCTTCTGATATAACACTAAGGAGTTTCAAAAATAATGCTTGATTGCAAACCCTAAGACAATGATAAGATCTTAAAAGGTAGTACTGTTTTTTAGTAAATCAGATTTACTAGACATGCATCAAACTTATAAATGCTCCTCCCACCTCTCAGCAGGGAAAAGAAGAAACAGTGTGGGCGTAAGTCTGTTAACTTCACTTTACTTGTATAGTTCATTATAGCTATAACTTTATGCATCTTAAAATTCAGCTATGTTCTGCTATTTAGTAATATGTGTGGTTGCCTTAATTACCTTCAGAAAAGCCTCAAACAGGAATAAAATCCTGGGTGATGCAGAGGCAGCAGGAAGTTCAATGAAGGTGAGAAGAGAGGGAAGCGGCAGTCCTCACCAGAGGAACTACAGCACTGTAGCAATTATGTCAAATATAAATTCACATTTTTAGAAAGTTTGACAGATTTGCTGTGGAAGGAGAACCTCCACAGCTGAGCTGCAAAACTAACATCAACTTTGCAAGAGTCTGATAAAGTTGAACTTTGCAACACTGCCCATTCGCTCTTTGACTAAATGAGTGGCAGCAAACTGTAAGCAACACATTCTCAATTAGAATGTTTTGCCTTTATGATTAACCCTCTGGGCTCCAGGGTATAATTGACTACTTTTGATTTGGACTATAATGACACTCCCGGAACATCAGCTTCTGTTCTCTGGGAAGCAGGGAAAGCTGTGATGAGAGGTAAAATAATTTCTTTCTCATCACATAAAAAGAAAAAAGAAAACAAAAATGTTCAGGAATTAGAAAAAAACATCAAATCCTTAGAAAAAGCCTATGTGTCACACCAAGATCAGGAAACATTGACCAAAATACGCAAAACAAAACTAGAATTAAATGAAATTATTAAGAAAAAGACTCAATTCTTAGTCCAAAGACAAAATTTTGAACACACTAACAAATCCAGACAATTTCTAGCTAACCATTTAAAAATCAATAAAGAACAAACAACTATATGTGCTGTTAAAGATTTATCTGGGAATACAATACATGACCTTAAAAAAATAAACACAATTTTTGGGGATTTCTATGAAACTTTATATACACCACAAATAAACCCATCTAAAAACTAAATTGATCAATTTCTCGACAACATAACTCTTCCAAAATTATTAGACACTCAAGCAATGGCACTGGATTCGCCACTGACGCAAGGATGAACTCCAGGGAGACCTGATAAGCGTGCCCAGGTCCAGAAGGCTTTCCAGCAGAATTTTACAAAGAATTCTGGACGATTCTAGCACCACTTTTTTACAAAACGTTGTTGGAAATCAAAGAAAAGGGCAGACTACCACCAAATGTGAACTCTGCAAGTATTAGTCTCTTACTGAAACCAGGCAAAGACCCTGTATATCTCTCAAGCTATCGTCCAATATCCCTTATAAATGTAGACCTTAAAATAAGTTCTCTCAAAGAGATTAGAGAAAATAACCCCCCTCTTAATTCATCCTGACCAAACTGGTTTCATAAAAGGTAGGCACTCATCAACAGATATACGTAGATTACTTAATTTGATAGACTACTCATACAGTAAAAACTGTCATGCGGTGTAGTAGGACTCAGGCGCAGAGCAGAGTTCAGGGGAAAACAACGTTTATTTACACAATCACCAGGTGCAGATATATACAGTGAGGGGAAAGGGGGTCCTAGGTCCGAAAGGGAAGTCCGGGATTGGAGTCACACACACGTTAGCTCTTCTTCTTTACAGTGGTTGAAACAGCAGGTTAGTCACGGGTCCGGGGAAAACTGTGCACAGGAGAAAATAAGGTTACACAGAGATCGCAGCAAGTTTAAAAAGCTTAAGGATTTGAGGCAGACGTTCACTGACGTGTCTAGCATAATCATCCAGCAGTGAGGCTGTCTGCGTCCCGGCCTTAAGAGTCCAAACAGGTAATCAGAGCCTGACGAGATGCAGGTGTGTGCCAAGGGCGGGAGCCTGCAGTGAGCTCCGCCCTGGCGGGGAGGAGAGAGGAGAATGTACACCAAACACATGTGGCCTTGTGGAGCTGGCCGGGCAGACACGGGGACCATGACAGTCCCTCCCCCGCTCAACGGGAGCCTCCCTGCGACCCACCAGGCTTACCTGGATGCCTGCGATGGAAATCCTGGAGCATGCCCTTGTCCAGGATAGCTGCCCGAGGCACCCAGGAGCGTTCCTCTAGCCCGTAGCCCTCCCAATCCACCAGGTACTGGAATCCCCTACCACGGCGTCGGGAGTCCATAATGCGGGAGGTGTCATACACCAGCTGGCCATCCACGAGGGGGGGCCAGCTGGTGTATGGGGGGGGGGGGGGGGGGGGGGGGGCAGGGGCCTGCAAGGAGGGCACAACGGGCTGGAGAGCACCGGCTTGATCTGCGACACATGAAACACACTGTGGATGAGCATGTTGCTAGGGAGTTTGAGGCGTACAGACACAGAGTTAATGATCGCTGCTATAGCAAAGGGACCGACAAACTGAAGCGACAACTTCTTGGATTCAGTCCGCAAAGGCACAAAGCGAGTGGACAGCCATACCTGTTGGCCACCGCATACTCCGGGGCAGGTGTTCTACGGCGATCCGCACGTATCTTATTCTGAGCTGCGGTGCGGAGCAGGTGGAGGTGTGGCTGTTGTGCGCGTACTCTATCCAGGGTAGTTGTTCGCTCCAGAGGGACTGGTTGTGGGAGACGACATAACGGAGGGCAGCCTCAAGCTCCTGGTTTGCTCGCTCGGTCTGACCATTGCTCTAAGGATGAAACCCGGAAGAGAGACTGACTTTGGCGCCCAGGGCGGAGCAGAATTCCCTCCAAACCCGGGAGGTGAACTGTGGACCCCTATCCGAAACCACATCGTCAGGGATCCCGTGGAGCTGGAAGACGTGAGTGGTGAGGAGTCGAGCTGTCTCCAAGGCAGAAGGCAGCTTCGGAAGGGCGACGAAGTGAGCCGTAGAGAACCTGTTTTTAAGCAGAGTGAAAGCATGCTGGGCGGCAACACCCCAATGAAACGGTACTTTGGGAGAGGTTAGTTTAGTGAGCGGAAGGACGAGTCCCGGATGAATCTCCTGTTGAAATTTGAGAAGCCCAGGAAGGGCTGCAGCTGCCAGCGGTTGGGGGGAACCGGCCATTCCACCACCGCTCTCACCTTCTCCGGGTCGGTCCATAGGTTCCCTTTCTCGATAATGTAAGCCAAGAACGCCACCGAGGTCACATGGAACTCACACTTCTCCTCCTTCCTGAACCCCATGAAGGCTTCACCAGACTCTTCAACCTCTCACTGGATCAGGCAGCCATCCCATCCTTTCTAAAATCAGCCACAATCATCCCAGTGCCGAAGAAGTCTCCCATCTCCAGCCTGAATGATTACCGCCCTGTGGCCCTCACACCGGTAACCATGAAATGCTTTGAGAGACTAGTCCTTCAGCACATCAAGGATTACCTCCCCCCAGAATTCGACCCCCACCAGTTTGCATACCGTGCAAACAGATCCACAGAAGACGCCATCGCCACAGCCCTCCACGCTGTACTGAGTCACCTAGAGCAGCGGCAAAGCTACGTCCGAATGCTCTTTGTGGACTACAGCTCAGCCTTTAATACAATCATCCTGGACATCCTCATCACCAAACTGGTCACTCTTGGCCTCCCTCCTCTCACATGTGCCTGGATTAAGGATTTCCTCACAAACCGGCCCCAGACTGTAAGACTCGGCCCTCATCTCTCCTCCACTCGCACACTGAGCACCGGCTCCCCACAGAGCTGTGTGCTGAGCCCCCTCCTGTATTCTCTCTACACCCACGACTGCAGCTCAACCCACAACAACACTCACCATCAAGTTTGCTGATGACACCACGGTAGTCGGACTCATCTCGAAGGGAGACGAGGCAGAGTACAGAGAGGAAGTCCTGAAGCTGGCAGCCTGGTGTTCAGAAAACAACCTGGCACTGAACACTAAGAAAACCAAAGAGCTCATTGTTGACTTCAGGAGACACAGCACTGACTTGGCCCCCTCTACATCAACGGGGAGTGTGTGGAGAGGGTCCACACTTTCCGGTTCCTTGGTGTCCTCATCTCTGCTGACATCTCCTGGACAGACAACATCTCAGCGGTCATCAAGAAGGCCCAACAGCGGCTGCACTTCCTGAGAGTCCTCAGGAAGTACAAGCTGAACTCCAACCTGCTGCTGACCTTCTACTGCTCGTCCATTGAGAGCCTGCTGACATACTGCATCACGGTATGGTACGGCAGCTGCACCAAAGCAAATAGAGTGAGGCTTCAGAGTGTGGTCAAGACAGCACAAAAGATCATTGGCTGCCCTCTCCCCTCCCTGATGGACATTTATTCCTCCCGCTGCCTCAGCAGAGCAGCAAACATTATCAAGGACAGCTCCCACCCTGGCTTCAACATGTTCAGCCTGCTTCCCTCAGGGAAGCGCTACAGGTGCATCAACACAAAAACCCACAGACTCAAAAACAGTTTCTTCCCCAAAGCGATAACCACCCTGAACTCACACATGCACCGATAACACAGCCCCCCACTTCCCACTTCCTCTATGGACCACCACTGTGCAATACCAATTCTATGTGCAATAACTCAACTGTATATACATAACACTATTTATTACATATTACTTACGTCTTGTTGGCGTACGTGTTGATGGCCCGGATCTTGTTCTTACCATTCAGCTGACTCCTCAGGACTTGCCTGACCCTCTGCAGGTACTTGGTGGTTGCAGCTTTTCTAGCGGCCTCTTCATGGTTCCCATTTGCCTGCGGGATCCCCAGGTACTTGTAACTAGGGATGGGTATCGAAAACCGGTTCTTGTTGAGAACCGGTTCCCACTGTTTCAATTCCTTGGAATTGTTTGCCGTTTTTGCAAACGATTCCCTTATCGATTCCAGTCGCCCCGAATGACGTCACCACGTTGCGGAGCGTCATTTACCTGGCAGGAAACATGGCGGCTCAAACACTAAAAAGTTTGGTTATACTTTACAAGAACGGAAGACAACAGGGCAACTTGCAATACTTGCAAAGTAGATATTTCATTTAAGGGAGGAAACACTACGAATATGCAAAAGCATTTGCTCACAAAACACACGATGACCTTAAATGAATGTCGTGTTTTTAATTCCGCTCCAGACTCGTGAATCTCAGCCCAGCAGCAGCGGTAACGTTTGCACATCCTCTCCCATTAATGCGGCAGGTAAATAATCAACTAACAGTGCATATTATGTTAGCGCGATCTGCCTTATTACAAAACCTGCCATTACTGTGCATTTAGTGACCATGATGAGACAGACAGAGTCTGGCTGGCGCTCGCTGGCAGTTCTCGCTGCAGTCTACCGGTAGCGTCTCCTTTCAAGCCAGGATAGACTAATGTTACTGAGCAGTGACTACGTTTTTGGTCAAAGGCTTGCACCCATTTGCCACAGCAGATGCCCCTGATTTTCGGTAAGTGAGTGTGTTTAATTGTAGGCAGGGACATTACTGGATATTCTTGTGTAATTGCTACTGAATAATTTATGTTATACTTTGTTATTGCTACAGAAGAATATTTATTTTATTATTTTACATTTACAATTTTTTTCCCCCGGGGTCCCTGTGACACCCCATTGAAGAGCCGTAGGCTGGATTTCTTAAGATCTCACTGCTGGGTTTGTAAGGCCATGTTACTCCTAAATTTCTGTCTTGTTCAAAGAGAAGATATAAAACAAAGTTCTAAGCTAATCGACCTTAGTGTTCTCCTTTTTAAAAAAGAATCGATAAGAGAATCGATAAAGAATCGAATCGTTAAACAGAATCGAAAATGGAATCGGAATCGTGAAAATCTTATCAATACCCATCCCTAGTCACGGAGCACATCATCAACCATGGCCTGGAAAACCGCAGGAGCGTTAGTCAGGCCAAAGGGCATCACCAGATATTCAAAGTGGCCCAAAGGGGTGTTAAAGGCAGTCTTCCATTCATCCCCCTCCCTAATTCGCACCAGGTGGTAGGCATTGCGCAAATCCAACTTGCTGAAAACAGTCATGCCTTGAAGCAGCTCAAAAGCAGATGAAAGCAGGGGCAGCGGATACTTGTTTTTAACCGTGATCTGATTCAAGCCCCAATAATCTATGCACGGACGCAGAGACTTATCCTTCTTATCCACGAAAAAAAACCCAGCAGGAACAGGCGAGGATGAGGGGCGAATCAACCCCGCCGCGAGCGACTCCGTAATGTAGCATCCCTTTCAGGCTGAGAGATGCTGTACAGCCGGCTGGAAGGTAACGGGGCCCCAGGGAGGAGATCTATTGCACAATCATACGGGCGGTGGGGGGGAAGCGAGCGTGCCCGATCCTTACAAAAAACCTCTCGCAAATCACGATAAATCCGCGGGACCCCCAAGAGGTCCGGGGAGTCGAGCGACGCAGCAGTGGGTTGAGACGAGACGGGAGGGGCGGCGGCCCGAAGGCAATGCATGTGACAGTCAACCTCCATCCCATTACTTTTCCTCTTGTCCAGTCAATATGTGGGTTATGGAGCCAGGGATGGCCCAATACTAACAGCGCGCTTTGAACGCGAAAAACCAAATCTTCTCAGTGTGGTTGCAGTCAAACATACTCCTGAACTTTTCAAGGAAGACAGAAAAATAAATTTCAGGGTTAGACTGAAGCACCGCCTGTGCCCACATCAAGGCACGGTCCTGGAGCAGCTGGAAAATATACGCGATCTTAGACCCATCAGTAGAAAACACTTGAGGTTGTTGTTGAAACTGAAGGAAGCATTGAGTGAGAAATCCAGCACATTTACCAATTTCACCAGTAAAGGGTCTGGGAGTGGGAAGGAATCTGTCAAAATGAACAGGTGTGGGTGCGGAGGTAGACGCACTTACAGGAGGAGCTGATTCAGCTGGTCGGGCAGCGGCGGCAGATGGAGATGTAGGCAGAGGAGTTAACTGGGCCACAGCTTGTCTAAGACTTGTAAGCTCACCTCTGATATGGGCAAACATTTGCTCATGCTGCTCCAAGATTGCAGTCAGGGTGGCGAGAGTAGGAGTGGATGTCGCTGGGTCTGCTGAGTCCATCTTGGCTGGATGATTCTGTCATGCGGTGTAGTAGGACTCAGGCGCAGAGCAGAGTTCAGGGGAAAACAACGTTTATTTACACAATCACCAGGTGCAGATATATACAGTGAGGGGAAAGGGGGTCCTAGGTCCGAAAGGGAAGTCTGGGATTGGAGTCACACACACGTTAGCTCTTCTTCTTTACAGTGGTTGAAACAGCAGGTTAGTCACGGGTCCGGGGAAAACTGTGCACAGGAGAAAATAAGGTTACACAGAGATCGCAGCAAGTTTACAAAGCTTAAGGATTCGAGGCTCGCATAATCATCCAGCAGTGAGGCTGTCTGCGTCCCGGCCTTAAGAGTCCAAACAGGTAATCAGAGTCTGATGAGATGCAGGTGTGTGCCAAGGGCGGGAGCCTGCAGTGAGCTCCGCCCTGGTGGGGAGGAGAGAGGAGAATGTACACCAAACACATGTGGCCTTGTGGAGCTGGCCGGGCAGACACGGGGGCCATGACAAAAACATTGAAACCATAATATTGTCTCTTGATGCAGAAAAGGCATTTGAAAGAGTTAACTGGAAATTTCTATTTGCAACTTTACACAAATTTTGTTTTGGAAACTCTTTCGTAAGCTGGTTAAAAATATTATATAATTCCCCAACAGCTTGTGTTAGAACAAATGACCAGACATCCTCCAGCTTCTGTCTCCTGAGGGGCACCAGGCAGGGATGCCCACTCTCCCCTTCACTGTTTGCAGTTTTTATTGAAACACTAGCAGCAGCAATTAGACAGAATTCAGTAATTAAGGGCATAAAATGCAAGAACGTGGAACATAAAATCAGCCTTTATGCGGCTGATGTGTTACTTTTTCTCCAAAACTCACAAACCAATATCGTCTCAGATTATTCAATTAACTGCTCAAAATCTACAGTTCTTCCGATTAATTGCTCCTTCCATAATTCTTCATCTACCCGACTGCAATCTGGAAATATTGAATATTTAGGTATCAATATCTCTCCTAAGCTTGCAGAATTAACTAAATTAAACCACATCCCACAAGTCAGTAGAAGGCGATCTGGCTAGATGGAAATCTTTACCCATATCACTCATGGGAAAGGTTGCCGCTATAAAAATGATGGTCTTGCCAAAAATAAACTATTTATTTTCAATGATCCCAAGTAAGCCATCACAAGACTGGTTCAGATCTCTAGACTCATATATTTCTAAATTTCTTTGGAAAGATAAACCCCCGCGTATCAGCTTAAAAACACTACAAAGGACCAAGGACAACGGAGGACTAGATCTGCCTAACTTTAATCACTACTTTTTAGCCAACAGGCTTCAATTCATTTCTAGAATACACCCTCTTAGATGAACCCTGGATAGATGTAGAACGGGCACTATGTAATAGTCTAGAAATTTCAGACCTACCATTTATCAGCTCAAACATCAAACGACATGAATGCTTTAAAAGCATCAACATCAGCTCTTCTCTGACAGCATGGTGGGAGTTTCTAAAAATGACAGAGTCTTCATTAATCCCATGCAAACGTACACCTATCTGGAGCAATTCGGACATATTACAAAACAATAATATGATAAAATTTTCAGATTGGAGTGGTAAAGGAATCAAATACTTAGAACATGTACTAGAAGGAACAGAATTTATTTCATTTGACAGACTAGTTACACAATATGGGATCAACAAGATTTTTGGAATATCAACAAATTAAATCCATAGTAAAAAAGAAATTTAATCCCAGTGAAGCTGAATTACAAACACCACCAAGTGTGGTACATTTTTTTAATCTAAAACCCCCCAAATTATTGTCTAAAATATACAGAACACTTTCTAAAATTGATGAATCAATATCCCTTCCTATTGCAAAATGGGAAGCAGATTTATCAATCAACATAGACCCAATCCTTTGGTCTCAGATATGCTTAAAAACCTTTCAATGGATCAGAAATCCCAGTTTGCAATTAATACAATACAAAATATTATATAGAGTGCACTATACTGGTCATAGGATGTTCAAGATGGGCTTTATGTCTTCCAACAACTGCTCACACTGTCAAGCAAATACACCGGACAATTACATTCACGCTCTTTGGTTCTGTCCACCAGTTCAGAAATTTTGGCGTGAGATATGTGAAGACTTATCGAAGTGTCTGAAATGTAACATTCCAGCCTCCCCTTTAGTATGCTTGCTGGGCAACTTGGATGAGGTCACTGCAGAAATAAACACAGCCCACGTTGTTTTTACGGCCCTATGCATTGCCACGAAAATGGTCCTCATTAACTGGAAAAATAAAAATAATCTTAATTCTAACCAATATAAAAACATCTAATGGATCACATTAGTCTCGATACAGCCTCTGCCATCACATTTGATCAAGCCCTCTGGGCTCCTTTGATCGGCTTCATCACCTAGTGGGGGTGGGGGGTCATGGTTTGGTCCTGCCTTCGCTATTGTGGTTGATATGGGGGTAGGGACGGCCTTAGGGCGTCTGGAGAGTCCCTAGGGACGTTTTCCCTGGAGGGCCTAACCCAGGGGTTGTGGCCATGACCTGGTTAGGGGCTCTGGTGGCTCGTATATGGTGTTTTCCTTGTGGCTGCGTACAGCGGAGATGGGGGAGGGTCTGTGCTGGCAGACGTTGGTTACTGGCCTGGTAGCCTGGCTGCCCCTGGGTGGGTCCGGGATGGACGTGGATGCTTGGGGATCTGGGGGTGCTCCGCCCTCGGGCTGGGGCTCTGGCTGGGCCTTCGGGGCTTGGGTCCTGGTTGTTGTGTCGCCAGTGTTGTGGGCGGGTGGGTGCATGGGGGCTCAGCCCCGGTGCGGGGGACCTCTGGTGCAACGGCCCAACTGGAGGGCTCTCTAACTGGTGGGGAGGCTGTTACATCTTTGCAGGAGGTCTCCTCTCTACAGGAGCTCATTCTTCAGGTGGGGGAGAGATATAGGAGAGGTGGAGAATGAACTCAACCTGGGCGTCTATTGTCTTGTGTAGTCTGGGAGATGATTGGATGATGGGGTGGGTGCAGTTTTCTCTGCGGTGGGGTGGGGCAGTGCTGCTGCTGTGGGCCCCGGTCCGGATGGGCCTGGGCCCCCTTGCCCTGGTGGGTTCCAGAGTGTGGGGGTCCCTACTTGGGTCAGCGGGGGAGGGGCCGCTTGCCCCTCCCCTTCTTCCCTCCCCATCCTCAGCTGCCTCCCTCTTCCGGCTCCACCACATCCACACACACGCAGGGCTTGGGGTGCAGGTGTGTCACTGTTATGGCCCCCCTCTATGGAAATCAAAGCGTTCCAGGACTCACAGGTGATTGGCTGGCCAGGGACCTATGCCCGCCCAACTTCATGCAGATCAGAGTGTGCCAGACCACTCACACCATTGGCTGCTGAAGGAGCCATGAATATGACGGACCAATGACGCGGCTGCCTGCATTTACCTGGGAGTATAAAAGGCTGAGGAGTCTTCATTTGTGGGGGACTTGTTGATGCGAACAGACTGTGTAGACTGCCTTTGCCTTTGTATTGCTGCCCTTTGCAACCTTTGTGTTGAGTAACTGCCTGAGAGATGTTTAGATGATTAGTGTTCTACTGGTGTTATTAGTGTTATTTGAATGAGTTATTTGTTATGTTCGTTTAAATCACCCCATTGCGTAGTGAGTTGTTTCACTAACGGTTTTCAGTTGTGTTAATAAACCTTATGTTTTTCTTTTTATTTAACCCTCCTGTCTCTGGGCTCATTTATGTTACATCCCCTGTCGCCTAGCAGAGCCGGGTCGTAACATAAGTGGGGGGGAAAAAAAGAAAAAAAGGGGGCATTTGTTTTAGAGTAGCCTTATCACTTTAGGTGCTATGTCGGCTGCGTTTTGTTTACAGCACTTTATAGATGCCCCATCTATTGAGCTTTTAAATAGCTGTCAATAAAATGATTTGCTGCAAATTGTGGATCACTTTCAGCTGCAAGTCTCAAAAACCCTCCGTAAGTGTGATTTGAAAGCTTTAGTGGTGGACAAGTTGGTGGGAGCTGGTGTGATTCAAGCGCCTGTTTTGCCTGTGGTCTCTGGTGTGCCAAGCCAAGCTGCCGTAGTTGAGGAGGGCCATAAGAATGGTTCTAGTGGGGATGGCGAGGGGGATGAGCGGGGAAAAATGCCGCGCACGCTTCCTCGCTATGATCCACTCTCCTCTGGGAGTTCAGAAGGCAGAGAATGAGCTCGGCTGAAGGTGCGGCTGGCACGCCTCCAATTGGAGGCTGAGGAGAAGGCCCAGAACAGGCGGGCTCAGCTAGAGCTTGAAATAAGAAGGCTGGAGATAGAGGCAGACAAAGCCGTTAGGCTGCGAAAGCTTGAGCTGGAGCCTCAAGCCTCATCTGTCTCTGCTGAAAATTCCAGCTCCACCTCCTCGTCCGCTTCAACTTTTGATATCAGCAAGTGCATTTCTTTAGTGCCCACCATTAGAGAAATTGAGGTTGATACATACTTTGCAGCATTTGAGCGTATCGCTGGCGCATTGCAGTGGCCTATTGATATTTGGCCTCTTTTGTTGCAGTGCAAACTGTCCTGCAAAGCCCAAGAGGTGGTGGCTGCACTTTCTTTAAAGGACAGTTTAGATTACTCGTGTGTTAAAACAGCTGTTTTGCAGGCATATGAGTTAGTCCCCGAAGCCTATAGGCAGAGGTTTCGCCAGTAAAAGAAATTGCCGACCCAAACTTATGTGGTTTGCTAGAGAAAAGGGGATTCTCTTTGATAAGTGGTGTGTTGCTTCAAAAGTGAGTGACTATGATGCTCTGCGCGAGTTTTGATGGAGGATTTTAAGAAATGCATTCCTGAGCGTGTTGTGCAATATCTAAATGAACAGAAAGTGACTTCTCTCGCATCTGCTGCTGTTCTTGCTGATGAGTTCGTGCTCACTCATAAAGCCTCGTTTACTGGCAGTGAGAAGCCACGGGTTAGCGCTGTGCAACAGCCCCACACGGCTAAAGTGTCGGGGTCCAGGGAAAACCGTGAATGTTTTTACTGTCATAAAATTGGACATGTGATTGCTGACTGTTTAGCCTTAAAACGCAAACATCAAATGCTCAGCAACCCAAAGGGGTGGGTTTTGTGAAAGCTGAGGCCTGTAATGAGGTCCATAGTTGTGGTGGTAAGGTGCCGGACCCCTGTTTCGAACCATTCATTTGTGATGGCTCAGTATCGCTAACCGACAATCCCTCTGATTTAAAACCTGTGCGTATTTTAAGGGACACTGGAGGTTCTCAGACAGTCATCCTCTCGAGTGTTTTACCATTTTCTGCTGAAAGTGAATGTGGTTTTAATTCTGTTCTATGGGGGATAGAGATGGGTTACGCTCCCAGACCAGTTCACAGAGTTTTTATCAAATCAAAACTTGTTACAGGATTTTCCCCTGTTGCTGTTTGCCCGGCCTTGCCAATAGAGGGTGTGGCCATGTTGTTGGGCAATGACAACAAGGAGGGTTAGTGCTCCCTTGTCTGGAGGTTTTAGACAACGCCCTAAATAAGAAGACTTCTGAATTTTCCGTGCACCCAGGCTGTATCCACCCTGGGCTGTATCCACCCTGGGCGATTACTCGAGCACAAGCTCGTAAAGATACTGATGTTGCCCTCTCTAATTCGGTGTTGATGTCCTCATTTTCCGAGGAGAATGATGTACCAACTAAAAGAAACAATGTTCTGTCACTCCCAGACTCAGTGAAACCTGAGGAGCCTGATCCATTTCCAAAGGTCTCTTCGCTGCCCTTGACTAGAGACCAGCTGTCAGCAGCTCAATTAGCTGATGAAACACTGCAGAGCTGTTTCAAACGTACGGTAAGTGCTGAGCAAGTCAATAAAAAGCAACAAGCCTATTTTGTAGAACATGATGTTCTAATGCGTCAGTGGTCTCCACCTGGTGCAGAAGGTGCAGAATGGAGTAAAGTCAAGCAGATTGTCGTGTCCTCTGTGTACCGGCAGAAAATCCTGGCTCTTGCCCATGAAAGCCAGTGGTCAGGACACTTGGGCATCACAAAAACATACCAGCTACTATTAAAGCATTTTATTTGGCCTGGTATGAAGCGTTGCAACCGCAGTTGCCATGTATGTCAGATTGCAGGTAAACCTAATCAGGTCATACCCCCAGCTCCGTTGTGTCCCATTCCTGTAGTGGATCAGCCATTTGACCATGTCATAGTAGACTGTGTGGGTCCACTACCTAGAACAAAATCAGGAAAGCAATACCTTCTCACAATCATGTGTGCAGCTACCCGTTTCCCCGAGGCTGTCCCATTACATAAGGTTACAGCAAAATCAGTTGTTAAAGCGTTAACAACATTCTTTTCCGTGTTTGGTCTGCCAAAGGTCATACAGACTGACCAGGGCTCAAACTTTCAATCTAAGTTATTCAAACAAGTGGCTAGCACTCTAGGTGTCAAACATATCGTGTCCTCTGCTTATCATCCTGAATCGCAATCATCCTGCCATCGCATTAGAGCGGTGGCATCAGACCTTAAAGGCAATGCTACGCAAATACTGCCTAAAGTCTGAAAAGAGCTGGGATGAGGAGTTCCATTTATGTTATTTGCTGCCCGTGACGCTGTGCAGGAGTCACTTGGTTTTAGTCCTTCTGAGCTGGTATTTGGCCATAGGCCACGCAGACCCCTCAAAGCTCTGAAAGAGGAATTTTTGGCCCCACACGGGGCGTCCAAAGTAAATGTAAGCAGGTATGTAAAGCACTTCCGTGAGCGTTTGAACCAAGCCAACGCTCTGGCTAAACAGCACCTTGCTGTTTCACAGGGAAAGATGAAACGCCATTACGATAAGGCTTCTGTTAAAAGAACCTTTCAGGTGGGTGACCAGGTTCTTGTGCTCTTGCCTGTTCCGGGCTCAGCCTTGTCTGCTAGGTATAGCGGCCCCTTTAAAGTCTGTGAAAAGAGAGGGGAGACTGATTATGTAATTTGCACTCCCAACCGCAGACGCAAAACATGCGTCTGCCACATAAACATGTTGAAATTATACCATCCTCAGTCGACACCAGAGCCTGATGGCATCTGTGCACCTGTTGCAGCCTCAAGTCACCTAGAGAAAAGAGGGGTGGACGAGGTTGATGGTTGATGAAGTTATCCCACCTGTTCTAGATCCCATCTGTCTAACTCAGAAATGCTGAAAGTTTGCTTGAGCATCTGTCTTCAGAGCAGCAAGAAGACATAACTCTCTTGATTAATAAATACACCTGTTTATTCGGGGATGTTCCAACTCGCACTACAGTGCTAGAGCATGATATTGATGTCCAGGGAGCTAAACCTATTAAGCAGCATCCTTATCGAGCCAGCCCCCATAAACGCTTGCCCATGAGACAGGAGGCTGACTATTTGCTGCAACATGGCTTAGCGAAGCCCAGTCAAAGCCCCTGGAGCTCACCTTGTATAATGGAGTCTAAGCCAGATGGCTCGCCCCATTTTATTACAGACTTCCAGAAGGTGAAGGTGACTGTGGCTGACTCACATCCTCTCCCAAGAATTGAGGATTGTGTGGACAGTATTGGGACTGCTCAGTATGTCACTAAATTAGATCTTCTTAAAGGTTACTGGCAGGTCCCTTTAACTGAACGTGCCACTAACATCTCTGCCTTTGTAACACCTGATGACTGCATCCTCTGTAACACAGAGGATGCAGTCTCCATCGCACTGCACTCTGTCCTCTCACACCTGGACAACAACAACACCTACGCCAGAATGCTGTTTATAGACTTCAGTTCAGCGTTCAATACAATCCACCCCTCACAACTCATCAGGAAACTGACAGACCTGGGCATCAGTTCCCTCATCTGCAAATGGTTACTGGACTTCCTGACCAACCGCCCCCAACATGTCCGGCTGGATAACCACTGCTCATCTACAATCACGATGAACACTGGTGTACCACAAGGCTGTGTGATGAGCCCTTTCCTCTACTCCCTCTTCACCCACGACTGCAGACCTGCTGATGGTTCCAACACCATCATTAAGTTTGCAGATGACACCACGGTGATTGGCCTCATCAGTGACAACGATGAGGCCGCCTACAGGGAGGAGGTGGATCGTCTGGCTGAGTGGTGCGACAGAAACAACCTGCTGCTTAACACCAAGAAGACCAAGGAGCTCATCGTGGACTACAGGAGGAATGCTGACCCACATCCACCCATCCACATTAAGGGGACGGCTGTGGAGCGTGTGAGCAGCTTCAAGTTCCTGGAAGTCCACATCTCCGAGGATCTCACCTGGACGACCAACTGCTCCAAGCTGGTCAAGAAGGCTCACCAGCACCTCTTCTTCTTGAGGACTCTGAGGAAGAACCACCTGTCCTCAGACATCCTGGTGACTTCTATCGTTGCACCATCGAGAGCATCCTGACCAACTGTATAACAGTCTGGTACGGGAACTGCTCTGCCTCGGACCGGAAGGCGTTGCAGAGGGTCGTGAAAACTGCCCAGCGCATCGCCGGAGCACCACTTCCTGCCATAAAAGACATCTACAGGAAGCGGTGTCTGAAAAGGGCTGGGAAAATCATCAAAGACCCCAGTCACCCATCACATGGACTCTTCACCCTCCTGCCCTCTGGGAGGCGCCACAGGAGCCTCCGGACTAAGACCACCAGGTACCGGAACAGCTTCTTCCCCACAGCTGTCAGACTCCTGAACTCTGCCTCCTGACATCTGACCCACATTAAAATAATGGCCTGAACATATACACACCCACAATGGACAACTGTACCCTCAAACACACAATAATAACATGGACTGAACCACCACTCACAACCACTAGCACTTTATATAGCCTCTGTAGAAACTATCTACACCCTCACTTATCTTAACTGCACTACTGTATAGCTCTGTGTAAATAATCATTCTGTACATTCGATAATCTTTAATCCTACAACTGTTTACAACTTGCATAGTTCCCATTTCTGTATAGCTGTATATCTCAGATTCTGTAAAGTTATTTATTTCATATTCTGTATAGTTTTTCATATTTATATCCTGTTCATAGCCTGTACATAGCTTGTACTCACTACAGCCTGTACATACTTATAGTTATAGAATATTCACAACATACTTCATACCGTGTACATTATAACTGTCAGGGCTCTGTGTGCGGGCAGGCAGAGATGAGGATCCAAATGCAGGACTCGAACACAGAATTGAAACTCAAAAAACCTCAGCTTTATTGCTGGCAGAAAAACAAACATGGAGTGAGGATGGAACACTGAGACCAAGGACACACAGGCATAATTCTGAGGGTACGACGCGACACTGAGCATGGGAAAACACAGGGCTTATATACACAGGGTAGTAACGGGGGAATCGGCAACAGGAGGGAGACACAGCTGGGAGAGATCAGGGCTAACGAGACGGGGGAGCTAAGCTGCACACACTAACATAAGACAAAGACTTTCACAATAAAACAGGAAACATGAATTACTAAACAAGCATGCAGACTTTACACTGAGAGACAGACAGAATGACACATGGAATCTGAACTAAACTAAACGTGAAATATAACTGAGAACAAATCCTTAAGCACGGATAAACAGAAACAAGAAACTAATAATAATCATCATCATCACTACGAGAAGAAAACAATCCATGAAGCAGAAATAAACCAAAACATAATAAACTCAAAATACTGGGTCCAACGGACCCAGAACCGTGACAATAACATACCATAATAGACCCATTTCTGTAATATACTCACATATCTATATTATTGCTAATATATATTGTAATATATCTATATCACTAAAGCACTTCTGGATGGATGCAAACTGCATTTCGTTGCCCTGTACCTGTGCATGTGCAATGACAATAAAGTTGAATTCTATTCTATTCTATTCTATTCTATTCTATTCTATTCTATGATTTTCTACAGTACACAGTCATGGCATTCGGCATGTGTAACTCTCCTGCCACCTTCCAGAGGCTGGTAAATAAAGTCCTACGTGGCCTGTCCAACTGCAGTGCCTACCTAGATGACCTAGCAATTTATACTGAAACATGGCAAGATCATTTGGAAACTCTACGTCAGGTATTTCACTGTTTGGCTCAAGCTACTCTAACTCTCAACTTCGCTAAGTGTGAGTTTGCCAAAGCTACAGTGACGTACTTGGGCAGGGAGGTGGGACGTGGACAGGTCCGACCCATTGATGCCAAAGTGGCAGTGATTAAAGAGTTCCCCACACCTACCACCAGGCGTGAGTTGCATAGGTTTCTAGGGATGGTGGGCTACTACAGAAACTTTTGTAAAACTTTCTCTTCTGTGGTCAAGCCACTGACTGACCTACTCAGCCCAAAGGTTGAGTTTCTATGGTGAAGTGAGTGTCAAGATGCTTTGAGAGTGCGAAAGCCCTTCTCTCCCACACTCCCGTGTTAGCAGCACCTGATTTGACGCGACCATTCAAACTTGAGGTTGATGCCAGTGCTGTCAGGGCTGGGGCAATGCTGTTGCAAGAAGACTTGCGGGGTTTGGACCACCCTGTTTGTTACTTTTCCCGCAAGTTTAATAAAAATCAGTTAAACTACTCCACCATTGAAAAGGAGACCCTGGCTTTGTTGTTGGCTCTTCAGCACTTTCACGTATACCTGGGGTCCAGCATGTTACCTCTTGTTGTGTACACTGACCACAACCCACTTGTGTTCCTTGGTAAACAAGACGGTGCGGCCACGTCCAGACGCCTTCCTGACCGCTCCGCTCCGACTATCTACTTTTCTTGTTTTTTACTTATTTTTTGCTCTGGTTTACATCCCAAAATCCTCTAGTCTTATAGTTTACGACAGCGGATCACTTGTAAACATCGGTGCCAAGGTTGCACATCTAATCTTGGACACTTTTAAACCCGACCCTTCCTGGCCGCCAGAGATTCTACGCAGCGCGAAGAACAACAAAGGACGGGCCGCTCATCCGAGGCGCAGAACAAAGAAGCGCCGGGGGAAACGCGCTGGTATTAGGAACAGACTGAGACAGCAGGCGCATCGCGCACCACTGCCAAGTATCCTAGTGGCCAATGTACAATCCATGGAGAACAAGCTCGATGACCTAAGAGCAAGGGTCACCTTCCAACGTGACATGAGGGACTGCAACATTCTGTGCTTCACGGAGACATAGCTGACCCCCACCGTGCCGGACCAGGCCGTAACTCCGTCGGATTCATTCTTTGTGCTCCGCGCGGACAGAACGGCAGAGTCGAACAAAACCAAAGGTGGAGGAGTGTGTTTCATGGTAAACAGAAAGTGGTGTGATGCCAGGAGCATTTCTACTCTCTCCAGCAGTTGCTCGCCACATCTGGAGTTCCTGAGCATTAAGTGCCGCCCTTTCTATCTGCCCCGTGAGTTCACCTCGGTCATCGCCACGGCGGTCTACATCCCACCCCAAGCGGACACATGTATGGCTTTGTCCGAATTACATAATGTGCTGAGCTCGCTTCAAAACAAGGACCCGGGCGCAGCCCTCATTGTAGCAGGAGACTTTAACAAAGCGAACCTCAGACAAGTCATGCCAAACTTTTACCAGCATGTCTCGTGTCCAACGAGAGGGGATCGAATTTTGGATCACTGCTACACGCCATACAAGCAGGGCTACAAAGCTGTCTCACACCCGGCTTTTGGGAAGTCTGACCACAACGCCATCTTCCTCATTCCCCAGTATAAACAAAACATACGGAGGGAAGACGTGACCACGAAGGAAGTAAAACGGTGGACTGGCCAATCAGAAGCTACGCTACAGGACGCACTCAACGACGTCGACTGGGACATGTTCAGAGCATGCGCAGTCGACATCAATGAGTTTACGGAAGTAGCAGTATGCTTCGTCAATATGCTAGTGGAGGAGATTATCCCCACTGCGAGAGTCACCACATTCCCAAACCAGAAACCGTGGATGGACAGATCGATCTGCACTGCAGTAAACGCCAGGACCGCCTCCTACAACGCGGGTCTCGCCACTGGCGATATGAGCGCCTACAAAGCGGCCTCATACAGCGTGCGGCGCGCGGTGAGAGATGCCAAACGCCGGTACCGGGAACGTGTGGAGTCCCGATTCCACCAGGGCGACACACGGAGTATGTGGCACGGACTACGCACCATTACGGACTACAAAGCCAGGGACACTGTGCCGATCAACGCCGACTCTGCATTCACCAACGAGCTGAATCAGTTCTACGCCCGTTTTGAGGTTAGCCAGGCGGCTAATGCTATCTACCGCCTGACTACAGAGGACAGTGACGTCATCAGCGAGAGACCGGTGACCACCATCGCGGAGCATGACGTCCGAGCGGCATTGAGGAGAGTGAACACAAGGAAAGCGGCGGGGCCAGATGGCATCACCGGCCGTCTGCTGCGCTGCTGTGCTGACCAGCTAGCAGGTGTGTTCACTTCCTTCTTCAACGAGTCCCTGGCGAAGTCTGTGGTCCCCACATGCTTCAAAAGATCCACCATCATCCCTGTGCCCAAGAACAGAAAACCCTCATCCCTGAACGATTACCGGCCAGTTGCACTGACCTCGGTAGTAATGAAGGTGTTTGAGAGGCTGCTGAAGAACATCATCTCCTCCTCCATCCCAGACACCACAGATCCGCTGCAGTTCGCCTACAGATCCAACAGATCCACAGAGGATGCCATCGCCCACGTCCTACACACCACTCTCAGCCACGTGGACAAGAAACAGGGTAACTATGTGCGAATGCTGTTTGTTGATTACAGTTCAGCGTTTAACACAATAGTGCCCTGCAGGCTAGGCAGCGCCTGTATCACCTACGACAACTGAGGAAGTTCAGGGTCTCTCCAAAGATCCTCAGGATTTTCTATACAGGCGCTGTGGAGAGCATCCTCACACAGAACATGACATCGTGGTTTGGGAACAGCTGTGTGAAGGACCAAAAAGCTCTCCAGAGAGTGATCCGTACAGCAGAACGCTGCTGCAGGATTGCTCTCCCCCCGCTTCAGGACACCTACACCAGGAGATGCCGGACTAGAGCAGCGCAGATACTGAAGGACCCGTCCCATCCAGGCAACAAACTGTTCCAACTTCTGCAATCTGGTAGAAGGTTCCGCATCTTCCGGGCAAGGACAGAGAGACTCAAGAGGAGCTTCTATCCCCAAGCCACCCGTGCCCTAAACACACACACCCGCCCTCTCACATCATCTATAATTGACTGAGTCAGGACTCTTCCAGACACTAAACCAAGGCACAATGTACATTTCAAATTCCTTTAATTTTAAATATGTTTATATTGTCTATCCTGTAAAATAGTCAGATGTCTATTCATATTAATGTACAGAATTCACCTGCTTGCGGCTACTGCTGCACATTCACCCAATATATATATATATATATATATATATATATATATATATATATATATATATATATATATATATATATATATATATATATATAGAGAGAGAGAGAGAGAGAGAGAGACTGCATATATGCATATATATATATATATATTAGGGGTGCAACGATACACAAAATTCACGGTTCGGTTCGGTTCGATACTTCGGTGTCACGGTTCGATATTTTTTCGATACAAAAAGAATTTTCATGCCCTTTTAATTTGTCCATCCATCCATCCATCCATTGGCTTCCGCTTATCCTTTTCAGGGTCGCAGGGGGCGCTGGAGCCTATCCCAGCTGTCATAGGGCGTGAATTTGTCATTTATTAAAATTATAAATATATATTTTAACTCAAAAGTACAGTTTTTAAATTTAACCCTAACCCTTGTGCGTGTTTTTTATTTTGACAGCGAATGCGCACCTGCGGACCACTTATGTGCAGCCCTGGTTATTTAGCTCGTCATATTGCAGCCACAGAAATTCTTTTGTCCATGAAACCATAAAGCTGCACTTTCTTTTTGCCTTATAGTCTGATTTGTCATAACTTCTCCGTTTTGTGGTAAGCTTTTCTTTGGCTGTCACTTCTTCACCCTGACCTGTCTTATTTGGCTCAGCAGAACTAAAATATATATCTGTCTGTGAAGATTCTCAGTCATCCAGGTCATCGTAGTCAAATATAAATCCTGCTGCTTTTACACACGCACTCACATAAGCTCAGCGATTCTCTGCGCGATCAACCTCTCACATGTTTAAGCTGCGGGAGATTTCACTTGTCATGTTTGCATAGTAAGCTAATGATTAATAAGACGATGTCAGAGGAATTGGTGCACAAATTATCATCACTCACAGATCAGTGCTGTCGCTCTCTATACACAGTTCGCACGATTGCAAAGTGAAAGCAAAAAAACAAGCGCAAATTCAAACGCGATTTCAATATGTCACATATTGACAGTGGCTCACCGATGCCAGTGACATAATTACCCAGCTACATTTCTGAAAGAATGCAAAAGCATTGACATATATTTTTCCTACAATAGCCCGACGGGCAGGGCAGAGATAGATTTTGGTAGCCCGACTGAAAAAATCGCTAGCCCCGGGACGTCGGGCTACAGAATCTGAATATCGCAAAATATTTTTAAAAACTTGCAATAATGCCGTATCGTGCATTAAGTATTGTGATAATATCGTATCGTGGGATGTATGGGGATTCCCACCTCTAGTATATGGGGGTGGGAATGCACGTTTGTGTCTGCGTGCACCTGTTCGTCTGTGTCTATATGTCAGCTTGGGTCTTAGACTCCACCTCTCTGGGTGCATCTCAGGCTCTCCGAGGTATGGAGGCCCATCTCACCACACTCCCTGCCGGTGGCTGATACCCTCAGACGTTGGTGTGTTGGTGGTTCTTGGTGTCTGGGGCTGGGCGCTCATGTATGTACCGGCTCACTCCTGGTGGCCGATTGGCGGGGCCTGGTGCCTGTGGCCCAGCTGAGCCCCTTCCGGGAGCTGAGGTGCCCTCAGGCGTCTGCCCTCAGCCACGGAGCAGAGTGCTGGGTGACCTCTTGTTTGGGCTCTCCAGCTCTTCCCAGGAGGGTGGTACGGTTGCCCCCCTGGTGGTCCTCCTTGGGTCCTCGTATTCTGGATGTCTGGGGCCTGGATCTCCTCCATACCTGCTTCATGCCCTGGGGGACAGAGCTATGGCTCCCCACACTCCCTAGCAGATCGTTACATGGAGAAACCTTTGGAATACAAGCGTGCCGATCCACACAGGTGTGCACACAGGTGTTCACAGACTAAAACTACACCTTTCTTGGCTGTTACCTCAAAGCACATTGTGCGCTGTCGATCTTGCGTGCTGCACAATATCGTTTAATATTTAGTATCTACTGTTATCTACTGTTAGCTAGTTTATTGTGATGGTGTTGTATTTATTATTTTGCTCTTTCTTGTTTGTTTTCTCTTCTGTTTTTTTTTATCTGCATACAGGTGATCAAGATGTTTTTGTTTGTTTTTCTTTTTTTTTCTTCCCCCCTTTCTCACCGTCTCTTCTCTCCTCCTCTATTTTTCTTTCTCTCCCTCTCCTTCTTTTATTCTTTCTCCCTGTCCTATCCGCCAGTCATGTCTGTCCCGTCTGTAACAACCGAAAATCAAATCAAATAAATACATAATTATAAGAAAGGTCAATCAAATGGGCCAATATGGCAAGGCCATGATTCAGACAACAATTCTGATGGCTAAAGATCCAAACAGGACAGGCAAAAAAAAAAAAAAAGAAGGAAAGAAAACTAGGCAAACAACTGCGCCAGTGTAAAGCAGCAGAGCTCCACCTCTCATGAAGAAGATGAACAGCATCTCCATTCCCCAGTAGTGCGGTTCATACCCTGGGGTGAGCCAGGACATTTATTTGAGAGTCCTTTCTAAAACAGTGAGCCAACTGCTGCCACACATCCAAATCCATGCTTGCTGGATCCAATCTAGTTACATTCATTTGTCGTATGTCACTGTGTGGCACAATGTGAACCCAAATGCAGGACAGAAACTTCAAAACAAATTTGCTACGTGTGACTCTTCTGATCCTCTACAACTCGGACAATAAATACTCACCAGATAATGAGGGGAGAAAAAACAGCTAGGAGACATAGTGGGAACAAATCGGGGATAACAAGACAAGAAAAGTAAAAGCACAAGAGAAGACTGGTTAGATAAATTAAAAGCCAAGTGGTAAAAAGTGGTCTCTCCTCCTGCTTTCTATGATTGGCCATATCAACCTTATAAAAATGGTTGTGTAAAAATGTTTTAGATCTCTCTGAGAACGTGTGCATTTATCTACCAGTGTCTTTTCTTAAAAAATGTGCTTCTCTTATTCTTTCCTTTGTGTGGAGGAATAAACCTCGTATCTCCAAAGCTAAAGCCTGAATCCTCATTAGTTATGGATTATTCCCCTCCAGCGCTGCTGTTTTTGGACAACTGCCTTCCTATGCCGCCTTTGGTGATAACTTCATTCTTAGAAACTCTGATGATTTGGAACCATCTGCATTTCCCTTTTTTACTCTTCTATGACCAACAGCCATCGGCCAGCGCTGATGAATACAGTCTTCCTCGATTGAAAAAGAGGGGGATTGTGCTGTTTCAGTCAGAATCACCAAGACAAAACTCGACAAAACTGTTGGTACTGTCTCCCTCTTATGTGATAAATGTGGTGTCACAGAAGAGTCACTCTCACAACTGTTTTGGTGTGGTCCTAGACAATTTCTGGAGGGCCATTTTTGAAGTTTTCTAAACAGTTTGTTAGGGACATCCAACTAGACTGGAACCTGGCCATCACTTGCTGCTCTGAGAGGACTTGGCCACTTCCATCTCACCAAAGGAAACTCCTCAGGGAAGGCATGATAAAGAGAATAATCTTACTAGATAATCTTACTGGAATGGAAATCCTATCATCACCTCCCTGTTTCAAAAGGTTGCTCAATGAAATACTACTTCTCACTAGACTTGAGCAGATTCATTGCTGTAAAGGCAAGTCTCTCACCAGTTTTCAGGCCATCTGGAAACCATCCCTGGACTTTCCTGGACCAATTCTGGAATTGCTTCATGCTGCTGTATGCTTGATGTCCACTTATCACTATATTTGTAATCCTGTGACTTTGTATAACATCTCTCCACCCATTGTTTTTGTTTCATTGCGTTTTTTGTTTGTTTCTCTTTTGTATAAAATGTTCTTAAAAGTTCCATTTAAAAAAAGACCCAAAACCATGATACCCATAGTATGCCAGCAAAATAACTCCCACACAATTAAACCATCACCACCAGCCAGAAAACTTGACACAAGGCAGGATGGATCCATTCATTCAGGTTGTTTATGCCAAACTCTAATCCTACCATCCAAATATCACAGAAGAAATCAAGATTCATCAGACCAGGCAACGTTTTCAGTCGTCTATTGTCCAATTTTGTTGAACATTGCAAACTGTGGCTTTAGTTTCCTGTTCTTAGCTAACTGGACTTTATTAATTATATATTTGCATTAAAAATCCTTTGAATGTGTCTACAAAATGAAGTGCCTGGTGAGTATATATATAAAGCACACTGTCTGCTGCTGTGTGTTGCATGTAAGAAAGAACAACTTCAGACAATGTCGTAGCCTGATTCCCCCACCAGTTTCCAGAGATCATGCATGAAAAGGGAAGAGCAGTTCGATTACCAGCTAATAATCACTATTCTTCACAATGTTTAGGCTAAATACTGCACATTATAGACTGTATGGCTTCAGTCACAAAAAAAACATGCCCTAAAATGAGAAACCCCACTAATCCAGAGGTTAAAAGCAAACAACCACTGTTATTATTTAAGAGCTTTTGGCTTAGGTAGCAGGGAGTGACAAAGAATACAGGTGGATTATCAAAGCAGCAAGCCTACAACGCACATGATAGAGCATTAGGTAACAAAGAGGATTATTCAAATAAGAATCAAGTTATTAGCATTGCAAATTAGAACAGTATTTAAAGCACAGCAACATGCCCTTCAAATATCTCCTGCTGCAGAGAAGTCCCAGCTCTCCTCAGTGTTAAAAAAGTTATAAGGCAGGAAGAGTTAGCACTTCCATGTTAAACTTTACCGCCACACTGAATTATCATTGGATCCTCCATTTCTCATAGAAACTCCTCCACCTCCTCATAATCTCTTCATTGCTATAATGGAATTGTGTCGTGTGCCACAAATTTTTTAAACCACCACTGAATGTAATGTAATGTATTGTAATGGTTATCAGAATCATTTTAATCCACCAGCATGCATAAGCTCTTTAATCAAAATCACATTTTTAATGCAAAATGATTATTATTAACCACATGAATATTTTTGATTAAGATACCAAGTTACAGTTTGTTACTTGCATTCCTGAAAAGAAAAAATAGTTTTAGTAGTTAAACATTATACTTGATTATTTCTGACTTCTCAGAGAAGTCAATGTAAAGTTTAGTTATATAGCACAGGGTTGACCTAAGTGCTGAACATTAAAATTATATAGTTACAAGTAATATTACACTAAAAATCCAGAAGATTTTAACACAATACTCAACATTTAAATAAATTAAAATGAAATAAATAAAACCAATTAATAAAATCAAAATGGACAATACAATGCAATCAACTAAGGCCCATAGCCTCAAACTTGAGAGTAGTGTAATTTTATGCCTGATAACTTTGGGTTGCTGAATTTCACTGTGATTCCACATTTTCTGGGTGCCAGTTTCTTCTTATTTCTACAAATAATTATTAGAATGTAGATAAAATTTTTTAGAAAAAAGTAAAATATCATAGCATCCTATTCACAGTTTGGTATAATGTCTGAATTATTTATAATGCCTGAGAAATCATATATATATATATACATACATATATATCTATAGATAGATAGATAGATATCAAACGACACAATTCCATTATAGAAATGAAGAGATTATGACAGTATTACCAAGACTACATGAAGTACCCTCAGAAGGTCTGCTAGATGATGTTAATGCAGCACTACGAACGATACCTACAAACACCATTACTGCACCTGCTCGCCTGACTACAGTGGGACTCAGAGCCTTTAGTTGTTCTGCCCCGAGACTTTGGATGCACTTCCTCTTGCTCTACAGACCACACACTGTCTCACCACTTTTAAATCACTACTCAAAACTCATCTGTTTAGAATTGCATACACCTGATCTGTCTTAGACCATTTTTACCTTGCTCAGTTTTTATATTTGCTTTTATACTTTTATGACTGTTTATGTCTAAATTTTATCTACCATGTTTGCTATATATACATTTTTCTTATGTTTTTTTATGGTATTGTTTACGTGTTACTGTAAGGTGACCTTGAGGGTCTGAAAGGCGCCTATAAATAAAATGCATCATTATTATTATTATTATTATTATTATTATTATTATTATTATTATTATTACTGAGACTAATAAGCTGATCAGCGGCGTGTCGAATAGTATAAATGGCTGGTACAATAGTACACTTCCCCATATGGACACCACCATTATTATGTATTATACAAATGAGGTGAACACCTCAACAGCTAAGAAACCAGTCAAAACAATGGAATGATGCAGAAAGTCGTCTTTTTTCTTGATTCCTGTTTCAACATCCCATTTGCATTCACAGTCATCAGTGACAGCTCCTTATCTAGCTAATGAAGCATAACAAACACACTGATGCAATTTTTACATAAGGTTCATAGTAGCAAATCAGTATGCCAGTTAAGTTCAGTCTTCCACTGAACAAGATATCTTTCATTCATTATTGATGTTGTGTGAGAGGCTCTTTCCCGGAAGGCACCCTAAGATTCCCATAGCCAGACACAGCATCAAAGGCTTCCATATAATCTTGTCTACTTTTTTTCTGACCTATCCACATCCCGACTCTCTACATTACATGGTTTGTAATTACTGCTTTCCCTTGCCATGCATGTTTAATTACGTCATAACTTACAACCTAACAGTGAGAGCGATATTTGTGATATCTTTATTAAGAATGATTTTTACAGTTAAAGGTAAATATTTTGCATAGAAACAGTCTTACTAGGACTAGGATTCTTTAGCTGGATGGCGATATACGATATATATCTCGATTTTTTTTTTTAAAGCCGTAAGGTAAGAACAAAAAGAGAGTTCTTAGTCAAAGCTGTGTCCCAGATGTCACACAGGCACTTTTATTAACATACAGCGCAGATGTACAAGAAAAAAATACTCAGAAATAAATTATCAGCATTCATTAAATGATACATTTCCATAAATAAAATAAAAGAATGTTGTTTTTGTGCATAACAAAAACCTCACAATTGTGCAGTCAAAATGTAAACTAACAGATGCTGAGCATAATAACAAGCAGCTGCTCTGTTCCCAACTTCTACTGCGTGACTGACAGCCTGGAGTTTGAAATCCTCCTTGTAACCATGTCTCTGAACAGGTGCCATTTGTGGCCCTTATACACACACAATACGGTAATATTACGTTGAAGCACAGTACGTATCACTCCGCGAGGCTCCCGACTACGGTAGCCGTAGGGCTGCTCAATTAATCGAATTTTAATCACGATTACGATCTGGGCTTTCAACGATCATTAAAAATGACTGAGCCGATTATTAGCCCCTCCCTCATTTATCCGCGACACCTTAAAGGCCGGTCCGTGAAAATATTGTCGGGCATAAACCGGTCCGTGGCGCAAAAAAGGTTGGAGACCGCTGATTAAGAGGACCCGAGGGAAGCTCGGAAAGCTAAGCAGAAGTTATTTGGAGAGTGACTGCTGTTGGTTGAAAAGAGAGTTTAAAAAAACTTCAGTGGTGTTGCACACTATGTTATATTATTTTTTAAAGTCATTGTTAACCCTTTAAAGCCGGTCAGAGCAGCACGCTCCGTGTTGTGTAACTATTGTTAAATCCCTGTAGAACCTGAACCGCGTAAGCTAGCGCAATAATTTGTTTTGCATATGAAACCGGAGGAGTTGTACTTACATCTGATGCCATCAGCTTGTCCTCGGTCACGGTTTCCTTCCACATAAAGCTTTGCAAAAATTGCATAAAAAGCGCTTGCAGGAACAAAAACATAATATTCCAGAAACAGGCTTTGCCGTTCCTATCAGCTGTTCGTAACACTTCCCACAGTGAAATGATGCACATGCTGTTTTCTTTGCAAATTTGCATCATAGGATTGTTTTTTGTGTTTCCTGCAGTATATAAAAATTGCTGTATCTCCAAAATAAAACTATGAAGACACTCAAAATAAATTTCCTGTTGTTGTAAACTATTTTTTGCAACTTTATTGTATTTAAAGTTTTGAGGGATAAACCTCTTAAATTTCTCCAAGTAGAAATATATGTAAACAAAACAAAAGCGATTTTCAATTTTTTTTGTAGTTTATTGCACTTTTTTGCAATTTATGTAATTACTATGGACTTAATGCATACATATTATTAAAATATGGGCTATAACAGTTGTATTGATGTATAGCAACTTGAAATGCTCCCACAAATGGCACTACAGCATGTAAAAAAATAATATAAGCTCTGGTGGACTTGGTTCTATAGTAGGTCTTAAAGGGTTAAATAAATATCGTCAAATAATCGTGATCTCAATTTCAGTGAAAATAATCGTGATTATCATTTTTGCCATAATCGAGCAGCCCTAGGTAGCCGTAATGCTCCAATCAAGGAGCATTATCAAGCGGTGCGGCTTCATAGTTTACCAAAGTCGTACTAAAATATTTTTTGACAGATTGCCACATAAAATCGGTTCGCGGTCAGTAAACACGACCAGAATTCATACATAAGGTGTTGATTTTTGAGAAAATGAAAGGATTTTAGGCCGTCAACGGGTTAGCGCAGTGAGTGCGGTCAGCTCGTTAACGCGTTGATGCCGTGCAGCCCGCATGGGGCGATCCGTGGTAACTTGTTAAGGGAGATTTGCTGTGTTAATGCAGTTATGCGTCATTTTAACAAGATTAACGCTGATAGCACTAAAATAATAATCTCCAAATGTTTTCTTTTTACCGAGCAGCTCCTCTTTGATAGCTGCCATGTCCGTTTTGTGCTGCCTGCAGGTGAAGCGATGGGGGAGTTGTGTTCAGTGAAGGAGAGGCAGAGTAACGCTGCGTAGAGACAAAAGTGGACGAAAGAGAGGCAAACTTGCAGCTTCACAAGTATTTATTATAACATAACATAGACTATATTGATATAAACTATATTGTCAGATCTTATATCTCATATAAAAATATATTGATATATTTAATCCTTTAAGACCTACCAGACTCACCTGTTCTCAGCTGCATTTGAATAAAGCACCAAATCCACACTTTAAGCTTAAATTTCAAAACTTACATTTAACTACTGATTTTATCTACTGTTCTGATTTTATCTGTTTTGATTTTATATACTGTTGTTTGTTTGTTTGTTAATTAGTTAGTTAGTTTATTTGCTTGTTTTAATCAATTTTAAATCATGCTTTTTATTTGTTCTTGTTTCTAATGTCTCTGTAAAGCACTTTGAATCACCTTGTTGTTGAATTGTGCTATACAAATAAACTTGCCTTGCCTTGCCTTGCCTTACCATAGAACCAAGTCCGCCAGAGCTTACATTATATTTTTACATGCTGTAGCGCCATTTTTGGGAGCATTACAGGTTGCTATACATCAATACAACCATTATAGCCCAAATTTTAATATTATGTATGCATTAAGTCCAAAGAACAACATAAATCCAAAAGTGCACTAAACTACAAAAAAATAGTAAATCGTGCAAAAAGTTGCACAAAAAAGTTTTAAACCGCAGGAAATTTATTTTGAGTGTCATCGTAGTTTTATTTTTGAGATACACCAATTTTTATATCCTGCAGGAAAAACGAAAATAAATATCATAATGCAAACTTGCAAAAAAAACCAGCATGTGCTTCAAAATAAACTATTTCCAGCAGTGCCTTTTGGGTTCTAAGCATCCCAGAAACTATTCAGAAAAGCATAAAGCCAAATATGACTTTTAAAAACACCAGTATAGGCTTATAAGGCCTTGAAGGTAAAAACTACATTTTCCGCAAGAATGACATCACTTCCAGTTTTGGCCCGGTAATGGCGGACATACGATAGTTCGCGCTGACGTCTGTTCCAACCTAATTAAAAGCGTGTTTCTGGAATATTGTGTTTTTGTTGCTGTAAGTGCTTTTTATGCAATTTTTGCAAAGCTATATGTGGAAGGAAACCGTGACCTAGGACAAGCTGATGGCATAAGATGTAAGTACAACTCCTCCGGTTTCATATGCAAAAAAATTAATGCGCTACCTTACGTGGTTCCAGTTCTACAGAGATTTAAAAATAGTTACGCAAAACGGAGCGTGCCCGCTCTGACCGGTTTTAAAGGGTTAAAAACTCAATATGTCGCCCAGTCTTAAGTCTTACTATACTGCACATTATGCATCTTAAATAGTTACGTGGACTGATGCTGGTAAAGCAGCAACGCTGATCATTTTATTAAAGATGAAAGAATTTAGACAGTTTTTCATTCTCAGTGATGCCACAGTGTTTCTTTTGACTTTGGGACCTGAAGCTGACGGAGTTTTGGACCCAGATTACTCCGAGAGGCTCCTGACTACGGTAGCTGTAATGCTCCGACAATCCATCAAGTGGTGCGGCTTCGTAGCTTACCAAAGTCGCACTAAAATATTTTTTGACAGATTTTTGAGCGCCGTGTAGAACATAAAATCGGTTTGAGGTCAGTAAGCACAACCAGAATTCATACATAAGGCGCGCTGTTGATTTTTGAGAAAATTAAAGGATTTTAATGTGCCTTAGAGTGTGGAAAGTACGGTATATACAGTAAATGTAGCTTATGGACAAGTTCAGTAAGGAAAATCTGTAATCACTGCTGCTTTCTTGGGTGCTCAGCTGCTCGTCTGTTCGTTACACCATTACCACTTTCCCACCATGTCCAACACAATACTGACATCATTACTCTAGTCCAGTCACCTTCTTGCCCACCTTATTTCAGCCAGTCAGCGTCCACTCAGATTGGTTTACAAATGTTTCGTCTTTCTCCCCATCAGACTTTCCCTTAGAGCTCCATCCAAGCCTCATCGTCACCACCACCATCAAGACCCCAGGAGGTCCTGTCCTAAATCCTATCACTGCTGTGATTCTGTTCTGCTAACATGGTTATTGACGTTTAATGTGTTCATTTCTCTATCTCAATAAAACATGTTAGTCTCAAGTCTTCTTATTGAAATGAATCTATGATATATATTTTTTAAATATCTTTCTTTTAGGATTCTTTGTTGGTTTGGGGTTTTCTCTGTGCGTCATATTTTTTTCTCAAGTCTTCTTAGTTTTGTTATCTAGATTTTAGTTTCCTTACATTTCATCTCTTGCTTCTGTTATCATGGCTCCCCTGTGTTCCTCACACCTTCTAAGTCAGTCTTCTCTCTGTGATTGTTTGCCTTTCTGTCTTTGTGTGAAGTCGAGCCTTAGACCTCTAAATTTCATCATAGAATCACTTAAGATAAAAATAGCAGTTTCAGTGGTATTTTCTGACATTGTCTTTTACAGTAATGTTAATATTTCCCTATATTGTCTATTGAAGACCATATAGGTTAGAATGAAAAACGGTTCGACTGTGCGTTACTGCAGTTAAAAGGAGATAAAGAGTTAATTTCATGGTAAAACACATTTTACCTTTACCTGTGTCTGCTTTTCATCTGTACTCTGAATCACATTAAAAACATTTGCTAATGTAAACTAGATCACTATAGATTTTGAGCTTATTGTAGCTTTAAGACTGACTAGTCTGCTTCTATATCATTTGTTGCCAGCCAGGGAGTAGGGATGGGTACCGGTATCGGTTCTGACATAAACGGTAGTAACCACACCGAAAAGCAGCGCACATTTCGGGGCTTTATTTCGGTGCTTTTTTTTCCTGAGATGTCACACACTTTAGATTCTAGCCAATCATTTTAAGTTTCCGAGGATAGTAGGCGGGGCCAGGTACGTACGTTCTTTTAGAGCAGAGCTACAGATTAAAAATGCCCAAGGCGAAGCGGTCAAAAGTCTGGCTGTACTTCACAGCAAAATATGCAAACTCAGCAGCAACAAGTGCTTTAAGCTGATACTGTGATACTGTCAAAGGAGGTAACACCTCGAATCTGATGAAACACCTGGAGACGTATAGCGTTTTGTTAAAGCCGAGAAATGCGCCGTATTTGATAGCTTGCTGCGAGACCTCACACCAAGCACATCTACTGCGGGTGTGGTGCCTGTTATCGAGTTAGCAACATCCCCCAAAAACCCGAAGAGGAGAGTCCTGGCCCCTAGCCCTGCCAGTGTAGCAGAAATGATGAGGATGATGATGCAGCAGCAGCCGTTCCTCTGCGTGAGTAGCTTAATGTTGTTCGTGTGTAATTTACGTTGAGTAGGCTAACCACGTTATTACATTAATGCATGTAAGGTGAACTAGCAAACATCATCATAGCTACATGAGGCTGTCTTCTTGTTTGATGGCAGATACTCCCTTCACCCTGGCCAAAAAGGCTAAAATGACCAAAGAAAAAGTGGAAAACAGTTAAACATGAGAGGTTTTTGGACAAAGTTCGTGTTTTTTCCATTGTTTAAGCACTGCTTCCAGCCAAGAGTGATACCATATATGCCCCATAGCTGCAGAAAAGGCTAACATTGTTATCTTTTTACAAAAACCAGCTGAACATGAGAGGTTTTTGGACAAAGTTTGTGTTCTCCATTCTTTAAGCACCGTTTAAGCACCGGCACCGTTTCAAAAGTACCGGTTTGGCACCGGTATCGGATAAAACCTAAACGATACCCATCCCTACCAGGGAGGTGATGGCTACTTTATTATTTTAATTTGTTAAGGATTTTAATTGTTTTTTTTTTTTTTAGAATAGCTCCAGATCCAGCTGAAAGTAATTTAAAAGGATACCTCACCTTACTCAACAGCACTGTGTCTGCTGTGGAAACCTTCTACAGTCACCCAGGATCTGATGTTTTCAACCAACATAGACACAATAACCAAAAAGGCCCAGCAGAGCATACACTTCCTGTGTCAGGGCAGGAAGTTCAGTGTTAGTGTTTCTTCACTAGGAGTCTGTCACAGCAGCGGAGCCACTGTACAGATTGGAAGTTGCTGTTCCACGATTCATGCCATGGACACGAGCCCTGTGCGGGATCTGGCAGAAAACGGCACAGAGTGCTGGGATTTGCACATCCTTGTTCACTGTTTGCCGCTGTAAAGTCCTGCGTTTGGGTCCTCTCATTACCTCAGACCTGACATAAACTGAGTAAAATTATATTCTTCTAAGCTAGCAAAGCTGCTTACTTCAAGCCTGACGTTGTCTTACAGGTGAAAGAATGATTCCAAATCACTGCCCCACAGCAAGGATAACAGCTTATTTAAACCTGATACTGATCAGGTGTCAGCAGAAACTGGTACTGGATCAGAGCAGAAAAAACTGAACTGGTTCACCTCCAGCAGAGTCCCTCAGTGTAAACATGCCGTAACACATCTGCCCATCTTAACCCAGACAATAGAAACAAGTACATTTCTACAAATGTCTCTTTAAAAAAAAACACACAAATGCAAATTTAGTAGGAAAAACTGTGTAAATGTTGAATAACAGGGAATTCTATACTGTAATAAATTATGACCAACAGGCAAACAAATACCATGACCGCATGTCATGGTTGCGTGTTTGGAGTTTATTTTTTGTACACCATAACATTTCAGTTTTAACTTGACATCATTGCCTTTAAACACCAAACCAATGTGAGCCTAAACAGAGGGAACCTTAACAAAGTAAAGGCATTCACAGCTTATCTCATACAAAGAGCTGAAAGAGGCTAAATCAAAAAAACTGATGCAACATTTATAGAGCTGTACTGAGGCTGCAGGGAACCAAAACAGCATGTTTGGTGCAGATATGAAACTTAATCCTGTGTACCCGGTGTCTGAGTAATTCTGTACTTAGATGTTTCTGTTTTGGTGAACTTTGTTAGGATATTCTGTTTTAAAAGTAAAGTTCTGCCATTTTCTTTAAAGTAGTTTTCTCCTGTTTTGTGGCTGGACAGGGAGTTTAGACATTGTACTTTTGTGTTTTTAGATAAGAATTGTTTTTATTTTTTAGCCAGGATGGGGAATTTTGGTTTTGGCCTTGGAGACCCTGAAGTCTACAGCTTCCTTTCTGTTTAAGTCAAGTGTGAAGCTCTGAACTTGTGAAAGTAAACCATTTAAATGCTGATCTGGCAACACGGTGGTTTGCGCTGTTTCCTCACAGCAAGATGGGCCTGAGTTTAATTCCACCACCTGGCTGGGGTCTTTCTGTGTGGAGTTTTCATGTTCTCCGCATGTCTCTGTGGGGTTTTTCCAGGTACTCCGGCTTCCTCCCGCAGTCCAAAGACATGCGGTGGGGATATGTTAATTAGTAACACTAAATTGGCCATAGGTGGCCATGGTTGTGACAGACTGGCAACCTGTCCAGAGTGTACCCTGCCTATTGCCCTAAGACAGCTTGGATAGACTTAGGCTCCAGCCCCCCCCCGCCCCCCCCACCTACCCTGGTGACCCTGACAGGGATAAGCTGGGTTTTATTCAGTAGTTTTAAGTAGTGGAATGCTACATTTCTGTGATACATTTATGAAATGTAGACTGTGCCTCCTAGACTTCCATACTAAGTGTTGTGTGTCACAATAGTGTGTCTGCCAGCTAAAGGCACAGCTGGAATATTTTCCAGCAAAAGAAAAGATTGTGAGATAACTTCATTCAGAGACTGAAGATAAGAAGAGAAGAAGAGCGGTTATATTTAAAAAGATAGGACTGCCATGTGAATATTTAAAGCTTCATTTAATGTCCTCATTTTTTCAATCACACACTGGATTTGTATATGATGTGAAGGCATGTTTTGCATTTATGAAACTTCCCATAAAAATGAGGTACACAAAGTTTCTGTTATTCAAATGTTGCATGACGTGGAAGCTTAGTGCAGGATGAACAAGTTAGCGTGACTTCCTTTGATGACTTTACAGTAAAGGTCTATGATGGACTGGTACTCAGTGGCTGTGGTGTTCATGGTCAGTTTGGTTGCATCGAGTGTAACAGATTCATTTGAATTTAAGCAGCTTAGATTCAACCGTTATAGTAATTGTAATATCAGCCAAGATAGCTTAGCTGGGAAACATCTGTTTACATCTGGTTTAAGTCATTGTGTAAATCCACGAGGAGCAGTAAACCTCAGAGCAGCAGCACAGGTCAGGTGATCAAAGCCTGTACACAAAGAAAACCTGCTGGATCGCTGGATAGAAATTATTGCAAGCTGTGATTATGTTTCACACGCAGAGCTACTACAGCCAATTTCAGTGTTCCCCTACCTGCCAAGTCCCACTTGTATGTTAAATTAATATAGCAAAGAGAATGACTTTGTAATTTCTTACTTTTTTCCTTTTCTTTGAATAAAAAAGTCGAATCAGTAGTTTTATTTTTATCAGAGTATTACTTAACACAAGTATCGTTACTTGTAATTATTAAGAACAAAATTTTGCAACCTCTGAATTCTTCAGAGTTTAACTACTGAACTAACCAAGAACCTCTCATGTAATGAGGCTGAATGCTTTTCACTGAAGACTCCTGAGTTTAGAGTTACAACTGAACTAAGAAAGAGAAGCGAGGCGAAGCAGCAGCTACTTCTCTGACACTCGGCCAGCATTCTGTGGAGTGGAGCAAGTCACACTTCAGAATGTCACACAGCAGCCTAACAGGCCATCTCCTATCCCTGAGAGCATTTTGCCATCTGCTGACTGTTACTGGTAATCACATGACCAATCGCATTTTATATGCAGCTTTAACATCATTTCCTTAGGGATCATTAAAGTATTCAGATTCATATATAGTTCAGGCACACGGTGCGTAACGATATGACTCGTGTCATCCATGAAGAAAAAGTCACATTTGAAAAATCCATGATCCATGTGATGGAGCTATAGAAGGAGAAGTTCAACGAGGAATAGGAGATGCACATTAGAGTCAAATTAAAATGTATGGAATAATTAAAGATCTTTCATTTTGGCACAGGGCTCAACATAAAGGCGCTGAAGAAACATTGCTGATTAATTAATTTAAGACAAAAAAAAATTAAATGAATGAGAGGTAAAACTTGAGGGGGTAGGGACAAATAAGTAAATACTTCAGCCTACTCCTTTTCAAACAAATAATGGAATGATATTTTGTAATGATTGTGAAGGCACATGTTTGAAATGTTTGAAATAAAAATGAACTGAACTGAACTGAACTGAACTGATGGAATTAAGCACATTATTAATGCAGGCTTACTCCAGGCTATTGCGCCACTGATGTTATCCTTTGATATCTTCCAAAGTCATTAATATTGCATCATGTAGCTGAAGTCTTAATCACCAGCTTCACTGCTGTACTGTATAAAGGAGTAATTTTTTCTGGTGGTAATAAGTCGGAGGCACTATCAAACCAACCATCATTTACAGCTAAAATTGCCATTGACTTTGAAATTCCCACTGACAGCATGCCATTCTGTCATGGCTCCCCACCCCCTCGATGGCATTTCACAGAGGACAATGCTGCTGTGCGCATACAAGTGGGTTAATTAAAAGATTCATAAGTCAGTCTGAGAACATTGACATACTGGAGAGCGATTCCAGCATTAGAAAACATCAAAGGGTTTAAACTCCAGGCATGAAAAGCATGGGAAATGAGCTTTCACATTGAGAAGCGCCTCCAAACCCTGCAGGAAGAGAGGAGCCTCTCTTTGACTCTCAGGTAGCGAGAGCTTGCGACTATGTCCTCATACCACCACCTGCTCCCACGAGGAGGGGATGGGGGATGAGAGCAGAAACACTCAGTGTTAAGAAATGAAGTTATGATATTGTTGTGACTGTTTTCAAGACAAATGTATGAATAAATACATTTATCCAGGGCTTTCCTTTTCCTTTTTGTTGAAATCAGAATTAAATTCTTGGCTTGAAAGCACTCTGAATGAATGAAGGGGCATGCTGGGTGGGAGTGTTGCTGCACATCATATCACGAGGTGATGCAAACCTGCACTTCCCCTGATGGACCGTTTCACAGTCAGGAGTGGGCTGCAACAGGTAAATGCCATCATGGTCATCCCCATGAACATCAACATCATCATTACTGTACAAACCATCTCCTCTCCAGTGCACCACGTTCACCGCTGATGACCACCAGACCACCTCAAATATTACATTTTTTTTTTTTTAAAAATCTAAAACTAAAATTTCAGGGATGCCGCGACGCACAATGTGACCAAGTGTCCGGATCCATCACTTCCCGGCGGCGCCAAAACAAACCGGTCAGGTGCCCGGACACAAGAAATCACGGTCCCTCTGTGACCCACTTAACAGAATAATTAACAGCAGCGTATTGCTCACAACTTTTCAATAGCTCTTTGCACCAATCTTTAGAATTTCTCATGGAGAAACTTACCCCCGTCGCGCAGCTGCTCTCGGTATGTTTAGTACAAATGGGCATCCTATTTTTTTCTTTTCTTTTTCCCCCGCCCTCAGCCACGCCACCTTTGCCTGAGCGCAGCCGAGCAGGGAAGAGTGGAGGAGGTGAAGTCCTTCTGCCAAACGCTGCTGCACCCGACCTGATGGCGCGCAGCTGCGCCGCGCTGCCGCAACATGGCAGTACCGGGTCTAACCCCGCGTGACGGAGTGACTGACACCGTTCACCACATGACGAGAGCCTTTAGGTGGTGCTTTAACCCAAACAGTTCATCTTTAACTTTCAGATCTGAAGGTCACGTTTATTTAGAAATTCTGAATTTAAGAAATCATTTTGTACGAAGGAAAGGCGGATGGTGTTAGTCTGGGCTGTCATGCTGGGTTGTAGAGTGGTTACCATAGATTCTTTATAGCACCTAGTATGTACCACTTGTTTGTATAAATGAGGACATGTAAAATTCCACACAGGCATTCAGCACTGACGTTGTTCTGTTACTGCTGTTCTGAGTCCTTCAGCTAAAATCACAAATAAATAAAAGGGAAACCTTTTCCCCTTCTTAATTTTCTCTCAAATCTTATGCGAGTGGAACTACGCTAGCTACAGGTGGGCAGATCGATCGATAGTATTGATACTGGTGTCAGTATCAGATTGATACTAACACAATTGGACTGATACTTTGGTTTTATCCTCAAAGTCCAGTGTGTTTCCCACTGTTCATCCATCTATCCATTCTCTTCCGCAATTCAGGGTCACATGTGGCCGGAGGAGTCGATCGGAGCTCAGGGCGAGAGGCGGGGTACAGCCTGGACTGGTCACCAGTCTCTGGCAGGGTTAGCAGACAGAGACGTTCACATTCAAACCTAAGGGCAATTTAGAATCACCAGTTAACCTCACCCACTGTATCCCACTGAACTGTGTTAAATACGTGTTATTATCTTCTTCTTTTTTTAATGAGAAAATATCCTCACAGAGCACATTTAAACAACAGAAGCTGACTCAAAGTATCTAAAGACAGGAACGTTTACATTCCAGGTCTCTACAAACACACAGTATGAATATATAAGAAGATGGTGTTAACTAATTATTTTTGGGTGGTTAAATTTACAACACTGTTGTGTTGGTGTTCAAGTAGTCAAGTCAAGTCAAGTATTTATTTATTGTCATTGTCAAAGAACAATGAAATTGCGTTTGGGGCTTCCGTACAACCCGTAAAAAAATAAATAAAATAAAATAAAATAAAAACACCCCTTAAAACCCAAGTGTAAATATTTAACCCAGTGTGACTTCAGTGCAATGAGACAATCCTTAGCAACAACATGAGAACAAGACAGGTAATGTTCATAGGACATTCAGACAAAGACCTGAGAAACATGACAAAATGCAACAATGCAACCCGTTCAATATTATTGTACTGTGAGATATGATATCAGATATGATAGTTATCTATTTAAGAAAGAGGGGGGGGGGGGGGGAGAATAAAGATATAATGCACCATTGCAAACCAGTTCAGTGCTATTAAGAAGTTGGATATGGTTATTGTCCGTGAGAGGGGGGCAGAGAGGGGAGGGGGGCAGAATTCAGGAGCCTCACAGCCTGTGGATACAGGCTGTTGGCCAGTCTGGATGTTCTGGCCTGTATAGACCTGTACCTTCTCCCTGAGGGCAGCAGATGGAAAAGGTGGCGCGCAGGGTGATGTTGGTCCCGCAGGATACTGTGCACCCTCCTCAGACAGCGAGTGGGGAAGATATTACTGATCTCTGGCAGACTTGTTCCAATAATTCTGCCAGCTTCTTTCACCACCCGCTGGAGTGCTTGCTGGTCGGCCTTGGTGCAGCTGGGGAACCACACTAGAAATCCACAGTTATAGAAGTTCAACATCAGAGATCTGGGAATGTGTGCGCTCCGCAGTCTCCTCAGGTAGTAGAGGTGCTGTTGGGCTTTCCGTGCAACTGAAGTGATATGGTTGCCCCAGGACAGGTCCTCGGTCACAGTTACCCCCAAGAATTTAAAACTGCTCACCCTCTCCACCGCCTCACTGCCAATGAAGAGAGGCAGATGGTTGTTATGACCCTTCCTCCGGAAATCTACAATGATCTCCTTGGTCTTTTTGGTGTTTAAGACCAAGTTATTGTCGTGGCACCATGACTCTTCACCATGACTCTTCATTAAAATATGTTCAGAATTTGGCCAGTTCACAATGATTCACAATGATTCAGCTCAAAAATCACAGTACACTGCTCTCCCCTAAATAAGCTCCCTTTACAGGTTACAAGTACCCATACTGGTGTCAATGTCAGCAATACTGCTCTTAATTTACTTGGTATTGGATCGATATCAAAGTTTGCAGTATCACACCGCACAAACACTAACTAGAGATTCTGCATATAGCAGGGGTGTCAAACGCATGGTCCACCTCTTTACCTCGTGTGTGTATTTGTACAGGTATATAATGACTTTAATATATTCCTTTTGGGTTTTTTCTTTTCTTTTCTTTCTTTCGTTCTTTTTTGTCTGCTTTGTTATGTTTTATGCTTTTCTTGATAATGAATAAAAACAGTTTAAATAAATGTCATACAAACCACAAGTAAAAAAATAATAATAATAATAATAATTCATGTTAGTATAAGAAGTACCGTAGGGAATCATCTCATGTTACTGCATTCACTGTGATATGAAGGTCACTTAACACATGCTTGAAGACACCCTCCAGTTTGTTGGCTTTGTACCATCTCACAGTTGGTTTTCATGAATTATTATTCACCGAATAAAGAAGTAAGAAGTATAAAATAAAAAAAAACGCGTGGTCCACGATATCCGGCCCATTCGAAAATTTCATATGTCAGTTAATAATGGCCTGTGTGGGAACTGAATCTTCTGCCCTGCTGAGAATCCATGCAGGCAGGTGTGGCAGACCATGCAGCAGAGACTGGGATCAAACCATTATGTGAAAGAAAGGAGGGCAGATGTTCCAAAGACAACAAGTGTAGTGGTACAGCCCAGGAGAGCCCAAGCATGTCAGGAAAAGGTGAAGAAATGAGTCAAAATGTAAAATGAGCAGCATCTGGCTGCATTTCAGTTATTTGGGTGTCTGAGTCCATAAATGAGCCTCACAGGCCTGAATGTGCGCTTGAAGCCATTTATAATTCTTAGCTTGTTTGATCTGCTGCTCACCGCAAACAAGCACAAGCAGAAATTGTGGACTTTCAACTGAATTTTTGTAAGTTTACAGTTGTTCCTCCTGATAAAAAACCTCCCTTATGGCCGTTCATACTATAAAGATGAGCCAGTTGAACCCCAACGCCCCAGGGGCGAGAGGAAGAACGTGGTTTGACAGGATGTACAGCCAGATCTGTTATTCAAGTATACCCATGTTTGGGCGTTGTCTCGTTGTTACCCCTCTGGTGAACCTGTTTTTATTAACGATTTATTATCAGTTTTATTAACACCAAAATAGCTAAAACTGTTTAACAACCCCCTTAACTACTTAACTTCGGGTTTAACTGACTTGTTATCCCAGACGTGGGGGATTCCAAACTTTGTGATTCATTTTGCAATTAATGGAGTTTTCAATTATTAACATGAGTTCAGGCAGAGTAGATTTGTTTGTTTTCACTCTTTTATTTTAAGTAAACATAAACCCAAAACTCGTGTAGAAACTCCAGAGAGCCCAGAGTCTACAGAGAAACTGGAAGATGATAACCTATGACAAAAACCTGATCTTAAAAGCTCTTCCTCTGTACTAACAAGCATTGTTAAGTGCCTGCAGAATGGGCTGCCTTGCACATCAATCTTTAGACTGGTGAGTCACAAACACTGTCTCATGCATCCTCCAGGTCTTCACTTGAAGAGCTGCCATGGTGCCATGGTCGTCCAGTCCTCCTGTGGGCCTCTGCCATTTCTCTTTGTCTGTCTTTTCTTTCTGTCACTGTCCTTCTCTGTTTGTATGCCGGTTGATCTCTGTGTGTGTGTGTGTGTGTGTGTGTGTGTATGTGTGTGTGTGTGTGTGTGTGTGTGTGCTTGAGGACTTTTTTTATGGCTCAACTTTTACTTGCACTGTAAATAAAATCACTGAACTTGCACTCCTGAGTCTTGTGTTTGAGTCCCTCCAGACTGATCGGTCAGAGCAGCCAGCATCAGTTCACCTGCCTCTACACCCCTTTCTTATATGATGCTGAGTTAAAGCTGAGCACAATGTGTGTATAAGAAAACTGGAAAAGGTCTAAATGTAATGAGAGACATGAAAATGGAAATTCTTGACAAGCTGGCACAAGAGATATTTTCCTAAAAGGCTAAACTGACAGACATGAAATAGAAACAGTCTGCCTTTGAACTTGTCACTAAACATCCCTGCCTTAGGGAGCCTACAGGATATGATCACTGGACAACCAGCATAAATACAAACTGGGAAACTACCAATCAAAGCTGCTCCAAGCTGGCTATAATGAGGTCTGTGTAAAACAGAAAAAGGCTGAGGGATGAAGATGCAGATAAAGGAAAATTTCCAACCTGAAATAAATGATCGTGAAGTATTGAAAGGCCAACGATGCATCTTGATTGGTGCAATGAAAGAAAGAGGCAAAGGCATTTCATCAGATAAAAGATGGCTCTCACCAGAGGTGTGGACTCGAGTCACATGACTTGGACTCGAGTCAGACTCGAGTCATTAATTTTATGACTTTAGACTTGACTTGAAAAAATGTTCTAAGACTTGTGACTTGACTTGGACTTTTACACCAATGACTTGGGACTTGAATTGGACTTGAACCGGTTTACTTGAAAAGACTTGATATTTTACCCCAAATATAAAATCTAACATGCATATTATATAGAGATTGAAAATGTGACGTCATTCACGGGTAGAACCGCAAAGGATTCTGGGAACTCGTGGCAAGCGGTACTAGCACACGCAGGCTTTCAATTAAAATCAGTCACACAGCGATAAAAAGAAACACAAAAATGTCAAGAAGCCGTTGTATGATTAACTGCAATAGCCGGTCGCATGACAGCCACGGGAAGCCGACGGGTAAAGAGATCGGTTGTTATCGGATTACGTCGTTGAAGAGAAATTGTTCGAGCCATGTTTCCGAAGTAACAAAGACGCGACGGATGGTCTGGATTGCAGCCATTCAAAGATCAAATATAACATCCCAGAACACTCCAGCTCACAGGTTAGTCTGCTCCAAACATTTACACGAAGGTCAGTGTTTTTTAGTAGTTAATACGTCATTTTCATAACATAATTGGTGATATAGGTTACAAGCAAGTCTGGCGCTGAACAGAAATTGTCGCGCTATGCTCCTTTATTTATTGTGCATAAATAGTGAATTGTCCTGACACAATATTGCGTTTCGCTTCTGTTATTATGGTACATTGACAAAAACATATACTTTTATTCACAGGATAAAACAGTTGTTTTGTATCACTAATTGCCCAGTACGATTACAGCATACAGTATTATTGTCACTGCTACATTTCTGTGATGCTACCAGAAATTATTTCCACTGCTAATTAATTACCGTTGAGCTCAAAGGTCCTATTAATAAACGGTTAAGGAATGTGTATTTATGACGACAATTTGTGAGACTGGTAAACTTATGATACGTACGATGGTCTTTCGTTCTACACGGTGCGTTTCAAGGTCCTGCACCCATCCGTCGGTAAACTGTACCTGGGCTTGTTGCAGTGACCTGAAGTTACTAAACTTCATGAGTGTATGCACTCACTCCAAGAACCGTATGATTATAAATATGCATATAAATATGCTACGATGAGATAGCTGACTTCATCTAACTAGCAAATGTTGTCCAGGCTACGTTGGTGATACAGTTTTTTTTAATGTGTATATTTTTGTCATGCGATTTTAAAGCCGGTCCTACAACCGCATCCAAGAATAACATACAGCTTATCTCAGAACTGTCGGTGAAAATTATTCTTGGAGCTAGGTTTAATTGAGCTGCATTTTAAAGAGGTGCAATTTCACAATTTGTGTATATTTTCTAAGTTCACTATTTTGTCATGTGTTGAGAAAAACACAGATTTTAAAATTACATGGTCTAATATTTACATTTAGCATAACTGCAACATTATTTTTTCGTTTGTTTTTTTTTAAAGACTCGAAAGGACTTGAAATTCAAAGTTTCAGACTTGTGACTTGACTCGGACTTTTACACCAGTGACTTGAGACTCGACTCTGACTTGCCTGACATTACTTGAGACTTGACTTGAGACTTGAGGATAAAGACTTGAGACTTACTTGAGACTTGCAAAACAATGACTTGGTCCCACCTCTGGCTCTCACGTTCCCCCTCAGGAGGAAGGAGATTGTCGAGATGGAGAGAGCAGTCTCTGAAATCCAGGAGACATGTCCTGCTCTGTCCCCTGAAGAGCAGGCGAGACAGATTTTTGCATTTCATGCTCATCATTTCATTAATGTTGATTAAGTTGTTTATTATCATTGGAGAGAATATTCCAATTAGTCATTAAATATTTTTATGCTTTTTGTTTTACGGATTTGTATTCCTCCTGTGTCAGGACCTGCTGGGACATGTGTAACGTCTCTCCACTAGTACCAACTCGACTTGACCCTGCTCAGTTTCCTTCATTTTCCATGATAACTGAGTACCACCACAATAGGCGTGGTGTCATTATAGCAGCTAAAAGCCCCACGACACAAACAATGGAGGGCGTAGAGTCGATGGTACAGCTGCTGCTCCGTCTATGGTTTTTTGTCAGTCACAGGGACTTTGTTGTTGGTTTATGTGTAGTTATTTGACTATGTGGTGGTTTTGACTTTTGTGAAGGAGTCCCTCTCATGACTCATGACTATTTTCCTCCACTGCTGAAACGGTAATGTGCCAGACAGAGGGCCTGTGGTCAACACATGAAGGACCTCTTGGATAGTCTCGATTAAGACCAAATGACGTTGGTAAACGATCTGTGTCCACTACAAAGACCTCAGCAGGTCTGAGCTCATGTATAAACTCATATTTAGTTAATCGTGCTATAGTTAGCGTTAGTTCTGTTGTACTTTGAGCATAAAGCAACAATGTCATTCATCTGAAACTGTGTCTCTGACTATCTGATGATAGTCTGTCTTCTGTTCCCTGATTTAAACCAACTCTCTTTAAATACTAAAAGCTGGGGGTGGCTGTAGCTCAGGCGGTAGAGCAGGTCATCCACTGATCGGAAGGTTGGTGGCTCGATTCCTGGCTTCCTCTAGTCTACATGCCAAATATCCTCGGGCAAGATATTAACCCCAAATTGCTCTCCGATGCATCCATCGGAGTATGAATGTGAATGTTAGCTATGAAGCACTTAGAAAGATGTGCTTGTGCGAATGGGTGAATGCACAAGTTGTGTAAAGCGCTTTGAGTGCTCAGATGAGTAGAAAGAAGCGCTATATAAGAACCAGTCCATTTACCAGTTAAACAGTTTAGTGGCGGTTCGAGTATTTAACTGTTGTTAGACAATTAACTGAAAAAGAAAAACAATAGCAAAAAATGAATTCAGTCTTCTACTTGTCCAGGATTATTTGAGTAAAGATTACATTAATAATATACCGCAGTAATTAACATGGACACTCAGCTACAGTTACAGTAAGGTGCTTTAGCATAATAACAGAAGGAAAATAATCAAAGCATTAAGACGTCTGTGTAAACGTACATATTCAGAGATACGGTCGATCTCTTCAGGTACTGCAGATGCACAGGGCGCCTCACATATTGCACTGCTTGCCACTGCCTTCCTAATGTACCCCCCCCCGCCCCACCATCCCACTGCCCATTCAGTGGCAAACGATGATGCTGTTATCAACATTAAGGGCTGAGAGTGCATTCCTCTTCCTAGGAACATTATCTGAGCCTCTACTGCAGACAGCCAGAGAAAGGAAAGACTGATTGCAGCAAAGAGGGAGAAAACTCCTCTTTTTGGTGCCATATCAACTTGGCACTACTTATCACTCCCATTTGCTGCTGGGCCAGACTATTACCAGAGTGGCTTTATTCACATAGTTCCGACACTCAGTTAGTCTCCCACACCCACTTGCTCTGTAGAGCTCAGCACCAGAGACCCACAACAACAGACACAGAGCAGGAAAATGCAGACGAGTTGGCCCACATCAACAGATCAAAGCTCACACCTCGCTCGTGTCTGAGGTAGCGATTGTTTGTGTGGTACATCAGATACACACTATTCATGTTTTTATTTCTGTCACAGTGTGAATACTGAACTGACACAGACCTGACTCCTCATTTATTTTGTACAGAGCAATGAGCAGCTGTATAACTGCTTCACCACACAGGTATCCAGTCATTCAGTGATATGACATCCAGTCCTGAAACAACAGATTCAGATGTAGCCCAGAAACGTTAAAGCTGAGTTTTACAAACCAGGTAACATCCGTTTTTCTTTTTTACATGACTATATATGTATGTTTGATCGATTTCAGTGGGTTTGTTAGCACCCTTCTCCTTCCATACAGCTGGGTAAGGCTCCAACACCTCCACTGCCCAGAACTGGAGTGAATGAATGAATTATTAGGATTTTATTGAATTGTTGTGATCTTGTCGATTATCTATTAACCCTTTCACGCACCGTGGTCACTACAGTTACAGCTGTTCAAACGCTGTTTCCTTGTGTTTGTGTCAGTGTTGATGGTGTACTTGCACATTAACCACTACATTGGACACTGATGGTTCACTCCACACCCTGCCACCCGCTGCTCGTTTAATGTAACTATAGGTGTGTGAGGTGTTTCATTGTAATTATTGTTATTTAACCCTGTCATGCATGAATTATGACAACCTCGGTCAGGATTTTTTTCTTAAGTACTTTATTCCTCTTTATTCATCTTTTAATGCCTAAAGATGAATAAAAATACTTAAGAAAAAAATCCTGACGTCATAATTCATGCATGAAAGGGTTCAGCTACACTGCTCAGAAATTAAAGTAACGCTTCATAAATACAAGGATCTCAGTGGGGAAAAATCATTATGGACATGTTTACTGGGTAATGTATGCCACAGTATTTGATGGAAAATGATCAACCTACAGAGGGCTGAATTCACAGACCAAAAATCAACATGTGGGCCAAAATGTCATCACAGCAACTCAAAATGGTCTCAGCAGTTTATGATGGTATGCAAAATCAAATTCTTCATCCTTTGGGAACTGCCCATATACTCCACACAAGGCCACACATTATTGTGCACCAGGAGGAACCAGCGTAGGTCTGTGCATCCCTCCTTGGAGATGCCTCACTGACCCATCACCAAACTGGTCATGCTAAATGATGTTACAGGCAGCATAACGTTATCCACGGGGTCTTCGGTCCCCTTCACGTCTGTGGCTTGTGCTCAGAGTGAACCTGCTGTCATCTGTGAAACACAGGGCCCCAGTGGAGGACCAAACAATTCTGGTCTTCTATGTCAAATGCAATCAGGTTCCACAGTACAGGCTCACTAGTAGATGTCGGGCCCTCCGGTCACCTTCATTGTTTGATCAGAGATATTCACACCAGTGGCCTGCTGGAGGTTATTTTGTAGAACACTGTTCCTCCTCACCCAGAGGAGCAGATACCAGTCCTGCTGATAGAGCTTCTGCTGGCCTGTCCAGCTCTCCTAGAGTATCTGCATATTTCCTGGAACCCTCTGTAGGGTCCAAGTACTGTCTCACAGTACCTGTGGTGACACTGACTCCATCCAAATACAAAAAACAAAAAGATGTCAGTGGCCTCCACCTGTGACACCATCTGTAAAACCCATTCCTGATTTGGGGGCTGTCTCACTGTGTCCCCTCTAGTGGGCCTGTTATTAATGTAATTTTCATGAATTGATTGTTCTTGTGTACATTATTTTAATGCCATCAACCCTTTGCTTTACAGGTCTCCCAAGTCTTGGCAGTTAGCAGACAAAAAAATAATCATTTCAGCTGACACGCACCAAAACCTTTTTGCATTTCTTGGGTGTTGTGGGGTCGGGGATGTCACCGAGAATGGCTCAGACCTCACAGAACTGCTTATATGGCTGTTAGTTACAGGATGTGTGTGAACTCTTCTTTTTTTGTTTCTCTGCATTTTGTAAAAATCGTTAGTAGATATACTTTAACCTTAACTCCGTGGGCCATGATTACAAAGGCTTCACATCAGTTAAAACAGAGGAAATCATGTGAAATCTGTGGTTATGATGGACTTTGTGCCTTGGTTTTATCAAACTCTGGCTGATGTAATTGGGTCCTCCTTTGGGTCTGGGTTGTGGTGGACAGGTGAGTCTCGATACAGCCTTTCACGACTCAGAGACTGGACCATGAATGCATCATCACAGAAACAGAAGAATTTATCACCATCAGATGAAAACACTGACAGTGGAGGCTCATCAAACCCCCAGCATACATGAGTTTCTCACTTCATCTCTAATTCAGAAACCACACGTGTATCCATCTCCTTCCTTCGCCCTTTCTGGATTTTCCCGACCTTTTCACTGTGTTGCAGCAGTTAAATGACGTTGTTCCAGGCTTTTTGTCGAGAACAACACCCCTCATTTCAGATGTGATGATGGTCCATATTCATCCTGTGGTGTATGATTTCTTATCTTTGTCGGCAGGCAGTGGTATAAACTCACCAGGCACCAGAGGACCATCTATTTGCACTACAGCTCAGGGGAAGAGGTCAGTGTGAGGGCATCCCAGGAAACACAGAGCAAATGATGACACAATACAATAGAGTCCTCTGAAAATGGCTGAATTGTCATCAGGGCTATCATATGTTGGGAAATATTGTGACAGAGATACGGAAAACAAGTACTCCCCCTAGTGTTGAGACACGGGTGGTCTTTACAAACCTCATGTTCCACCTTCAGCAGCATGATGATGCAGTGGACTAACACTGTTACCTCACAGGGTTCTGAGTGTCCAACCACCTTTCTGTGTGGAGTTTGCATTTTTATGCTGTTTCATTAAAACTAGATTCTTAAAGAGTCTGAAGAATCTATTTTAGGATAACCGCTGATTGTAAACTGTCCCTGTGTGGTGTTCTCTCTCTCTCCCCAGTACCCCTGTGTTAGACTCTATCTGCTACATATCTATAATGGACAATTACAAATAGGGAACTAAATCATTTTGTTCACCACACACTAACAGAACAGCTTCACTGAACCATTGACTCTTCCTGGAACCAAGTCTCTGGAAGTCTACTACAAAATGTATTCCTTTGTTTGCTGTTGTGATGATGAAGCTGAGTGTTGTCTAATATGTCGGTGCAAAAGCTCACATATGCATATTTACACTACCAGTCTAAGGTTTGGACACAGCTTCTCATTTAATGGTTTTTGAGGTCGTCACCTGAAAAGGTTTCCAACAGTCTTGAAGGAGTTCAGAGATGCTGAGCTCTTGTTGGTCCTCCATCTCATCCCAAACCATCTCCACTGGGTTTAGGTCAGGTGACTGGAGGCCAGACCATCAGGTGCAGCACTCCATCTCTCCTTCTTGGTCACAGAGCCCTCACACAGCCTGGAGGTGTGTTCGGGGCCATTGTCCTGCTGAAGAATAAATGATGGGATGTGGCTGCAGGATGCTGTGGGAGCCATGCTGCTTCAGTCTGCCTTCCATTTTGAATAAATCCCCAACAGTGTCAGCAGCAAAGCCCCCCCACACCATCACACCTCCTGCTCCAGGCTTCACAGTGCATGTAGAGACCATCGTTCACCATCGCACAAAGACACAACAGGTGGAACCAAAGATCTCAGCTGTGGACTCATCAGACCAAAGCACAGATGGTCTAATTCCTCGTGTTTCTTGGCCCAAACAAATCTCTTCTTGTTGCTTTTCCTTAGTCGTGTTTCTCAGCAGCTATTTGACCATAAAGGCCTGATTCACACAGTCTCCTCTGAACATGTACAGATGTGTCTGCTACTGGAGCTGTGTGGCATCTATCTGGGCTCTGATCTGAGGCTGGTGACTCAGATGAATGTATCCTCAGCAGCAGACGGACTCTTGGTCTTCCTTTCCTGGGGCGTCCTCATGTCAGACAGTTTCATCGTAGTCTTGATGTTTTTGCGACTGCACTTGGGGCCAAAGCTTTAGCAGTGTTGCAGACTGACTGACCTTCAGTCCTTACAGTAATGATGGGCTGTTGTTTCTCTTTACTTAGCTGATTGGTTCTCGCCATAATATGAACTCTATCAGTTGTCAAACAGAGCTGTGAGCTGTGCACCAACCTGACTGCTGCACAACACAACTGATGGTCCCAACCCCATTAAGAAGGCAAGAAACTCCACAACTGCACCCTGACAGGCTCACCTGTGAGATTTCAGGTGGCCACATCATGAAGCTCAATGAGAGAAGGCCGAGGGTTTGCAGCGCTGTCAACAAGGCAAAGGGCGGCTACTGTCAGGAATCTAAACTATAAAACATATTTAGAGTTATTTATCAATTTTCTCTTTGCTACATAATTCCAAATATTTGATGTCTTCAGTTTGTATCTATAACGTGGAATAAAAACAGAAGCACCGAACATTACAACCTCTGAGATGGGGACTTTGGTTTGGGTGAAAAAGAAATGGTTGGACACAAAACTGGATGCAAAACAAGAATAGCTTGAAAAAAAACCTAGAAAAAAAATGTGGAGGACAATGGCCGTCAGCCCAAGATGAGAGACTTGTAGAAATTACTGGGCAATCATCCATAACTGGAATATAACCCAGACATGAGGGTTAAAGTGATGACATCCTGCTAGGACTTTTAATTTGTAGTTGGAACGTTTTATATACCCTTCCTGTCTGTTAGATCAATGTGAATTAACAGTAAGGGCTTAATTGCAAGTTTACTAGACCTGGAGAGGCGTGGCTGCAGTAAACGCATGCGGATGGTGAGTTTGGAGAGTCACCACTTTCAGATTTTATGTTCTTTAGGGTACCAGCTGCTCTAGCTCAGCTTATTAAGTAAAAGCCTGGTGGTAGTGCTGTTGTTGCTTTTGACCTGGCTCTTTGAGTCTGAGAGTTTGTTTTGCTGGAATTTCCTTATATTCTTTTTTTAAATTGCCATTACAATCATAAAATACGATGTGTTTCTTTGTTGTTTGCTGTTGTTAACTGAAATATAAAATTTTAGGTTTCTGCAAATAAATACAGACACACTATTTATTCTGACCATATAGATATGAGCTTAGAAATATGAGGTTTTATTCAAGTAATTTTGTGCCAAATAAAGAAACGTTTCACGACCCTTCTAATTCCACATTTTTCAGTATCTGAGTGGAGAACAGTTCCTGTGTATGAACACTTGATGGTAGCAGCTGACCATGGATTTCATGTTATACAGTTTCACACGGTATCACCAGATAAAACCGTTTACCATAAAGCTGCCACACAAGCAAATAACATATATGACTAACACTGTTTGAGCCAGTATTTTGAGTTGTTATGGTTTGGTTTATTTTTGAATGATGGATTGTTCTTTGTGTGGAGTTTGCATGTTCTCCCCGTGTTTGCGTGGGTTCCCTCCGGGTACTCCGGCTTCCTCCCACCGTCCAAAGACATGCAGCTTGTGGGGATAGGTTAATTGGATAATCCAAATTGCCACTAGGTGTGAATGTGCGAGTGAATGTGAGTGCGAATGGTTGTCTGTCCTTGTGTGTTGGCCCTGCGACAGACTGGCGACCTGTCCAGGGTGGACCCTGCCTCTCGCCCTATGACAGCTGGGATAGGCTCCAGCGCCCCCCGCGACCCTGAAAAGGATAAGCGGAAGTGAATGGATGGATGGATGGACGGATTGTTCTTTATGTTTCTCTGGTGCTTTGTTGGGTTTTATGATGAATCTGTGTTTCAGTTATTTTGGTGTGTTTTTGCATTATGGATTGTTTTCTTATTCTCTTGTAGTGCTTGTGGTGGTGGTGATGATGATGATAGATTATTATCAGTTTCTTGTTTCTGTTTATCAGTGTTTAAGGATTTGTTGTTTCATGTATTGTTTGAGTTGCTTGTGTTATATTCTGTCTGTCTGCGTCTTTGTTTAGTGGGTTCTTGTTTCCTGTTTTATTGTGAAGGTCTGTGTCTCATGTGAGTGTGTTTGGTTCGACTGTGCCCCTGTCTCGTTAGTCCAATTTCTCCCAGCTGTGTCTCCCTCCTGTTTCTCATTCCCTGATTACCTCCCTGTGTATATAAGCCGTGTGTTCGTGTGCTCCCTGTTGCGTCGTACCTTTGGATTATGCCTGTGTGGTTTTGTGTTCAGTACCATTGCTCAGTTTTTGTTTTGTTTTCTGCCAGCAAATAAAGCTGAGGTTTTTTGGAGTTACAATTCAGTGTTCGAGTCCTGCGTTTGGATCCTCCTCTCCGCCTGCCCGCACACAGAGCGCTGACAAACTCCTGTTTTATATGTGCTTATACCCTACAGTGAGGAAAGACACTGTCATAGAGGAGCTGAAGTAAGAGTGTGTGTGTGTGTGTGTGTGTGTGTGTGTGTGTGTGTGTGTGTGTGAGAGACAATAAACAGCAAGATTCATAGATATCTCAATAGGTCAGAAGTCCTGCTTGTGTCTTTAATAGATTTGTGGCCTTAATCAAACCCAGCAGATAATAAATGAGACCAATCAATAACCACGTGCTTTGAACGCCGTTCCAGAACATAGTTGGGACATGTGCCATGTTTCCAAGACCGTGCATAACAGGGCATTGTGTGTCCTCATGTCCACACTTGACATGTTTCTTACCTGAGTCAAATACTTTGAAAGATGAAACCATGTCTTACTCTCTCTTTTCATTTTGTTAATATTGAAGATTTTAAAAATACCTTAATCAAATTACAGCATGGTCTTCATGCAGTCAAACATGAAGATTTTCTGTAAGTCGTACAGTTTGTAAGTTTTTTGACTTGGTAAATTTATTCATCTAAATGTGTTTAGAAATTAAATATGAGAGCAAACCTGAGTTTAACACAAGCATGATGTCTGTTACATTCACAAGAACGTCAGGACTGAAGTCAGCAGAAAACCATTCAGCCAACATTCGATTCTTCTTCCTTTAGACATGTGTGCTTGTATTTTTCTCATAATTTGCTGGGTCTGAAATGCACCAGGATGTCATTTTTCTGATACACCGGCTACATAGGGGATGACAATGTTGTTGCGTCTGTCCTTCTTATCCTCCCTCGCTGGTGTCTGGTCTTCTTTTCTGTGCCTCTTTGCTGACTTTAAGAACGCCCATTTAGGATAGCCGCACGTTTTGAGTGCTTCCTTTACATGTGTGTGTTCCTTCTTTTTTCCTTCAGGCTTAGAGGGAACATGTTCTGCCCGGTGGTGTAGGGTCCTAATTACTCCAAGTTTGTGTTCCAGAGGGTGATGGGAGTCAAAGAGGAGGTACTGGTCCGTGTGTGTGGGCTTCCGGTAAACTTCGATGTTGAGGTTGCCGTTCTCTTCAATGTGCACAGCGCAGTCCAGGAAAGGCAAACAGTCGTCCTTTGTGTCTTCCCTGGTGAACTTGATGTTTTTATCCACAGCGTTGATGTGCGCAGTGAAGGATTCCACTTCTTGTGTCTTGATTTTGACCCAGGTGTCGTCCACATATCTGTACCAGTGGCTGGGTACTCTTCCTTTGAAAGAGCCAAGAGCCTTCCTTTCCACTTCCTCCATGTAAAGGTTGCTACAATAGGTGACACAGGGGAGCCCATGGCACAGCCATGTTTTTGTCTGTAGAAGCCTTTGTTGTATTTGAAGTATGTAGTGGTGAGGCAGAGGTCTAACAGTGTGCAGATCTGATCGTGGTGAAGTTGGTCCTGTCCTCCAAGGAGCTGTCTTCTTGTAGTCGTTTTCTGACAGTCTCCACGGCCTCCGTGGTGGGTATGCAAGTGAAGAGAGAGACTACATCAAAGGACACCATGGTTTCATCTGGATCCAGGGGAAGTTTCTGGACCTTGTCGGTGAAGTCGGTGGAGTTCTTGATGTGGTGTGGGGTGTTCCCCACGAGAGGAGCAAGGATGGTAGCAAGGTGTTTAGCAATGTTGACTGGCTGAGTTTATGCTACTGACTATGGGTCTGAGTGGGACAGCTTCCTTATGGATTTTAGGAAGTCCGTAAATGCAGGGTATGGCATCCCCTGGGTAAAGGCGGTGATATGTAAGGCGGTCAATGATCATATTGCCGTACATTTTGGGAGGAACACCCTTCAACTGGTGCGGGACTATGAAAGGGAATCAAGGAAACTAGCGGATTATAGGAACCATCTCTGTTTCAACCTAAGATGCAGACAAAGCAGAGTTGTTCCTAAGAGCCTGCGCCTTGGATCCACTGTCAGGGGATACAGAGCAGACTTGATTCTACAGAGAGCACAAAATCACCTTTTAAGTGAAAGGCTAAGACAGGTCCATTTCACTATAGATGCCCTCCAGATCAAGAACAGCCAGACCCTGCAGGAAGTGGAAACCCTTCTACCCTCTCCAATCTTAGAAGAGGTTTACAAGTTTGTGGACAAGGCTCAGCGGGCCCAACACTCTAAAGGAAAAGAAAGACAACGCAGGAAATTCCACACCTTGCTTTCAAAAACACACACTCCTCATTCTGAACCTACACAACCCAGAGAAGAAAACACACCTGATGCCAGTCAGGAGAAATGGGTTAAGAACTTTTCAGACCGGAATCTCACTGAACCTGAAAAGAGAGTATTAGCCAAAGGACTCAATTTTGCCATTTCTCCACAACAGTTGCCCATAGTGGACCTCATCACAGCCACAGAATCTGCCATACGGATTAATAAATTATCACAGACAGAAGCAGAGCAAATCAGGATGAAAGTCTCAGCCACCCTCTCCAGTGCCAAAGTCCCTCCGTCCAACCTCACAATACAAGAAAAGAAGGCTGTCGCTTCCCTGAGCAAAGACCACAACATCACTGTTTTACCAGCTGATAAGGGAAGATGCACCGTGGTCCTAAACACTACAGATTACCATACAAAGATCACTACTCTCCTCAGTGACAACAATACCTACGAAGCCCTAAAGCGAGACCCCACAAGCAGCTACAAAAAGAAAGTTATAGCTTGCCTTCAAGACTTTGAAAAGGACAAAGTCATTGACCGCCTTACATATCACCGCCTTTACCATTAGTAATTAGGACCCTACACCACCGGGCAGAACATGTTCCCTCTAAGCCTGAAGGAAAAAAGAAGGAACACACACATGTAAAGGAAGCACCCAAAACGTGCGGCTATCCTAAATGGGCGTTCTTAAAGTCAGCAAAGAGGCACAGAAAAGAAGATCAGACACCAGCGAGGGAGGATAAGAAGGACAGACGCAACAACATTGTCATCCCCTATGTAGCCGGTGTATCAGAAAAACTCAGGAGAGTTTTCTCCAAGCATGACATCCCGGTACATTTCAGACCCAGCAACACGCTCAGACACAAACTGGTTCACCCGAAAGACAAAACTCCAAAACACAGACTTAACAATGTGGTGTTTGCTGTACAGTGCAGCGAGGAATGCTCAGACCTCTACATTTGAGAGACCAAACAGCCACTTCACAAGCGCATGGCACAACACAGAAGAGCCACCTCCACAGGACAAGACTCAGCAGTCCATCTGCATCTTAAGGATAAAGGACACTCTTTTGAGGATGCCAATGTTCACATTTTGTAAATATCAAATATATGTGACAGGCAAAAACTAGCAAATACTTTTAGCAGTTAGAACAACTTGAATGCAGAATGTTACACCATCACTTATGGATATATTAGTTTTTCGCCTCTCACTGCTTAAGCCATTAATCTTTCTAGAATTGTTCTTTGAAACAGATGCGACCTCACAAAAGATGTTAACTATGCCAATGTTCACATTTTGGACAGAGAGGACAGATGGTTTGAAAGAGGAGTGAAAGAAGCATCTATGTCCACTGTGAGCGACCATCTTTGAACAGAGGCGGGGTTTACGACACCAACTCTCCGCCATCTATAATCCAGTTTTGAGATCCTTCCCAGACGCCTTAACGGCCACTCACATCCTGGACCATCTGACCTCAGGAATTCGCATGATAAGGTGGGGCCAGGTTTCACAATGAGCTCACCTGAAACCCTGGCTGATTGTGACCCACACCCAGTTTCACACCTTGGCTCAGGCGATTAGAGGATCATCAGGGGGTCCTTTTGTCCCTCTGTGGGGGGTCACTCCCACTAGGTTTATATCTGGGACTCTCCACCATTTGACCTTAGAACTGAAGAAGCTTCTCGGATGAGAGGTGAAACGTCTTCAAGCAACTTAAAGAAGTCCAGACGCTTTTCTTTGCAAGCTCCTTTGACTACGATGACCTGGATGACTGAGAACCTTCACAGACTTTCTGGTTTGTCATTTAAGATTGTTGAGTTTAGACATTTAAAATACACAATTCCACTATTCCAGTGATTTAAAGAATATGAGCTTTTAATATTCATTCAAATGTTTTCTGCCTATAGAAAAACTGACTAATGACAAAAGAACCTTTTATGTACATTTTAAAGAAAGTACATAAAATGAAAGAGGTTGTTCAACTGGTGGAAGTTTGCACCAGTGCTGCTGTTGTTGAGTAGAATTTGTTGTGGATATTTCTCTCTGATTTCATCTCTGATGGAGCAGGTGAAGATGGCCTGGCTTTCCATAGCTGTAACATTTTTGGAGGCTCTATCCAAAGTGGCCTTGGAGAGTATGCTCACACTCTGGGAGGCCATGTTCAAGAGAGGGCGAGGGGGAAGCTCCCAGAAGCCCTGCTGGGAACTACCTCTATCACCACTTCCTGTGCAGTTTGGAGGTTTGTGCTTCCTGCTGCTTCTCTTTAAGGATCTGGGTCTTACCTAAGCCCTGTAACCCGGTGGACCCCAGCATGTCGTCGCAGTCGTGTTGTAAATGGGTGTGTTGAACAACACCTGTCAAAGAAATAAGAAGCTACTCATTGTTACTTGAGTCGATTCTGACTTTGTCAGCTTTTAAAATACACTCAACAAAAATATAAACGCAACACCTTTGTTACTGCTCCCATTCCCCATGGGATGGACGTAGAGACCTAAAATTCATTTCAGATACACAATATAACCATCCCTCCCAAACAGTGGTCACAAATCAGTCCAAATGTGTGGTAGTGGGCACATCTGCTATATTGAGATAATCCATCCCACCTCACAGGTGTGCCACATCAGGATGCTGATCTGACATCATGAGTAGTGTACAGGTGTACCTCAGACTGCCCACAACAAAAGGCCACCCTGGAATGTGCAGTTTTGTCTCACAGCAAAATGCCACAGATGCCACAAGCAATGAGGGAGCGTGCAATTGGTATGCTGACAGCAGGAATGTCAACCAGATCTGTCGCCCGTGCATTGAATGTTCATTTCTCAACCATAAGCCGTCTCCACAGGCGTTTCAGAGAATATGGCAGCACATCCAACCGGCCTCACAACCGCAGACCTCGTGTAACCACACCAGCCCAGGACCTCCACATCCAGCAGGTTCACCTCCAAGATCGTCTGAGACCAGCCACCCAGACAGCTGCTGGAACAATTGGTTTGCACAACCAAACAATTTCTGCACAAACTGTCAGAAACCGTCTCAGGGACGCTCAACTGCATGCCCGTCGTCCTCATCGGGGTCTTGACCTGACTCCAGCTCGTCGCCGTAACAGACTTGTGTGGGCAAATGCTCACATTCGATGGCGTCTGGCACGTTGGGGAGGTGTGCGCTTCACGGATGAATCATGGTTCACATTGTTCAGGGCAGATGGCAGCTGAGAATGTCCCAGTTCTTGCATGGCCAGCATACTCACCGGACATGTCACCCATTGAGCATGTTCGGGATGTGCTTGACCGGCGTATACGACAGCGTGTACCAGTTCCCACGAATATCCAACAACCTCGCACAGCCATTGAAGTGGAGTGGACCAACATTCCACAGGCCACAATTGACAATCTGATAGACTCCATGCGACGATGTGTTGCACTGCATGAGGCAAATGGTGGTCACACCAGATACTGACCGGTTCTGGGTCCCCAGACCCCCAATAGTGCAAAAAACTGCACATTCCAGGGTGGCCTTTTGTTGTGGGCAGTCTGAGGTACACCTGTGCACTACTCATGATGTCAGATCAGCATCCTGATGTGGCACACCTGTGAGGTGGGATGGATTATCTCAATATAGCAGATGTGCCCACTACCACACATTTGGACTGATTTGTGACCACTGTTTGGGAGGGATGGTTATATTGTGTATCTGGAATGAATTTTAGGTCTCTACGTCCATCCCATGGGGAATGGGAGCAGTAACAAAGGTGTTGCGTTTATATTTTTGTTCAGTGTACATCAAATTCTTTAAACTGTTCAAATGCAGTAAAAACAAAAACTGTCACATACCCTGATACGTTTGTAGATTCCTCTACTGGCTTCCATTGAAATGTTGTTGTTGTATCACAGCTGGGAAAGAAAAGAGTCAAATACTCTCCATAGCGTAAGGTAAAATGTAGATATGAAAATACTCTGAACTCGATGGTTTCTCTTAAATTAAGAAGGTTTATACTAGAAATATTAAGACCGAAATGGCAACAATACATTTTAAATGGCCTAATGGCTAAAATACACTCACTGGCCACTGTTTCAGGTACACTTGCTCACGTACTCCTTAACACAAATATCTAATCAGGTGGTCACAAGTGCATTTAGGCAGACGTGGGAAGCATCAAATATTTTGTTACTGTACTTAAGTACAAAATTCGGGTATCTGTACCTTACTGAAGTTTTTTTTTCTGACTACTTTTTACTTTTACTGCCTAAGTTTGTGAACAAGTACCTTTACTTTGTACACTTTACATTTTCAAAACAGGCTCGTTACTTCTGCGCATCTATCTATCTCTCTCTAATGCTTTTTGCATTCGTTATTGAACCTTTAGCTCTTCTACTGCGCTCAACAGACGAATACACGGGGATCAGAAGGGGAAAAGCAGAACATAAAGTCTCGCTTTATGCAGATGATTTACTACTGTATATCTCTAACCCTGCAAAATCAGCCCCAGTCATCATGGAAATTTTGCAGAACTTTGGAGAAGTGTCAGGATACAAATTGAATTGATCTAAAAGTGTGTTCCCAGTCAACTCTAAAGCAATAGGTAACCCAAGTTGTTTCAATACTTTACCATTTCGGGTTTCTAATCAGTTCCAATGTCTTGGGATAAATATCACTCAGGATTATTATGGTTTATTCAAACATAATCTTTCTATTTTATATGATGAAACCAAAAATAACAGACAAATGGATTAATCTACCGATTCCACTAGCAGGGAGGATAAACATTGTTAGAATGAATATTCTTCCCAAATTCTGATTTTTATTTCAGTGTATCCCTATTGTGATTAATAAAGCCTTAAATTAGACGAGAAATATCCTGTTTCATATGGAACAGAAAGAATCCCAGAATCAAGAAAGGCTACCTGCAGAGACCGACAGGTCAGGGAGGGATGGGGTTACCATGCTTCCGTCTGTATTATTGGTCATGTAATGTTCGTTCCATGTCGTTTTGGTTGCGCACTAAGGGGGCCGACTGGACAACGATGGAGAATGAAAGCTGTTACCCTCCTCATTAGAGGCTATGATCTATTCAGCTCTCCCTATCCCCAAACATGACTTTAAAAATCCTGTAGTCTCTCATACAATTAAAATCTGGACACAGATAAGGAAACATTACGGGTGGAAGGAAGCCTCCATACTAACTCCACTCATGAATAACGCAACATTCACACCATCACTTTCAAACATCTCATTTCTCCAATGGAACCACACAGGGCTGCACTCAAAGGATTTATTCATCAACAAGGTTTTTCCCACATTCCGGCAACTGCAAGAAAAATTTGACTTGCACAGTAATGACTTTTTCAAATACTTACAGATCAGAAGCTTTGTAAGGAGGCTTTTTCTATCTTTTCCAAATCGGCCCCCAGACTCTGCCTTAGATAACTTATTCCAGTTTGATCCACTCAAGAAAGGACTCCGCGGCTGCTGAGTGAGCCCTCATCTGGGACTCTCCTCAGCTCTTTCTGGGACAGTGGCGCGGCTGCCCCTCTGTTGGTCTTCCTTGGTCTCTTGTGTTCTGGGGGCCTCTGGATGTCTGGAGTTTTGATCTCCTCCATACCTGCTTCATGCCCTGGAGGACGGGGCTGTGCCCCCCCCCACACCCTCTAGCAGATCATTACATGAAGGAACCTTTTAAAAAAAACAAGCGCGTCCATGCTCACAGGTGTACACACGGGTGATCACACCCACAAACTACACCCTTTTTTGCTCCTACCTCAAAGCACACTGTGTTCTGTTGATCTTATGTGCTGCACAATAATGTTTAATATTTAGTATTTACTGTCATATTCCCATATATCATTGTGATGTTGTTTATTCTATTACTCTTGTTCTCTTCTGCTTGTTTTCTTTTTTCTTTCTCAACAGGTCATCCAGGTGATTGATATATGCATTTTTTTCTTTTTTTTTTCTTTTTTCTTTTTCCTGCTTGTTCCCCCGTCCCTCTTCTCAGCTGTTTCTCTTTCCCTCTTTCTTTCTCCCCTTCTTTCCTCCAGTCAAGTCTGTCCCGTATTCAGCAAGTGAAAATAAAATAAACAATAAAAGGTGAATCAAATGGACCATTACGGCAAGGCTGGGATGGTCAATTTGGTAAAGTAAATCCGTTGAGCATCTTTCTTTGCCTTTAGACAACAATTCTGATGCAAAAGAGCCAAACGGGACAGGCCAAAAAAAAAAAAAAAAAAAAAAAAAAGGACTAATAACAGAAGTTCACAATGCATTGTCACAACTGGATGGAACTACCACACTTGACTATCTGAGAGAGGCCTGGCAGTGTGACCTGGGTACGAGAATCACAGACAGTCAATGGACAAAAGCCCAGGAAAATGTAAACTCTTCCTCTGTTTGCATTCGTCATGGACTCTTACAGTTTAAAGTGCTACATAGACTCCATTTATCAAAGTTGAAACTGTCAAAAATGTTCCCCAATGTAAACTCGTCCTGCGAAAGATGTAAACAGCAACCTGCTTCACTGGCGCATGTGTTTTGGAATTGTCCCTGTATAGCAGCATACTGGAATAATGTCTTTCATATCTTGTCTAAAATTCTAAAAAACCACTTAAGCCAGACCCAATCTGTGCTTTATTTGGAGTGAAGCCGGTTGTTGTAAACCTGTCAGCCACCCAAAATAATGTGATACATTTTGTGACGCTGCTGGCACGCCGTTTAATTCTACTAAATTGGAAACAAAAGGTGCCTCCTACCACATCAGCCTTACAAGATGTATTGAGACATTTGCAGCTGGAAAGAATTAAACTCCTATTAAGGGGGAGGTTGGAGGAATTCCATTCAACCTGGCAACCTTTTATAGATCTCTTCAACACAGTGCAGATATAAATGATCACTGGATCACCCCAGGGTTGTTGCCTCTCTCCCCTTCTGTTCATTCTGTACACAAATGAGTGTGGCAGCAATTTCACGAACAGACAAATCCTGAAGTTTGCTGACGACACAGTGATCGTCAGTCTTCTAGTGGGGGACGAGTCAGGCCATGGACAGGTTGTAGATGATTTTGTGAATTGGTGTGATGAGTCCTTCCTTTCACTTAATGTGTCAAAAACTAAAGACATGATTATTGATTTTAGGAAGTCCTCTTATACCTCATCGCCCACTATCATTAAAACTGCCGATATTGGAATCGTTGAGAGTTATAAATATCTAGGTGTGGTACTTGACCATAAACTGTGTTTTGAATCTCATGCTGATGCCACTACTAAAAAAGTTCAACAAAGACTGTTCTTTTTAAGGAAAATGAGATCTTTGAATGTCTCATTGAGATGTCCTTGTTTTATAGAAGTTTTATCGAATCTGTGATGTCTTTTTGTGTCGCTGCCTGGTTTGGTAACCTGACGGTGAAGAACAAGAATCGGTTGGGACTTCTGGTAAAAACTGCTAGCAAAATTTCAGGGCGCTGGCAAGATGGACTTTTGGCCATTTACAATAGAAATGTGCTTAGAAAGGCTCATTCTATTGTTAATTGTGTGAACCATCCACTTCACAGTGAGTTTGAGTTGTTGCCTTCCGGCTGCCGTTTTAGAGTACCTCCGAGGAGGAGGACTAAAAGACTCCAGGTCTCTTTTATCCCTACTTGTCTCCTTAATGGCAAATAATTGTCCTTGAACTTTCTATCATTATTATTGTTATTATTATTTTATAGTATTGTTCTGTTTATTTTTATCCTGCTGCTGAACTAATTTCCCCTTGTGGGACAATAAAGAAATTGAATTGAATTGAGCCTCATTGGTAGTTCGATAAATAACATCCTCTGTCCAACTTTTTTTCGTTGTTTTGTTTTGTTTTTTCTTTGCTTAATTTTTACTGTATCTATGTAATCATTTATATTTGAATCTTTGTCGCCTTTATGATAAAGAAAACTTGAAAACCAAATAAAGAGATTTGGAAGAAAAAAAATTGGGTTTATTAGAACAGGATGGACGAACGACCACAGCACTCTCAGCACAGGGCTGACAGGACTTTCCCCCATATAATAAATATAAAGACAGATTACTATACCAAACTTACAGATAACAGTGCATTTACTGGATTAGTTCTGTTAACTCTTGCTTTTCAAAAAACAGTGAGGAACAAAGTATAATCGAAGTGCTTGCTCTGATGAAGGCGTTTAAACTGGAAACAGCAGCGTAGTGAATAAGGATCCGTGTCCACACATCTCCTGTATCCACTAATCCTCAGCAGTGACAATGCTTAGTTCAAAATCCTCAATGCAGCTTTTTCTGTGCTCAAGATGCTCTCAGCTGTTTAACTTCAGGTAGGGGAGAAAAGTTTGACATATTTCACAACCAATAAATGTTAGAGAAGCCTCTGAAAACAAGGTCACAGTTACTTCCCAAGCAAAAACCTCTGCTTGTGCTCACAGACACTAAATCGCAACAAATAATAGGACAAAAGTGACACAAGAGAGTAAGGGAGGAGCACGCATGAAGTGAGACATGTGTGCACATGTGTACACACGTGTTCTTAGTACTGCTCTCTAAACACAAATGTGAATCTCAAAGGAGAATAAGAGAGAGCACAGATTTAAACCATGCAGAACGGAGGCTGTGACTCAAAGAAGAAGGCAGGAAGATGATTGGACTAGAGTAACGATGACAGTATTGAGATGGACAGCGTGGGAAAATGGTAGCGGTGTAATGAATAGACTAGCAGCCGAACACAGATCTCGAGAGACCAAAGCAATATCTGCCTGGAAGTCAAGAATGTGCTCCGATCGCCCCAATCGGTCCTGGAATGTGGAAGGCTAGAGCGCTGTTTATAAACCCTCAACAGAAATGCAGCTGTGCAAAGAACAGAGGTGTTCTGGGCACTAAATACAGGATGAACTGTGCCTTATACTAATTTGGCTAAGGGAAGCCACCAGTCCACTTTTTTATTATTGCTTCCAGTATCTCGAGTATCTCTCTATTTAGAAAGTTTTACAGTCTCTGAAATTGTTACATTATGTCTGCACTGTGCTCCCTGAACACTTCATTTGATGGGTTTTCTACTCAAACTGTGATGAACACAAATAACTAAATGCTGTAACACAAGTTACGCATGTAGCTGTGGCCTGTGGGACCACCAGCTGATGGACTCAGTACCGTACTTTAATGTCCAGCTTACTTAATGTTACCCTCTCATGGCTGCTGGTCTGACCACATCTATAAAAGCCAATATTAAGATCTTGTTGAGCCCTTGGTACAGTCATGCAGTGGTTAGCACTGCCAGCTCACAACTACACAGTGCTGGGTTCAAATCTGCCATCTGGCCGGGTCTGTGTTTTTAGCTGCTAAATGCGTCACGTCTGCTTCTTTATTATAAAAATAAGACTGACATTAAAATACCAGAGTCTTAAAAAATCTTGAGTCATGTGGTAAACTGTGGGGTGAACAAGGTGATGAGCATGGTCACCTCTTAATTCTGTCAAGTTTCTTAGAGCTCACCTTACAATGAAATGCCAGTTGGACAACGTGATACATGACCTCAGAAATCAGAATCAGAAAGGGTTTTATTGCCAAATGTTGAGCAGCTTTACAACATTAGGAAATTGCTGCGGTGCTTCAGTGCAAACATGCTGTCATATAACGCTTAAATAGACATAAAAATAAGAATTAAAAGTGCTAAGTAGATAGATATATACATGATATATACATGATATATACATGATATATACATGAGTGCAGGTGGTGATCAGTGCCAAACATGGAATGATACAGTGACACAGCGTAGGGTCATGTGTTAGTGGTGGGAACAGTCATATGGTTATTGTTCATGTGTCCAACAGCAGAGGGGAAGAAACTGTTCTTATGGCGAGAGGTTCTGGTGCGAATGGACCGGAGCCTCCTGCCTGAGGGGAGCAGGTCAAACAGACTGTGTCCAGGGTGAGAAGGGTCAGCTGTGATCCGAGCTGCACGCCCCAGTGTCCTGGAGGTGTACAGGTCCTGCAGAGATGGGAGTCTGCAGCCAATCACCTTCTCAGCAGAGCGCACAACACGCTGCAGTCTCTGTTTGTCCCTGATAGTGGCTCCAGCGTACCACACGGTGATGGAGGAGGTGAGGATGGACTGGATGATTGCAGTGTAGAACTGCATCATCGTCCGTGTTGGCAGGTTGAATTTCTTCAGCTGCCTCAGGAAGTACATCCTCTGCTGGGCTTTCTTAATGACGGAGGTGATGGGGGTGTCAGTCAGGATGATGGGGGGGAGTGGGGCTGTGTGCTTCCTGAAGTCCACAATAATCTCCACTGTCTTCTGGGCATTCAGCACCAGGTTGTTGTGGCTGCACCAGGACGCCAGGACCTGATACATGATGCAGCATTTTGTCAAGCATTCAAAAGATATCGCAGGAATAATCAGGTTGACCAAGCAAACTATCAGGATCTATTATACATTTATGGTTAATGTCAGTTGACCTGCATCATCATCTGTGAAACAACTGGGCAAGGTGTGTGTGTGTGTGTGTGTGTGTGTGTGTGTGTGTGTACTGGTCTAGAGGGATGTGTTGATGTTGACTGTAACAGCATTTGACAGCTCCCAGAACAAAATGCCCTAGTTGCCAAAAGGAATGGGCACTCAACTGCACACAGATCCTTTATAGGTGAAGAAGATCAGAGGGAAGATGGGTTCATGAGGTCAGCTGCTAACAGCATTAAAAGGCTTGTTAACTTAACAAACTAAGTTAACTTTACAAGGGTTAAGGGTTATGATTTCAGAAACCCTGAAAACTCTGTCCATATATAACAATAATAAATCTAAACTTAGAGTAAAATTTAAGTTAAGTTATAACAATGGCCAGACAACTGTCATCGAGTTTAGGACTAGAACTGAACTAGATAGAAATAAACCCAGAATTTGCATACTTTTACTCTCAAGAGACACAGCAGAACCCGCAAGAAATGTGGAAACAGAAGTCTTCCTAGAGCGGGCTTTTCTTAGTGGAGTTTTATCAGCCCAAGCAGCTCGATAGCTAAGGAGGCTTCGTGGTCATCACACCAGCAAATAGGTACTATATTGACAAATTAACCAGATTTTCTCAAGAGATCACAAAAGTCTCCACGCCAACATTATCATGTGTTTAAAGCTTTGGGTTTTCTCCTCCACAGTTGTTGTTGATGAGGCCATCTGCCTGAACTTTAAGTCTTGACCTGAATCCAAAATGGATATTTTTTTAATGATTATTGCTTAATTGGACAGCTGAACTATGTGAGGTGGTGAAAAGATTGCAGTTTACCATTATATCCTAATTATATCACTATATAATAGTGAAGTCACCTATGCTGTTGGATGTGCACAAATACGGGCAACACTGTGTCATGGTGCTGGGTTTGGTGACCTAGTGTTCATGTTTGAGTTTTGTTAATATTCTTTGGCTTTGTGTCAGCCATGGTTTTGGTTCTCTTTACACGTTTGTGCTCATGTTATAGTTTTTAGTCTTTTTCTGTCTCTGTGCCGTCCCAGTGTTTCTTGTTTTTAGTGCCTCCGTGTTCCAGGGGCTCTCTCTGTCTCTTCAAATCAGTCACAGACATGAATGTATGGACTGGGAATCTAAAAACTGTTTCGCAAGAGACTTTGCTTTTATCTGAAGTCCCGCTTGAACTTTCTCCCTGTCCGTCTGTATCCCTGATCCCTGGGCAGCTCAGACGCAGCTCCTCACCGCACCTGTACCAGTTCCTCAGGTAGGAACAGCTGGTGTTCAGTCATTTCCGGCTCCCCAGGTGAGGACAATTGTAAGCCAGTCCTCCTCAGTACCCGTGCCTGTTTCTCAGGTGAAAGCAGCTGGTGTCTGGTGGGTCCCTGCAACTGTGTCCAGGGTGAGGGCAGCTGTGACCCAGTCCTCTCCCACACAAATATTTCTTCCTTGGTTGGAGGTGGCTGGCACCCAGCGAGCTCCTGCGTCGGCTCCTAGGGGGAGGGCGGTCAGGACCCAGCTAGGCCAAAACCCTGGGATGTTTCTTTGTGGCGAGTGGTATTTCCTTACAGGTTCAAGTGACCACCGTCACTGAGTATGCTTGGGTGATGTGCATGGTCTTCAGCAATATACAACATAACATTGTGACAAGATAATCAAGATTATTCACTTCACCTGTGATTTTGACATTGTGACTAAATGTGGTACTTATGCTAATGACAGGTAGATGCAGTGCAGTCTATAGTCTACAACCTGACTTGAGTTTGCAACTACTCGAACCAAATGTATCAGCAAAATTAGAATGTAATGCAATTATCTATGGGCTGAATCCCTGCAAAATTTATTTTTTGGAAAGTACCAATTTCCAAGGCCACTCAATACTTGAATTTAAAAATGTCCATCTGCACCCCAGGGTAGACTCAGGAGCAATGTTCCCTCTAAGCTGCGCGTGTGCACAATTGCGCACTGCTGGTACGGTCTCTGCGCACAGAAAATCTGCGTTGCGCACACACAAAAAATCTAACTTGAATTGAAATTAAAATTAAAACTTTAACAATTATGGGATCAGAACGATGCCACCTTATCCCAAAGTCCAGCCAATGATGTGATTCACATTCGTATATACGCAGCTAATCAGCGTGGCTGACAGGCTATGACAGCGTCCTTATGTGCCGGTGTTTTAGCAAAGCGGCTGATGTGGAGTGAAGCCACGTTAATGACAACGTGTACAACCATTGGAGATGTGAGCAGGACAGACGGAACAACTGATGGACAAAGTGTGGACTTTATACCAGTTTTTAAATTGTGTTGATCGGCCACGTAAAACCAGAGTTATGATAAAATATCTGCAATGTTTGTTTTTCTTCCTGAATACTGTCGTTGTTTATATTTACTGCAGGAAGAAACGGTAAAAACTGCGTTTTATAAGGAAAACGCTCGAAAGCCTGTGAGCAAAAACAAAACTCCCAGCCTTTCCTATTGGTGGAAAAATGTACCATGTGGACCAATCAAAGAATGATATGGCAACATGGCCTTTAGTTGTTTAGGACGGGGGAAGTTTTAGGAGTGACGGCGTGTTTGAGATGTGAGAGATTTGAGACGTTTAGCACAAATCTTGTGTAGTCAGTGTGTAGTTAGTGTATAGTCAGTGTGTAGTCAGTGTGTAGTCAGTGTGTAGTCAGTGTGTAGTTAGTGTGTAGTCAGTGTGTAGTTAGTGTGTAGTTAGTGTGTAGTCAGTGTGTAGTCAGTGTGTAGTCAGTGTGTAGTTAGTGTGTAGTCAGTGTGTAGTTAGTGTGTAGTCAGTGTGTAGTCAGTGTGTAGTTAGTGTGTAGTTAGTGTGTAGTCAGTGTGTAGTCAGTGTGTAGTTAGTGTGTAGTCAGTGTGTAGTTAGTGTGTAGTTAGTGTGTAGTTAGTGTGTAGTCAGTGTGTAGTTAGTGTGTAGTCAGTGTGTAGTCAGTGTGTAGTTAGTGTGTAGTTAGTGTGTAGTCAGTGTGTAGTTAGTGTGTAGTCAGTGTGTAGTTAGTGTGTAGTCAGTGTGTAGTCAGTGTGTAGTCAGTGTGTAGTTAGTGTGTAGTTAGTGTGTAGTCAGTGTGTAGTTAGTGTGTAGTTAGTGTGTAGTTAGTGTGTAGTCAGTGTGTAGTTAGTGTGTAGTCAGTGTGTAGTCAGTGTGTAGTTAGTGTGTAGTTAGTGTGTAGTCAGTGTGTAGTCAGTGTGTAGTTAGTGTGTAGTCAGTGTGTAGTCAGTGTGTAGTTAGTGTGTAGTCAGTGTGTAGTTAGTGTGTAGTCAGTGTGTAGTCAGTGTGTAGTCAGTGTGTAGTTAGTGTGTAGTTAGTGTGTAGTCAGTGTGTAGTCAGTGTGTAGTCAGTGTGTAGTCAGTGTGTAGTTAGTGTGTAGTCAGTGTGTAGTCAGTGTGTAGTTAGTGTGTAGTCAGTGTGTAGTTAGTGTGTAGTCAGTGTGTAGTCAGTGTGTAGTCAGTGTGTAGTTAGTGTGTAGTCAGTGTGTAGTCAGTGTGTAGTTAGTGTGTAGTCAGTGTGTAGTTAGTGTGTAGTTAGTGTGTAGTCAGTGTGTAGTCAGTGTGTAGTTAGTGTGTAGTCAGTGTGTAGTCAGTGTGTAGTCAGTGTGTAGTTAGTGTGTAGTCAGTGTGTAGTCAGTGTGTAGTCAGTGTGTAGTCAGTGTGTAGTTAGTGTGTAGTTAGTGTGTAGTCAGTGTGTAGTCAGTGTGTAGTTAGTGTGTAGTCAGTGTGTAGTCAGTGTGTAGTTAGTGTGTAGTCAGTGTGTAGTTAGTGTGTAGTCAGTGTGTAGTCAGTGTGTAGTTAGTGTGTAGTTAGTGTGTAGTGTAGTCAGTAGTGTTGTTGTGTCAGAACAATGAGGCGCCTGCTGAGTGTTACAGGTGTTACAGCAGTGACACATCTGCTGCTGTCAGGCCTGCAGGTATCAGGCTGTTGTTCTCCTTCATCTCATAGTGGACAGAAATTATTTTTTGGAGCGGCACAAATAATTTGTGTGGCATCAGATTTGATGCAGAACAGCTGATTGTTCTGTAAATAGTTTGAAATGTTTGTTTAAAAACACCTTGGCTGCATTTTTAGGTAAACAGCTGCAAAACACTTTGTTGTTTGCAAAACTCAGTAACTTTTTTGCAGAAGTAACTATATAATTAATTACCCAACATTGGTCATTATTTACTGTATTTTGCAGACAGAGTTACAGACTCTCTCCCAGACCACAGACTCAGAATACAGTCAGAGCTTTATAAAAAAAAAGAAAGAAAGAAAGTTGTGTTTTCAAAATTGGAGTTGAAGTTATTTTTCCTTCCAATAGTGTTAACATGCTGCACAGGACAGGAACAAGATTTTTATAATTTTCATTGTAAGTGGGCTAAAGCAGTTAATTAAAAGTAGTCTAACATAAATGCTGTAATTAGATTACTTTAATAAACATGTAACTTGGATGGATTGGATGCTGGCGTGACCACAGTGCACACGTCTGCTGTTGCTCACAGTGGTCCAAGGGGACGCTCAGGGAGTTTGTGTGTTCGCTCAGACACGTGAAACATTAGAGGGAACGTTGCTCCTGAGCTGCTGGAAGCATTATATTTACTGCTGGCAAATAGAAGAAGTGGCTGATCTGAGGAAGTCCTACCAGTGGCTGGACAAAGCTGAAAGACAACACAGAGGCACTAATCATAGCAGCACAAGAACAAGCTCAAAGAACAAGATCTATAGAGCCTGAGGTCTACCACACCAGGCAAAGATGCCCCCGAGACCATCCAGCACATAATGGCAAGACACAAGATGCTAGCAGGCAGGTTATAGAATGAACACCATAACCAAGTGGCCGGCATAATATACAGGGACATCTGTGCCGAGTATGGCCTGCAAGTCAAGCTAAGATCCTGTGGTACTTCCAGATACAGGCGGACAAACTGGTGATGGCTAACCAACATCATAGTGATAGAAATACCAAGTGACAGCAACTCTAGTGATTCATTTGACATTGATATTGGAATCCTTCCTAAGCATCGACTTTAATTGACATTTGTTACTTTTAAAGCAACTGTATTTCCCAGCTCTATCTCTCTACCAAACCTGACTCTACTCTTCCTCCACCCTCCCTCATCCTCTGTCTAGCTGAACTTAATTCTTGGTTCTCCTCCAACTTTCTTAAACTCAACAGCAATAAATCGGAACTTCTTCTGGTTGGCACTAAACGACTGCTATCCAGAATTAACAATTTCTCTCTCACCATCAATAACTCGCTGGTCCCTATCTCTCCCTCTGTGAAAAGCTTGGGTGTCATTCTCGATAGCACATTATCCTTTAACTCGCATATCAATAATATTACACGTGCAGCATATTTCCAACTCCGTAACATTAATCGCCTCCGCCCCTTCCTCACACCTCACGCCACTGCCATTCTCATCCATAATCTTGTTATCTCTAGAATTGACTACTGCAACTCATTATTATTTGGCCTCACACAAAAATCTATCAACAAGCTCCAACGTGTCCAGAACTCTGCTGCCCGTATTATTACTAGGACTTCTTCTACCCACCACATCTCCCCAATCCTGAAGCAACTTCACTGGCTCCCGGTCAAATTTCGCATCCATTTTAAAATAATTCTGTATACATTCAAGGCTATTCACTCTCTCTCTCCACCGTACCTCTCTGACTTATTACAGATGAAGCTCCCATCCCGCTGCCTCAGATCTTCATCTTCTCTTTCTCTCTCTGTTCCCTCTGCTCGTCTGATCACAATGGGAGGGAGGGCCTTTAGCTGCTCTGCCCCTCGACTTTGGAATTCCCTACCCCCGGACCTCAGAAATATTAGTTCATTCTCTCTTTTTAAGTCCACCCTTAAAACTCATCTGTTTAAAATTGCTTATTCTTAAATTTCTGTATGTTTTAACTTTTATCTTCTATTTTTATCATTGTGTATATTTCCAGTTTTTATCTGTTGTACAGTGTCCTTGGGTGCTTTGAAAGGCGCTATTTAAATAAAATGTATTATTATTATTATTATTATTATTAAAAAAGTTGTCTGATAGTTGTGCTAACATTGCTATCATGGCCTTCAATGCAGAGATTCAGCGTGTTGAGAACTCACATAAAATTGCATAAACAGGGCAGTCGTCAGCCTCCTAAAATGCTTGTGACGAAGTGGTAGGCTTGAACTTATCTACCACTTGTCCCTTAAACATATTGATAATTTATCCCATGTTATTTTACAGTTGGCCATAATGCTTTAGTTTAGGCACTGCTGGTGTAACTTTGCTCTACATACCATCCTGGGTTTGTTTGTGGCAGCACAGTTTACATCCATGCATATGCTCTTAGAGCTAATACTACTCAACCTTCAGGTGATTTAAATGTTCTTGTGTTGACAGGTAAATGTCTGGTAAATTATGTTAGCTTATGTTGCTTTGTTTATACTTACCTTTGGTTGTCCCTTTGTTCTGGTCATATACTCAAAACAGGTGTGTGGGAGGGGCTGACCCATCACTTCCTGTTTATATAGGGTCACCATATCATTGACCGCCTCACTGGGTGCAACCAAACGAAGGGTTTTTCCTTTTGTATAGTATTGTTTGTTTTTTAAGTAGCCTTTGAGTTTATGCAGTGTTGTACCTTTCAGACCATTTAGCTGTGTGAATGGGTTTGTCAATGGGGTGAATAATCTTATTCCTGTTTCTTTGTTTAGGTTGCATTGTTTGGGGTAACCTATTTCTTAATGGTAGAGACTAATGAGGTTCAGGTGTGTGTAAAACTGTATAAAACCAGTAAGATTTTGACAACTGGGGTTGTTGTAAGATGCCAGGAAATAAAGTACCAGTCTGCTGATGCCATCTACTTATCGCTTTCCTTACTTGCTCTAAAGTGCCTCGCAATGTTCAAAATATACTTCATTTTACTCAAATCATTCATGAAACTCCACATCAGAGTAAAAATAAATACAGACCATGAAGAATGAATCTCCAGGCAGATTGTCAGCTGAGCTGATCTTCTTAGCTTGGACCAGATATTCAAACTTTATATTTTGTACTTTGGAAGGTGGACAAATGTCCTGAATATGCCATTCACTTGTTAAAACCATCCTGTAGTCTTTAGGCTTTGTATTGTTTAAACTATTTTAAGTTTGTATGTTTAGATTATATTTGAACTCAAACAGAGTTGAAAATGTTTTATTAATCAGTGCATTTTTCTTCGTAGCCGAGCAACATTTGATGATGATTTCTCTACTGCATCCAGTTATCAAATGTAGCTTTGTCTTGTATAAAAATGTGAGTCAAGAGTCAAATGGCTTTATTGTGATTTCAACCACATACAGTGGTACAGTACACAGCGAGAAAAGACGGCGTAAATCAACACAGGACGACAGAAAGTGCACGTGTGCAACCCCAGAAAGAACAGAACGATGTAAGCACACAACAGTGCAACAGGAAAGTGCAATAATGACAGTGGGTTGTGCAAAAAGACTGAGCATTGTGCAAAAGGTACTTGAGGTAATGAAATGTATGAAGGTACGTGTGTGTGTGTGTGTTCCTGTCTAGCTATCTTTGTGAGGACCGAAATCTGCATTCTACTATACTTGTGAGAACCAGCAGTCGCTTGTGAGGACACACAACCCGGTCCTCACATTGTTGAAGGCATTTGAAGGCATTTTTGAGGCTCAAAATGGGGTTTTAGTGTCAGGGTTACAATTAGGTTATGGTTAGGTTTAGGGTCAGGGGCTAGGGAAACCATTATGTCAATGAGGGTCCTCACTAAGATAGCTGAACGGGGTTGTGTGTGTGTGTGTGTCTCAGACCAGTGTCTGAGTGTTCAGGAGACTGATGGCCTGTTTCGTAGTCTGGCCCGAATGCTCTGGTACCTCTTGCCAGAAGGCAGCAGGCTGAAGCCTTAAATGGTTTAAGTCAAGTCAACTAATTGAGGTTAAGAGTCTGAAGAGAGTGTGAAAGTAAAAATGAAAAAAACCTGGTTTAATATAATTACAAGAATTACAAACTGGAGCTCTGGAGTGACGCTGACTCTTCTCGCTGTGCTGTAAGGCCATCTGACTATATGCTTGAAGTGATCTACAGGAATTAAGGACAAACAGTACTTCACTAGAAGCAAAAGCCTTGTGAAAGCTGTGATAAGTGTCAAACCAAGTCTTTTATACAAACCACAGTTACACTAATCACTAACCAAAACCCACATGTCACTGACTCTTAGTCTTAAAATGGTTAACAGATCATTTACAGTTGTATGAATCGTCCCTGTCAAGTTGTGATCAGACAGAATTCTGTCCAAGGTTTGAATATTCAGTCCTGCAAAAAGTTCATTTAAAACTATTAAGAACGTAGTAGAAGCACCTGTGGTATAAATGTGAAACCCCTCAGTAATTTTCATTACTTGACATCAAAGTACCTGAGATGAACCTGGTAATAATTTCACATTTCTGCATTGTCTCGTTCTCAAATGTTCACATTCAGCAGATTTTCAGAAAACTTGACCTCTGATCTTTACCTTGAGGCTGCGCTAACTGAGATTCGAACTCATCCAAGGCTTTAGTAGATCCACCTGTGGTGTCGATTTCAAAATCCGATGTCACCTTGTTCTCCAGTCATTACACTCACAACTTGGAGGGTTGCCCACCCTGCACGGTGAGGAGGATCCCCGCCAAAAGGAAAGCAGTGAGGAAAAACCCAAGATGTTATATTTCTGGTAGACAGAGTAACTTTTGAAGTCACAAATTTATTACATCACAGTATATTGACATTCAAGTTCAGATGACCTAATTCTCTATGATACAGCCAGATTAACATCCTTCTTTTCATCAGTGGTTTACTTTAATAGTTTTCACTGTTGTTGCTGCAGTCTGTGAAAACAAGAGCATTGCTGTGGAAATCCAACCTTACTTAATGTTCTGCACACACGTGAAACAATGAATCGAGTAAATGATGGCTTATGTGAAACAAAGACACGATTAGAAAACAGTATTCAGGTTTCTGCATAAAGCATTTGTTACATACTTGTGTGCACATGCATAACTTGCATTCTAATGTAGCTATAGAAAGTGACTCAAAAATGACTAAAGTCCAATATATGTGCTGTATTTAGGCCAGTGTTGCGTATATATGCAGTAGTAGTGTGTTAGCCCACCTCACACGAGTGCAGAATAAAGCCGGAGCAGCGTTTCCTGCCCTGTCGGCATGTACCAGGCGGGCCTACTGTACCAGCAGCCAACCGCCATCGAAAAAGAGCGAGGAGAAAAAAACTTGGAGTTTGTAATAAGGGCGAGGCTTATTTCGCGCAGTTCCTGCTCTGCTCTCTAATTCCCCACAGCGTTCAGTCGGAGAGCTGCAATTGTGTCGTCTGTAATGTGTCTGAGCTGCTTCTTTTCAGCGTTTGTTTTCGCTTCCACGTTGAAGTTTTCAGCGTCCAGAGCAAACACTGACACAGTCGCTCACACCGTTAGCTCACCCTGCACTCAGTCCGCTCCGCGCGCATAGACCTCGCCTGATTTGCACTGGCGCGGGTCATTTCAGGTTAAACCCTGGCGCTGTGTCCCGTTCACTTTAACCGACGGAGATCAACGCTGGTTCCAGTTGAGGCGGAATGCACACCCACTGGGACTCCGAGTGATATTTGGACACGGGCTTCGTCTTGCATATGCGGTATGTTTGTTTTAGAGGGTGGGGTTGGGGGTATTTTTGACAGCAGTCTTGCTATTAACAGCAGCCTCTCCAGAAACTAGCTGTGCGCCACTGTGGTAGCTAAATCGCGGTGCGTCGCGCTTCCTAAGCTAATGTTCATATTAATTTTTAACATAGCCGCAAATGTGTTTATGTCCTATGAAGGGACGGCGTATAACGAACTTCATTCACAATTCGTGCAATTCAAGTGCCGTGCTAATCGTGGGATTGTTGGTTCGTGGACAAACGTGACTTGGACCTCAGCAGAAGTGTCGGGTTCTGTGTAGCAGTTCGGTGCGCAGTTCTTTTTGAAACAGCAACGTTTCATAACACATATTTAAACATAACAGCGATCTGACCCTGCTCTCCGCGTCCACGGCGGCGTGTGTTGTCGGAGTGAGGCAGCAGGAATAAAAGAAGAATTTCGCTAAAAGTTAAAGTTTTTTTCCGTTCCCGGCGTGTTTTACCGTCGCCGAATTGCACACTTGCTTGTAATAATGCAGAAACTTTCATCCGCGTTTTTTCATAGTTGGCTAATGTCAACAGAAAGCGAGAGGCCGTGCAGTTGTCAGATATTCGGCTCGAGGTTCTGTCAGGAAAACAGAACAGCGCGTACCCCGGAATGGCTTTGATAAAGACTTGAGGGAGTTGCTTTCGGGCCCAAGTTATCGTTTCCCTCATAGCTCAGAGTATCCCACGAGCAGTGAGCACGGCTCGGTTTACTTCTGTCACTTGACTTAAATACATGTATGTCACCTACATTTCCGCCTTAACCTTTGCTTTCGGTTTAACAACAGGAACTTTCACTCAAGTGTCCAGCTAACATCTGGCGTGTAAAACAAGCAGACCCTTCCACAGTGCATTAGCGACTTTAGTGTTTGGGATTACATAGAGTCGGCGGCGCTGGATGATTGGCTCTAGTGGACAGAGTCGATCCCAAGTGTTAAGCTATTTACAAACAAGCGTCACCTGTCCTACGTGCCTCGTCGTAGTGCGATATTCGTTTAACAAGCTGTAGTGATACTTTCACGCACTGTTGGGGGGGCTAACGCGTGCGAGGCTGAGCGAGACAGCTGATTGTGGGAATTTGTGTTCTTTTGTTTTTGTTTCGTTTTTGCCTTGATGCTGTGATGAGAGGCTTTATGTGTTGCACAGCACTTACTATATGACTGCAGCTGCTGTTCCAAGTGAACAGTAACAGCATTAATCCAGGTGAAAACGTTGCCCTCTGTGCCCAAAACATCGAAAGATCATTTCAATTATAGAATTCAGAATTAACAGACATTTTCAAGCACCGTACGTTTTATTTCAAAAAGGGAGAAATTAAAGGAAGCAGTGGTTTTGAATGAATGGTATTTAAGGTCTTTGCAACTTTTTGCAAGAGCGTGTGAGGACAGTATTCACTTGTGACATCAGTATATCTAATCTGCACTGTTTGCAGCAGAACCAGCTGCAGCAAATAGATGTAATGTGTTGGTTGGCTGTTGTTAAGCATTTGTGTGCGTTGAAACCTGTTTGAATGTATTTAAGGTGGAGCCTTGACAGTCGTCAGTTTTGTCCCCTAATAAAGAAAAGCTGAGGCGCCGCAAAGTAAGTTTCTGACAAGTCCGTTAATAAAATTCTGAGAGATCAAAGGTATTGTGCAGATTTCATTTCTAAGAAGCTTCTATCAGCTGTTCCATTATTCACAAGGGGTCGTGGCAGCAAATAGCTCTGCATATTTGATTTGGCAGATCATTATACCCGATGCCCTTCCTGATGCGATGCCAGGGACCTTTTGCATGTTAGACAACTGTGTAAACCATTACACTATTTTGCTGCTGTGCTCAGTGACTGTGTACATTCCTGTTTGTAGAGTCTACATGTTTCTGGGTCACACTCGTGTTTATCAACCAGGGTAAGAATCCAGATGAATTCAGAAGGTGCAATTTCAGAGTTCCTAGTCTGAATAGGGTTTCTTACTTGGAAAGTCAGAGCAACACTACCAACAATCCGAGATGGTGGCAGTGAACATAAACAGTAATAAAACGGAAACTTTGAAACTGTCCTGCCACTTTTTCTATTTGTGACTCACTAAATAAGCCTACTGACCAGGCTCTATCATGAATGTACTTCAGCAGTACGAGTCTTGTGCTGTGATGCTTGACAGCTCTACCTTACTGAGAAGCTTTCTTTTGAATGCACAAACTCGGGACTGAAAACACTTCCAATTTCCGAGGTACCTGACGCAGTCTCTTGTTTGTCCATTATTAACAATGAGCAATAACATAACAGACCAGCCAACGATGCCCCTGTGATGAGTTCACACAGCAAGACTGCGTGAACTCATCTGTGTATGCAGTTAATGGGCATGCTAATGCAAACAAGGCACATTTGAACCACAAATACTATTTGAATTTAATGGGAACGATTTGACTTTTTTACTACCGAAGACCTCAAACTGCTCCCCGATGACTGCGCGTAGCTGTGGCAGACTGGCTAGCTTTACCTGACAGTTTGCACTCGACCTCCTTTACTAATTATCACGTAAAGAAGTTCCACACAGGGCTTATTGAAGCTGCAGTCGCCTCTGGTTTTATCCTTTTACTCTTTTAATGTTTGCACAGTGCCAATAAATCGAATCAGTGTCACACTATCTCACAGTATATTTGCTTGAAGTTGGTAGTGCATTCTTTTATTTGTGTTTGCAAACAGCTTTGCTAGGTGCCACTTTCCATTGCCACCAGATCATCGTATCTCACCAGGCACCGGTAAGAATGAGAGGGAAATGGACGTTAGAGCAGCGGTCCCCAACCCCCGGCCCACGGCCCGGTACCGGTCTGTGAGTCGTTTGGTCCCGGGCTGTGAGAGTTGAGGCTCGGGTGTGAAATTTATGGTTTTCAGGGTTTTTATTGTTAACTCAGCTTCCCTGGGTCTTTCCCGTGTTGTAGTTGTGCGTCTTATTTTGAAAGAAATGTTTACACGTTACCATAGCGACCAGAGAGCATTAAGGAGCAGAGAGGAGGACGTTACGCTCAATGTTGTTGGTGCACTTCAGGAGGACGCTGCTAACAAAATTCAAATTCAAATTCAAATTTTATTTGTCACGTACACAGTCATACACAGTACGATATGTAGTGAAATGCTTGGACAACTGCTCGTGACCTAAAGAAAACAAAAAAGGAAAAGGCTATGAATAAGATAGGAAATAAATATGAAAAATTAAAAAGGGTAAATTTAACTAGGAAGGAATAAAATATAAATTAAGGTTAAAAATGAAATAACTGTACAACACAAATTAGAATGAAGGGTAAATTTAACTGGGAGAATAAGATAAAATATATAAATTAAAGTTGAAAATAAAATAACTGTACGGTGTTGATGTGACAGGACCATGACAGGTCCTGCGTGATGTGAACTCCGAGGTATTTGAAGCTGTCCACTCTCTCCACTGGGCACTCGTTGATGACGGGGGTCCGGTAGTTCCTCTCCTGCTTAGTGCTGAAGTCCACTATCAGCTCCTTTGTCTTACTGACGTTTAGAAGGAGGTTGTTCCTCTGGCACCAGTTCTCCAGATTCCTAATCTCCTTCAGGTAGGCCGTCTCGTTGTTATCAGAGATCAGGCCCACCACGACGGTGTCGTCAGCAAACTTGATGATGGTGGTGGAGCTGGTAGTGGCCACACAGTCATATGTGTACAAAGAGTACAGCAGGGGGCTCAGAACACACCCCTGGGGGGCTCCAGTGCTGAGAGTGGTGGAGGCTGAGACATGTCCGCCCATCCTTACTGCCTGTGGTCTGCCAGTTAGGAAGTTGGAGAGCCACTGACACATAGATGAGCTGAGTCCCAGATGCTCCAGCTTGGTGGTGAGTGTGGAGGGAATTATGGTGTTAAATGCAGAGCTGTAGTCTATGAAGAGCATTTTAACATAATTCCCCCTTCTAGTGTCCAAGTGAGTGAGTGATGTGTGGAGGAGATGAGAGATGGCATCGTCTGTGGAACGATTTGGACGGTAAGCGAACTGTAGTGGGTCCAGTGTGTCTGGTAGTGAAGAAATGATGAAGTCTCTGACCAGGCGTTCAAAGCACTTCATCACTACTGAGGTGAGGGCTACAGGGCGATAGTCATTGAGAGAAGCAGGGTGGGGTTTCTTCGGGACAGGAACAATGATGGACTCTTTGAAGCATGTGGGGATCACCGACTGAGATAAAGAGATGTTGAATATCTCAGTGAACACAGGAGCTAGCTGGTATGCACAGTCTCTGAGGATACGACCTGGGATGCCGTCTGGTCCTGCTGCTTTCCTGGTGTTCACTCTTTTGAAGGCTCTCCTTACTTCATGCTCGGAGATGACGAGCACGTTTCCGGTGCTGGCAGTATCTTCCTGTCTGCAGCCGTTAGCGCCGCTAACACTAGCATTGTTGGAGTCCTTAGCTGCAGCCTCGAAGCGAGCATAGAAAGTGTTCAGCTCGTCTGCCAGAGTCACGGCCGCGTTCGTCATACCGGTTGTTGGTGCTTTATAGTCCGTTATTGTCCTTAGTCCCCGCCACAGGCTCCTAGAGTCACTCTGTTGGAGTTGTGACTCTAGTTTCCTCCCGTAGCGCTGCTTCGCCTCTTTCACCGCCCTCCGCACGTTATATGACGCGGCTTTGTACGGGTCCATGTCCTCCGTCGTGAGTCCCGTGTTGTAGGCAGCGGTGCGGGATCTCAGAGCGTCGCGGATGGTTTTATCCACCCACGGCTTCTGGTTGGGAAACGTTGTGATAGTCTTTGTCTCCACGGTATCATCCGCTAGTTTCCCGATGAATCCCACAACCGCTTCCGTAAACACGTTGACGTCATCGTCGGAGCTGTTTCTGAACATGCCCCAGTCTGCGTCATCGAGTGCGTCCTGTAACGCGGCCACCGATTGATCCGTCCAGCGCGCGACCTTCCTCTGAACCGGAACTTCCTGTTTCAGCCTTTGTTTGTATTTTGGCATGAGGAAGATGGCGGCGTGATCAGATTTGCCAAACGGGGGGCGGGATTGTGCCTTGTAGCCGTCCTTGACCGTAGTGTAGCAGTGGTCCAGTGTCCTTTCACCCCTGGTGGGGCAGGTGATGTGTTGATAAAAGTTTGGCGCTGCGCGTTTGAGGTTGGCGCTATTAAAGTCCCCCGTCACAATAAGCGCAGCGTCCCGGTGTTGTGTCTGGTGCTGTGTGAGTGCCTCATGCAGCTCGCATAAGGCGGTGACCGTGTCCGCTTGTGGTGGAATATAAACGGCACTTACAATGACCGATGTAAATTCCCGAGGTAGATAAAAAGGACGACACATGATGGACAGTAGCTCCAGATTTGGTGTGCAGGAGCGTGTGAGAGGAACAACGTTCGCACTGTTGCACCAGTTGTTGTTCACCATTAAACACACGCCGCCTCCCCTTGACTTCCCCGAGTCCCGTGTCCTGTCCATGCGGTGAACCGAGAAGAACTCGGCCGGCTGGATGGCGTGGTCCGGCACCGCTGGGTTCAGCCATGTCTCGGTGAAGCAGAGGAGATTGCAGTCCCGAATGTCTCTCTGGAACTTTATCCTGGCCCTGAGGTCGTCAAGCTTGTTCTCCAGTGACTGGACGTTGGCGAGCAGGATGCTAGGCAGAGGTGTGCGGTGTGCACGAGCTCTCAGCCTGTTCCTGACGCCGGCTCGCTTCCCTCTAGGCCGCCGCCGCTTCCCTTTGTTCTCCCTCGAGATCTCACTCGGCCAGCTCGGATCCGGAGTTAAAAACTTCGAATTGTGAGTACATTGTATACCAATAGAAACAAGAGTGTCACTGTCATACCTAATGTACCCAATGGTGATGATTTTGCCGATTTAGAAACGCTGAAAACTAACTTAAAAAACAAAGACAAAGAAAAAGTGGTCGGAGCAGTCGTGACGGCAGCCGACCTCACCGGCGCCATCTTCCCAAAGTTACACAATTACACACTGAATTCACGTTTATTGTTATATTTACTAAATACCAGTTTGTGTCGTATCTTTTATTTTGTTGTATTTATCCGCCACACCTTAAACGCCGGTCTGTGAAAATATTGTCTGACATGAAACCGTCTGTGGAGCAACGAAGGTTGGGGGCCGCTGCTGTAGACAAAAAAGGACTGTTTGGTTAATTGAAACCCATTCTCATCCTAGTGTGCAGCTAAAACGCACACTTCTCTTGTTTCCTCTGCTGTGGCTTATGCTAGATTTATTGAGTGTGGTGTGTGCGAAGTCTTTGGATACTTTCAGTATCTTAGCTAACTCTTTTATTTCTTTTGTCTGGAAGCCCTATTATAATTTGTGTGCACATTCTTTTAATAACCATGCTGTGGTAGTCGTAATCATCATTTTTGCTCACAGAATGAGAAGTTTGGTTTGCCTGAACAAAGTCGTCTGGGTTGGAGTGAAATTCAGAGTCCATGGAAAAAAATAGAATTTCTTGGTATATGCTGTCAGGTATATTTCTTAGAAAGACAACTGGAATTTATACACTTTATACACTTCAAATCAGTCACTGAATTTGTGCAACACGTCAAATGATCGATGGCTCTAATCGCTGCATTATGGCTTTCATAGTTGCATAGCCACACCATGTGTGCAGTGACAGGGAGAATCTGTCAGTCTCTGCTACATCAGTTTTCACTGTTGTTATTTGATCCTGTGATGTTTGGGTATCACAGGATTTTAGACAGGCTACTGGTAGCCACTTTTAAAATGAGCTAGCTGCCTGCTGTCTGTTTATTACTGAACACAGTGATGTTCACAGAGGCAGCTGTTGTTATGGAGCTTCCTGTTTGGCTCTGGTAAGAGCTCGACCGTAGTCCAACAGAACCTTGCTTAGGCCCAAGCAGCTGGACCGTGGTATGCTGTGAGGGGAAACATAAAGTGTCCGTCCCGCCTATCAGGTCTTGCACTCGTGCTACAATCAGCTGATTTCAGTTGGCGTGTCAGAGGAGGGAAATTGCGATACAGGCTAAAGCATGGATTATTTTTATTGCACAAAAGGACACGATAAACAGTAAATGTCCTGCATCCGGGACAGAAACAACTGCACTGTGCTGCTAACACAACTTTGGTTCTCTGCAAGCATCTGCACAGACAGCATGCTAACGCTAAGCTAGCCAAGGACCCAGTGTGAAACCTGAGTGAATGCTGAACACGAGCAGCAGAGCCTGAACGTCAACAGGTAACAAACAGCCTCCTCTTCTACCTGTTCAGGTTCCTAAAGCAGAAGCACTGTGTCGATCACCTTTTTGTGCTGCTGTTCAGTTTCACGTTGTGCGATCAGCTTCGTATTCACTAAGATCCTAGAGACGTGTGTGTCCTCATTCGGGATTTGTGTTGGTGTGTGAGGGTGTAGCCTCTGGTTTATATTGTTAAATTATGAGTGTGTTTCACAGAGTAACATGAAAGTAACGTTACAAGTAGTGTAATGAATTACTTTTCCCTGGGAGTGATTACTGCATTACTTTTAAGTAAGTGTTGTGTGTAATATGTGTAATCGTGACAAATAGAAAGCAGCGTACCTCCACAAACACGCAGAGCATCAGATTCATGTGGATGAGTGGAATTTCCTCGTTGCTGCTTAGTGATGAGGGAGACTCTCAAAACGGAGCCAATGAGAATCAATAATTCATATAAATCAAATGATTGGAAAGCTTGAAAGTTCATTTTCACTCCAAAGTAAAGGTATAACTCATTTGATTTAAATATGATTTATTTTCTGTCAAAAGTGAAACAATGTACAGATAAATGTGCTGTGGAACATCACACCACAGAATTCTAAATATAAAAAATAGAAGTTGAATAAAATAAATAAATTCTGAGCAAAAACAAACAAAATGGAAAACTAAATTCTTTGGTCACTTCCAAATAAGTAATGTAGATATTAGCACATAATACTGCGGTCGGCAGGAAACCAGCCCGTCTGTCTCTGGACACGCTGGTTGTCTGTGTGTTGTTGCTGTGTGTTGTTGCTGTGTACTGGGCCACGTTGTGGATTTCCTCCAATACTTTGGCCTGACACTTGTGATATACACTTGTGTGAAGTGTTTTCAGCTGAGCGTTGTGTGCCTGGAGTCAAATGGTTTGACCACACAGAACCCCATAGTTACCAAAATAAGTTGGCTCCCGTTATCTTCACAAGTCTTTATTTTATAGTGCGCTGCGTCTGTCACGATGTGGCTGGAATGAGTTCTGTCGACTTTATTTCGACAGTCTATTTCTATCTGGTCGTTTAGTCTGACGTCACTAGCCGTGTCTGGGTCTAAACTCCGCTGCAGGTCCATATATCAAACTGAGAGTTGAAAACTGTCTAAAGTCTTTCATCTTTAATAAAATGATCAGCGTTCTGCTCTACCAGGTGTAACAATTGAGTTTAACATCCAGGCATCCATGAAAACAGAATTTATGACATTTAACGGAGTTAGAAGTTAGCAGGGAGTTAGCTCGCTAGCTTCTATCTAAATACAATATAGCATGTCCTGACTGCAGGGTTTTGGAAACAAATTAAAACGTACAGCTCTGCTATCACTTCCAACATAAATGAAGACAGAAAACTAAACAGCAGTGACGTTTGTAGGGTTACTGAAGTTTGGCTAGCTGGTATATAATGATGTGCTACGTGACCGCTAGCGACACAGCTATGTTAGCATAATATAAACAAGCTAACTTTTTTTCCACTCGATAAAAGTTAACGTGAGTGTTCTCGGTGGTCAGGAACAAATGTAATCGCATGGCAGGATGCTGTAAAAGGACCAAACTTCAGCCAGGAGAACAACTGAGATAATCCATCCACAATACGAGGTTAGTCATTCATATACTGCTGCATGGGCTGGGCTGTAGTTACATCCTAAGGTTTTAAAAACTGAGCTTAAATAAATGATTAGCGGTAATAAAAGCCGAGGGAGGTCAACAGGGATCACTGACTGTTTTAGGAGCTTTTTGAGATAAAATAGAAGAAAATACATAACATTAAACATGTTAACAACACAAAAGCCATATTAAACGTAGACTACTTTAGACCCGGAAGTAGGATTCGTCGCGTCATCACTTAACGACCGGACAGAGGGAAAGTTATTTTGAAATGATTGCCATTTCATTGCCCTGTCCTACTAACTGGCCTTGAGGAGTCAGATGAGCTTGAGCATAGTAGAGATGATCCTGTGTGGTAAATCAGTCCTACCTAATCTCCCTGTGGTCCCACGTTGTTGCTGACACAGCCCTTAACCTGCTGTGTTGTGTTTTTTAAAAAAGGCTTTGGATCTCAGTTCCATCCACATGAATGCAGCTTTCCTACAGTTGTACTCGTCAGTGAGCTGATGCCTTAAATGTTCTTCAGGATAAACACGTTCACTAAGTTTTCGTGTGTCTGAGAGAAGCTGGTAAAATATGAACGCCTCAGTTCAGCAATGAACTTAGTGAGCAGCAGTAAGTGGCACAGTGACGTCTGAGCCCTTAGGTTTGTTGTCTCACTATTGGCTGCCCTTACTTATTGCCCTAAGTAGATGTGGGGTCTTGTTGAAGCTGAAGGCAAAACCTGCAACTGTACTCAAACATGCAGTGTTTTGTAGGTTGTAAACCCTTTAAACTAGTGGCAGCTCGTTAAAACACTTGAAAGTATGTGTCAGGATGCAAAGTGAAACAAACCTGATGAACTGCTTTATGTTTCTGTAGAGTTTCACACAGTTTCACTGGATGACTGAGTGAGTGCTTAATTGAGTGGCTGTACAAACCAGACAAAGCTCAGTAACAGCCTTTCTACAAGTTTGAACATTCTGCTCTTTTTATTGTACCTGATACTTCATATATCCCACAGACCACATCTGTCTGTGCTCTGATCAAAGCATTCATCCAGCTGATGGCTCAGATATGTTGTGTTTCATCACACTGGCTCTTTCTTTCAAATGCAACCTCTGCTGTTCTTGACCGTAGTTAAAGCTCAGCTTTACGCCTCAGGGACGTGCGATTGGGAAATCTTATCTTCAAAAGACAGCCGAAGTCTCGTCGCTGTGAACCCAACACGGGGTTCTATGAACGTGTTGTGGATTTCATTATTTCATGGCAGAACTGTTGTATTTTGCATTTTGCTATGGTCGGGATTGTTGTTCCTAACGTTTCCTCCCTGCTGCAACATCTTTGGCAGTTACTAAAAGTCTGACTAATGCAACAGTTTGTGTCCAAAATGCTATGATTATGTGTTCTTTTATGGAATTCAAATAGTGGTGTTGCCACTCTTCTCAGGAATGCTTGGACACAGCTGGAGCGTGCTGCAGCAGCTGTTTAGAAGATCAAATCTGTCAGTGTTTGCAGAGATGTAGAATAGAATAGAATAGAATAGAATAGAATAGAATAGAATTCAACTTTATTGTCATTGCACATGTCACAGGTACAAGGCAACGAAATGCAGTTTGCATCCATCCAGAAAGTGCGTTAGCAATAATATAGATATGTGAGTATATTACAGAAATGGGTCTATTATGGTATGTTATAATGTAGGGGAGAGCGGGGTAAGTTGTCACACTCTTCACACTGACTAACTTTTACTGAGCACCATACATCACAACGTAATAAATGTTTCACCAAATGAAAGACGGAAGTCTCGGGCACATATGATGTATTGATTACATTTTCATATCTTATCTCATTACGGAGTTGTAGACTGTTGAAAGGAGAATGTGCACTTGTGACAATTTGCCCCATCAGCAGGTAAGTTGTCACACTAGATTATCTTAAAATATGAACACAAATACTTAATTATGATTATTGATTTTAATTGTTAAATTCAAACCAAAACTGGAAATTTGAACAATTATGCCAAGAGAATTTGGAAAAAAACAATTATTTCAATCCAATACACATTTTAATCAAAACATTAAGTAGAAAGAAAACTTTAGTTTGAACTTTAAACTCAAATGTTCTCTGGCTTGCACATAAATCCATCATAACTGAATGGAATGCTGCAAATAACTTGCTTTACTTAACATGTTTATACTCTGAACAAAACAGATGCCTTATTTCTGATTAATCAGACTCAACTTCATAGTCACAATTCTGGCACACATAAATTGCCTGGCCTGAGGTGCAAGCATCATGGGCCCATTTGTTGCATTTTACGCATTTTACCCAGGTCTCTTTTGGACGACTGTTTGAAAATGGCTCCACACAGACAAGGCAGAAGCACTCTTCATCATCTGATGATGACTCTTGAATTATTTTTCTTCTTTTAGCTGCGTTGTTCTTCATAGGTCCAGATGTTTTCCCCCCTCGCGTCCCTCTCTTTTGAAACAGCTTTTTGCTAGATTCAGCCTTATTCCTTTCTTTTTCTAGTTGCTGCTTCACTGGCGTGTCGGTTAGAATTGCTGATTTGCGTCGTTTTCTTCCTTTGCTGGATGGTTTTCGGCGGCCAGCTTTTGGATATGGCTGGATGTCCTCTGGAGTTGGTAGTCCGCTGTCAGTAATTGCAGTGCGGTAATTTATGTCAAAATCCTTTGCTGTACTTGTGATTGATTTGTTCTGCATCTTTACCTGCCTGACTGCCTTTAACATAATGTCAGGTGGTGTTCTGCCACGCTCTGTCTTTCGTTGATAATTTCGAACCATCTTACTTTCTTCCTTCCTTCCTTAATTCCTGCCTCTCCTTCCTTTCTTCAAAAACCTTATTACAAATACAAATGAATTACAATATCACAATTTTTTGGAGCATTTATTTGTACTGGGGCAAGTTGTCACATGAGACAACTTGCCCCAAACTGACATTTATGCTAATTTTGGCTAAATGTCAGGGTTAGCTCAACATAGCACATCAGCTGAAGTATCAAAAGACACGTTAATGTCTCCTCTATTTTGTGTAAAATAATAATCTGTAACATCTATACCTAACAAAGTTGTACTGAAGAAAATTTAAAGTGATTTATTTTTCCTTTTAGGTCAAAAAAATAAAAAAGATGTGCTCACCTCAGATTAGAGCAGTCTTGACCACATGTGAACAGGAGGTTGACTATAGAAGAAGAAGTCACACAAAGTGGCTATTTCATTTTTGAGATAGAGCCTCTAGTGTTGGAGTTATGAACAGTGTGACAACTTACCCCGCTCTCCCCTACACGGTATGAAGTATGTTGTGAATATTCTATAACTATAAGTATGTACAGGCTGTAGTGAGTACAAGCTATGTACAGGCTATAAATATGAAACTATACAGAAATATGAACTATGCAAGTTGTAAACAGTTGTAGGATTAAAAATTATCGTATGTACAGAATGATTATTTACACAGAACTATACAGTAGTGCAGTTAAGAGGTATATAAAGTGCTAGTGGTTGTGAGTGGTGGTTCAGTCCATGTTATTATTGTGTTTGAGGGTACAGTTGTCCATTGTGTGTGTGTGTGTGTAGGTGGTTGTGTGTGTGTGTATGTTCAGTCCTTGAGTTTAACGTGGGTCAGATGTCAGGAGTCTGACAGCTGTGGGGAAGAAGCTGTTCCGGTACCTGGTGGTCTTAGTCCGGAGGCTCCTGTAGCGCCTCCCAGAGGGCAGGAGGGTGAAGAGTCCATGTGAAGGGTGACTGGGGTCTTTGATGATTCTGCTTCCTGTAGATGTCCTTTATGGCAGGAACTCGTCATAAACACAAACCTTTGTGTTGCATTGGTCATTATCAGGGCATCAAGTAAACAAAATGTTTACCTTTGGAATATGGAATCTCACATAACATAGCAAAGGTTAAATGTAGTGTGTGAGTACGCAGCGTGACTTCAGGCACAGCTAGTGTCTGTTTGGATGCATGACATCAGTCCAGCAAACCTATCAGAGTGTTGCCACATCTGTAACGAGCTCTTTGTGTCACCTGCAGGTTTTCCAACAGTTAACTAAAGCTAACTCTTATGCTAAGCAATATTTAGCTGCTTTTCTTTCAGTACTTACTGCAAACCATGCTCAGCTGGATCCAAGCCTGAACTCTGATTGCTAAGTTAAAATGCTCCAACTAAACTTCTTTTCATAACAAGGATCACTGCAAAGGTCTGCTTGCTATAAAATGTCGAGGGGTAGAAATCCTGCCTGTGCTTTTATTGCCAATGGCGTGCAAAGCTGTCAGCTGATCAGCAAAGATCTCGTCTCTTCATTTGGGTGCTGCAGCTTCACTGGGACAAGTTCTGTTTTGTTTCTGTGATTTTCTTTTCTTGCTTGATAATTGCAAGAAACAGTACATTTAGTTTTTTTACACTCTTTTTATTACTACATAGGTCCATGTGTTATTTGAGCCTGACATATACTTCCCCTTCAGGGCTTCCCGTGGAAGCATTTCTACACTTTGGGGGGTAATTGGACAGTTTCTGTCTGCTGTGTTAACAAATAATGGGGGACTTCATTGAAATTAACCCAGAGGTTGTTGGTTTGAGTCCCTGTTCAGTTTAACATCAAAGGCTGAGTGATTTGATTAATGAACGGCTATTATTATTAGTAGTAGTAGTATAACACACACAAGGACTTTCTTATGTAAAATAATAATATGATTGTGCACAAAGTCAGATTGGTGTTGTTAAATTTTTTTAAACGAGTTTTCAATGAATTCCCCGACAGCCACATTAGCCGTCTGTCGTCATTAACATAGCAGACTGCAGTTATGTAAAAGATGACAGATAGCAGATGGAATATTGAGCTGTGCCATGCTGAGGCTGTGCAGAGCAGCGAGGGGACCACAGCTGGACTGAGGAGAGTCCAGAGTGTGGAGGACCAACCTGAGCTAATAGAAATACAGAGCAGCCCGGTCAGTGTGCTTCAGGCCCGAGGAGCAGAGGGGGCAGGTGGAGCAGCGTGAGGCTGCAGGCACGTAATAATCTTCACCCAGCAACTACTACGCTTACACTGATTTGTTCAAATGTGCTTTTTATATTGTTGTAGCCAGCTTTAGGTCAGTTTTAGCACTCAGTCAGTTTAGTCGTTCACACACACACGTTAGCGTTATGCTAATGCTGTCCTTCTGCAATAATAAAATAATGAGTTGATGGAGCCGTGCATCTGTTGGACGGCTCCATGTCCGTGTGCCTTCCTGCAAAGGAAATCTGTGAATCCTACGAGGGACGGCGAGAAAGCATGAACATAATGAGACTGCTGTAATTTTGTGGGATTTTCCCGCATTACAAGTGCTACATTTGCAGGATTTGATTACATAATATTGGCGATGTAAGTCTCGCCCTGTACACGGTCTCGTTGTCTATAGAAAGTATTTGGTTGGCACTACTATAATGTGTGAATCTGTCATAGTGACAAGGAGGAATAAGTCTTGACAAACTGTGCTGGGTGGTGTGATCTGTGCCTGGCTGTACACACTGTACTCTGCAGCTGTCAGAAACAACTGCTCACATACAGACAACTGTCCAACCTGTGAAGTCATGAAAACATGCGCCCTCGTGTTGTCTCGGCTATCAAGTGTAGCAAGTTGAATTTTAATGGTGAAATGTGTCCTTTTCACGTTATTTTTCAAGAAAGACAATCAGAAAATGAAATGTCGTAGTTAGACGTTACACTGCCACAGCTGGCCTGTGCAGTGATGCCACACGCTATCAAACGATCACTGCTGCGAGTGAGAAGAACGTCAGTATCATTTGTGCTCCGTGCTTAGAAATAATGTGCATTTGGCTGAGTATGCTCATTAAAAAAACAATGTTAAGAGGTCTGGTACTCTGTGTACACGTGGGATTATGCTTAGAGCTCACACCTTGGCATTGCAAATTATAAGCTGTGAAAAACGTGGTGTTAAAATTGGCTTTAAGTGGCCTTTGATGGGAAGTCACTATTAAAGGAGAAGCTATGGTTAACATTAGGGCAACAGCATTAACATTTGCTGCCTACTTTTCAGTATTATCAGTCGCACCTGTCAGTCATTGCTAGTTGATAAACCATGTTAATGTAACCGGTAACTAGGTTGTTTGTTCTAGAGTATTCTGTTGCTTTGAAAGTCCCAGACTGAGGCTGAGAAGTCCACCAACAACTAGACTGAAGGCTGGCAGCACAGCACTGCCTGAGACAACCAGAAGTACTCCTTTGTTTGGGCACTAAGAGAATCTCAAAAAGTTACATTACTGTAGTTTTTGCACTACGTCAGACAGCTTGGATATCTGTGTAGAGAACATGCCTGATTAGTTTTGTCTTTTTGGTTCAACAAGCATTAAAGATGTACAGATTGTACTGTTGTCCTGATCCTATCCACTGCTCTATGTTTTACACAACCACAGCACTGTAGTGAGGCATAACAAAAGCAGTGCTGTCTGTGTGTCTCTGACTCCTCTTTGACACACAACGTCAGGTTTTGGCAACTCCCTGTAAACCTGCCTACAGGCTGCAATCACTTGTTCAGGGGTGTGTCTCAGAGGGGCCTCGTTCAAACTCATTGTGAGCTGTTGTAATAGAAGTGTAATTATTTCTTGGGCTGCAATGGTTCATTGAGTGACTTGATGCTTCATATGATGCATGAGTCTCACCATGTGAGTTGCATGCGTTTCACCCACATCTGCACCCAGACATGCTGGTGAAAAGTATCCAGGAGCAAAGCTTTGAATAAAGAGTGCGACGTTAAGCCCAAGCAGCTCCGCGTTTTCTCAACCGAATGTGTGATAGCACAGCAGCAGCTGTGAAGATGCTGTTGTAGTTTAACGTGGAGTCTTTTTAAAACCGCAAAAAGCAAAATGCCCAACCTTTACCAAGACGATGAGCTCGAGTGGTGTGAAGGGAAACTTTTTTTGTTCTCTTTTGCAACTATAATCAGCATTGAGGTCTTTACTGAGAACAGCTGCCAGGAGTCCTTAATCAAAGCGCCTGGTTAACAAGCTCCAGCGTGAAGGAAAGCTGCTCCCGTCTGCTGCCATTTGTTTTCAAATCATCCTGGAGACACAAAAGATTGCTTCTTTTAAAATAGGAACAGATTCCAAGAAGACAGACTAAAGGCTGGATATTAGGTATACCTCACTGCGCTATTTTTCAAGTTCAGAAAATATTTTCTTCAGAATAAAAATGATGTTTTTGGCACATAAACAGTGAAAGGATTTAATTCTGTAACTTTTATAAAGCATGTTTGTCTGAAACAGGTCTGTCCTCCTGTAAATGAGACATTGAGTCAGTATAAATAAAGGTTAAATGAAAAAAACTGTAGATAAAATGTATGAAAACTATGAAAACCAATGAACAGTTTATTTCGCTTTTGAATGTTTAGTATTGCTCATTAATAAGACAAACGTATTATCAGATTAGTCGGTGTCATAATTGATATAATGCTCAGTTACTAAAGTTATTAATAGCTACGGGCCCATTTTGAACTAAAAGAACAGCAGTAAGTATTGATGAGCAGTGTCAGTGTGAGTAATACTGTATCAGTCCCTGTCTGTGAGTTTAACATTAGCCTCATCAGGACAGAATAACAGGCAGAAACCACCAAGCCTTTGGCAGCGTCCTATTTTTTATAGACACGCAGCTCAAACTTCAGGGCGTGACTGCTACTTCACCCTAGTTTGGATCATATTTCCTTTTTTGTGCATTTATATTACTCCTGGTAAACTGATGCTCAGTAATATACAAGATTGAGCATCCAGAGGAGTCCTTCCATCATTAGTGTCCAAACTTTGCAGGTCACAGGCTGACTGAGTTCTTGACCCAGTTAAGTTGCATTAAATACACAAAAGTAGAAACGTCGTTATTGCATTTAAAGATGTGCAGAACAAGTCAGATAGATCCGAGACGTTGGTGCCGTTGGTAGTCAGTCAGCAGGAACATCTGTAATCGCATTTTGAATCTGTAGAACTACATTGGTTTGTATTTTTAGCAGATATTTCAGTAATACTATACGTTTTAATACTTTAATCCTTAACACATCAGCTTACCCAAAGGCATTATATAAAGGGTTAAATTATTCATTTACCAACCTGGAAACGTGGAGTGATAATCAGCTGGACGATGATGGAGACTGTTCAACAAAATTAAAGGAGCTCTTTGAATAAGAACACATCACATGTCAGTGGTAATGCTGGATATTGGTACTGATGCAGCCGGGATCATTTTCTGTCGTGTGATGGAGTTATAAATTACTAACAAACAGGGCGAAATTCAAAGACGCGCTTTGTGTGGCCCCCACGTGCTTGCGTGTTGTGGGGTTGGGGCATGCTCCTGATGAGATGACAGACGTGTCCTGGGGGACGGCCTCCCACCTGTGCTTGGGGTGAACCTGCTGTTGTCTGTGGAAAGCAGCGGGAGCCAGTGGAGGACCTGCACATTCTCAATACCAGTGCTGGGCAGTGCTCACAGGGCCAATGAGGAGGATGTCGGGCCCTCGGGACACCCTCAAGAAGTTTGACTATTTGGCCATATTCACGCTGCCGTACTGGTGGTCGTTTTGTAGGGGTGTGGTTTCTGGAGCAAATACTGACCCCACTGGTGGGTTAAACAGCTTGTATGGCCCTGTGCAGCTCTCCTTGACTAACTGCCTGTCCCGTGGAAGCTCTTCCATGCTCTTGAGACTGTGCTGGGAGACGCAGCAAACCTTCTGACAATGGCACGGTCCTCAGCAGGACCAGGCCTCATGCTACCAGCAGTGACCCTAAAACTGAGCCGTCCAATCGTCAGTGTTCACAGCACAGACCGATAATTGGTCAGTCAGTGACACATGTCGGATTATAAGCTGGTCTCTTCCTTTCATACACAACACCCTCACAGCTACATGCTAACATGTCGTTCCTGTTAGAGCTCCTCACTGTAAGTGTGGACACAAACTCCCCCATAGTAAAGTGTAGGTGGACCAGCACACCAGTGTTCATAACAACAAACCTAACTGGGCACTAACCCTCGCCCAGCTGGAAGGACATTTCAAAAGTTAATAAGGGAAAGTCGCCGAAACAAGAGAGACGGCCACAAGCCGCAGCCTCAGTGAAAGCAATGTTATGAGCAAAGGATCAAAGCAGTAAAAATGAAAAAAGACCAAAGGGTTGAACTTATGCAAGTATCTGAACTTTGTTTTGTTAGATATCTGCATGTAAATCTCCCCTGCAGACATGATATAGTTCAGTTGTTTGACTGCAGTTTAGGGGAAACTGGAAGAATCTTGTTTTTTGGATATATGCTATTGGTTATACAAAAGAATGGTATCTGGGATTTTAGCATTGTTTTGTTGTATTTAATAGTGTATGGTGTTTGGGTTGGATAAACAAGGTAATCAAAGTGTATGAAAGCTTTAAAAAAATGGGTTTAATGTCTGTTTCACATCAGAAATGTTGATTTCAGTTACAGGAACTTGAAATGTTGTCATAGACAAGAGTTAACGAATGAAGAAACTTTACAGAGAACACGCTTTCAAAGAAACTACTGAAAAAGAAATCTGCTGAAGAGATATGAAAACTGTCTTTTTCGACTTCTTTTGTTGTTCAGTCTTTTTAGTGTGGAACTGGAAACTAACAATATTTCACGACTCTGGGCTCGTTGTTATTGGCTGTTATCTTATCCATTAAAAGAGATGACGTCATGTGTTTGGGCCTATATAAGCTGGGTTTCTTCCAGGATGGCAGTCCTCCTCCCAGCAGGCTAGGCTCTTTCAGGCACCCAACGGCGGTTGTCCTTATTCTTTGGATTTGGTTGTGTTGTAGACCTTTGTAATTTCAGTCACTTGTTGGTTAAAGATTTGCACCTAGTTTTCTTTCACTCTCTTCTCCCCCTCAAGTTAGGGTTAGTAATAGTGCTAATAATGCTAAAGTTGTTGCTGTCTGGATCTTTATGTCCTAAACAACACGAGCATAACACGAGTAACTGCTGTGGCTAATGTTAGCACCGGTCATATGTTGGTTTTGTTTCAGAAATAGTGATGTTTTAATAGTGTTTATAAAATGTCAAAACCTAGGTACGCCTGCTGTTAGTGTGCAGTGGTGCTGTGCAAAGTTGTGTGTCGGCTGGACGAGGCCAACACGACACTGTTGGTGTTGATACCGTTGCAAACAAGTATCTTGTATCTAGTTTTTGTACCAATTAGTATCCAAGTATGTTTTCTTTTTTCTGACGAGCGCTCTCTTGATCTGAGCCCTCAGAAACTCTTTCTAATGATATGAAAACAAATACATCGCTTCATTTACGAGCAGTGACTCCATGAACATCGGGTCAGCTGATGTTCCCATTTATCAAAAGAAAAGCGTATGTATATTTTATTATAAGACATGACAGGATGAAAGTGTTTTTTAAATATCCTGCAAAATCCAAATTAAAACGACAGCCTGTATTACAGCCTGTGCTAACATCATCAACCAGTCTGTTAAGTGTTTAGTAGTAGAAGATTTAGTTTCTTCCAACATTGCACAGCCCAAATATTTGGGACATAATGTTATAAAATGTGAGTTGAAGCCCAGAAACATTAAGGAGTCTTCTTTTACAAAGAGCTGACGAGGCTGTGGCCCGGCAGCAGACAGGACAGCCTGCTGCTGTGTTGTTGGGTCAGTTACTAAATGCCAAACATGACTGAGCTTCCTGTAGGTGTTTTGTAACATTTCTATTTTCCACTAGTTTAGAGGAGTTTTATTAGAGAAGCGCTTTGCCATTAATGTGTAATAGTAGGAAATCATAGTAATCGTGGGTAACAGTGGAAAGTTGAGGCTTGTTGAGTTTGCCTCTGCATGACTCTCATTTTTGCCCAGAAGAGGTTTTTTCCACAGTTGAAACGAATTTTTGAGTCTCAGTACATTTAGCCGAGTCCAAACTCCGGCTGGGTCATGTAAGGACACTCAGACTTAAAGCTCGTCCAGCTTTGTTTTGGCTCACTGCCTCAGCCACTCGTGCTCTGCCTTTCTGCTGTTGGCTGTTTGCGCTCAGCAGCAGGTTACTTCTAATATCTGTATGTTTGGCTGCATGTACAGTAGTGCCCTCAGTTCTGACCAGACTTCCTGCCAGTGTCATTCATAATAGAATAGTACAAAGTCAGAGTAAGTAAGTGTGTATATATAGTTCAATTCCACCATCAGGCCGGGTCTTTCTGCGTGGAGTTCTCCCCGTCTTTGCGTGGGTTCTCCCACCCTGAAAAAAGAAATAAATATATTTCTACATTGGTAGAGTCCCGTTATAAAGCCATGACAGGTCGCTAGGAAGCTAAACTTCCTAGCGACCTGTATTGTTTACACACATTGTGATCTGAAGGCTGCGATTATCTGAGCCAGAGCTAGCTGGCTATGACAGATCGATGTATATGGGGGCCTGTCTGTAGGTAGAAGATAAATACATACTTCTGGGGTGAACGATTGGCAGATGGAAACTTGACAAAGCAGGCCAGAACGGGGGAATGTGTGACAGAACCCATGAAGGTCCGGGCAGGTTGTTGGCTGCAGAGCAGCAGGGGAAACAGCTGCACTGAACAGTGAGTCTAGAATGGGGCTAATTCTGGCCAAGAATAAAATATGGAGCAGTGTGTCTGAAATGGACCGGTGTGACGTGGAACACTGTGGACAGAGGATGAGAGAGAGGGACGCTGCAGGTCCAGTGACGAGGCGCATGTGAACGTCGTGGTAAACAGTGCTCTAGATAAACAATCATGACTTTATTCAATGTTTTTATTGAATTGTAACCAAATGTGAAGGCAATTTTAAAATGAAAGCAATGACTGGATAATAATAATAATAATAAATAAATAAAGGCGATACATAGCAATACAAGTTAAAAACAGTAAAAATGTAAAAACTAAAAGCCACAGAATTAAGACCTGTAAGAACAAATGTGTCTTCAGCTTAGTTTTAAAAACCTCCACAGAGCAGCCTGCCTAACATCTTGAGGGAGGTTGTTCCACAGAAACGGGGCACGAAAAGAAAAGCATGTTCTCCAATAGTCTTTTTTCTGGCTTTAGGAACCTTTGGAAAGCCAGAGTCCTGAGATCAGAGAGCAGGGGATGGAAACTAAAGGTGTAAAAGGTTGGAGACGTATGAAGGTGCCGATCCGTTTAAAGCCTTGTAGGTGAGCAGCAGGACCTTAAAATCTGCTTGAACCTGACAGGGTAGCCAATGCAGAGATCTCAGAACAGGGTGATGTGCTCACATTTCCCGGTTCTTGTTAAAATGCGAGCAGCTGCATTTTGCACCATCTGTAGACCTCTGAAACTTTTCTTTGGTAGGCCAGAAAGAAGAGCATTACAATAATCAATATGTGAGGACACAAATGCATGGACAAGAACCTTCTGAACCTCAGTGTGGCCTATCCCAGCTATCACAGGGCGAGAGGCGGAGTCCACCCTGGACAGGTCGTCAGTCTGCCGCAGGGCCAACACATAGAGACAGTCACTCACATTCACACCTACGGGCAATTTAGAGTGACCAGTTAACCTAACCCCACTAACTGCATGTTGTTGAGTCAGATAGAAAACAGTAGGTGATGTGTAATAGCAACAGTATAGCTTCCTTCAACAGAAAAAGACCAGAGAAATTAAAAAAACCTTGAACAAACTATTTTTTCTGCCTTTTATTGGGTAGTTTTTCAGAAAAGAAAGGCGGGACATGTGGGAAAGAGAGCATTAGAATACCATGCAGCACCAGTCCAGCCCACTGGGCGTGGGACCTCTGCTGTTTGGGACACTTTCACCCATGTAGAATGCGCCCGAACCACTCACTCAGTCTTTTTAAATGAAATGTGGCTTTTTATTCAGTGTGGACTGTGCAGCCCTTTACTATCAGGCTGTGCCAGCAGCTGGCTGATTCTTTTGATATTTGACTGCAGATCACGAGACGCTGATCGGTGATCAGTCTGTCAGTCGGGCTGCAGACGATTACTTAAAATGCATTTTAAGTAAATCACACCTGATCGCTCTGTGATCGTGTCACAGCCTTAACAGGAAACAGGAAGTAAAGTCCACAGGTTTAAAGGGGTGAGGGCTCACTTGGAGAAAAGTCATAATTGCCCCCAAAACGCCAAGTTTCCTGAGAAGTTAAGTGTAAAGTAAGCCGACTAAATAGTTTAAAAGGATTTCATTTAATTATGATCTTCAGAGAAGTTTTATTGTTTGTATTGCATTTCCTCACCCCCTCCTCAGCTTATCACTGAGCCAGCCAAACAGAAGGAAGTACACATGACAGCGAGGCACAGAGGAAGTGTGTGGGCGTCTTTTCATTATAAAACTGGCTGAACAGGAAATAAAATATGAAGTTATGGCAAAATGTATTTTTGTAATTGATCAAAAAATGTATGAAAATTCCAAAGGACTAAGAGCCTGATGGTTTGATCAGCACTGCAAAGAAAGAGTACGTTTAGCATTTCACTTTCAGCATTTAGAAAATAAAGATGACACATTTGTTGACCAAACTGGTGCTGCTGACGATACTGGGAGAGAAAATTCTCAGTGTCAGTAACTGGGGCTTTGAGAGACATAAGGCTAATTAGATTTACAGGCATCCAGTAATCAGATGACTCAGCCAGATTTGGAGGAAATGGCTGAGAAGTAAACAAAAGGCTTTGGTGCTTCTGTCGCGGCTCTCCAACTGCTCTTAATGTTGGATTGAGAGCAAATCAGATTTGGCCTCACACCTTAACCTTTTTACTGCGATTAGTTCCAAGTGGTTTTATTTGAGCTAAACCTGCTTTGGTATTTCCTTTGATACAGGAAATGAATATGGAAGTTGAACATCTCAATAAAAAGTATAATCATTTGGAAAATAATAATAAAAATAACAGAAACATTTAGAACTTTATCAAAGATTTGGTTTTCCTGGGAATGTACTAGGAAAGGTTGTAACCTATGCAAGGCGTCTAAATATCCAGGTACAAGCCCGTGTGTGTGTGTGTGTGTGTGTGTGTGTGTGTGTACTGTAGATGCCTTGATAAAACTGGGAGTAAATGGGATAAATAGATGTCATGTTCAGTTGCAAACCATGTAAATTAGACAACAGTGCACCGGATTGCTACGAAAGCACAGCCTGACTTTCCTTCTGAAACCACAAAGCTTTAAATATTCTATTATAACTGATCATTTTGAGTCACTCAACAGTTTGGATCATTTGCTTGACTAAATGTTGCTGCCCTTGCTAATCAGCCAGTCACTGGTGAACATGTCAGTCCGATGGTGGTTACCTGTGAGTTTGAAGATGTTGCAGTGCAGCAGTCACTACCTAGGCCTACCTGCCTGCAGACATGTGGCCTCTCTCTCTGTGGCAGTAGGATGAAAACAAGCAGGGAAAGTAAACAGAACAGTAGTTGGAGTGGTTGTAGGTCAGCTGTGTTAGAGTAAAGTGACACACTGACCAAAGGACAAACTTGTACCTAGTGCTTCTTGTTTAAGCTCCTTAAAGATGACTCTGTGCAATCATTCAGCCTAATCATTTAAATTAAGCAAATTAGCAGGCAAGTAGTGTCTGTCTATCTAGTGTCTCTGCAGATGTATGATACATATATATTTACTGAGGATGTCATATGAGGCTATGTCTTTTGTCCTTTTCTAACAGTTGAGTAGTGCATTCTCAGCTTACTTAGCCTCCAGGGTGGTTTTTAATTAGCATTTCAGCAAAATGGCTCAGAACTAATGTGTCCTTTATTCTGTTGGAAAGAAAACGTTCTTTGACATTTCTTTAAGTGTAACCCCTGTAGATTTTCAAAACACTGATGTTGAGCACAGAGGTTACTGTGCAGCATACAAATGTAAGGTTTATTAAACTGCAACAGCTTCCAGAAAGCGCACACACACACACTGTCAAAGAAAACACTGAAGTGCTATTGGATACATTAAGTAAAAGATGTAGCCGTTGTAGGTTTCCTGCGAATGGAGCCTTAGCTTGACGCTCCACTTAGTCCCTCTTTCCATATCCAAAAAAAACCAACAGTCCTTGATAGTTTCTCAATATTTACTTCAAAGGTCCAAACAGGTGCACAGCAACAGAATTCCAAATTATGAAAACTTATGAAGCTCAATTCAAAAGAGAGATTGCGAGGACAAAAAACCAAGTGGCTCCACTCTCCTCTCACCTAACTTCCTGTTTTTGCTGCACTATCAAAATAAAAACATACATTTCAAATTAAACTGCATGTAGGCTCCTACAGCCATGTTTTAGAATTGTTGATGTTTGTGGTTTCAGTCTGTATGCACCCGCTTGTTTTTGTTGTTGTCAGCTTTCTGTAATTTGTTGTTCTTCCTAAAACATTGTCATGGACTGGCCTCCCCAGAGCTCGACGGTACTGAAGAGTTTGGGATAATGTTGACAGAATGGAATAAAAGGCAGCAAACTTCGAAAGAAGAGCTTTCTAATGTTCCTAAAAAGCCTGGAGAACATAAATAAATTACAATAAAGCTCGCCTCAGGTAGAAAGACGTCTGTTACCTCCACCAGAGAGGCGTTTGGTAGCGTCTGTTTGTGCTTGCATGTTAGAATTCTGTCAGTAAACATGACGGCTCAAATTTTAAAATCAGTTCTCAGTAGGGACGTAGAGTGGGGTCATGTTAACTGTCCATTCAAACCTGGCTTACATCCACCACGGCCCTCAAGGTCAGCTTCATTATTTATTGGGCGAATACTGACAAAACGCCTTATAACTTAAAAACAAGTTTGGCATGTATGAGCTACGTATAGAAAGTAAAGCGTGAAGTAATCATTCTTGGCTCTGTGGCTCTTTCTTTGTAGTCGACCTTATCCACTGTGTTACGGGATTTAATGCAAACTAAAATGGACATAAAGGAAAACAGCAAATGCAATGTTGATTTGTGTATCAGGACCATGTAGCCTGTGGGACAGCTTCCTGTCCTTTATGAAGAACCCCAGTTTATGATATGAGAAAGGGAGTGAGCAGATATTTTACGCTAGTTAGAGGAAAATTGCAGGAATACTTATTAACATTGATGATGGCTCTTTTCCACTTGTATCCCTTAAGTTCTTCCAGTTAGCTAGTTTATTTACTGGTCTTCAGTAAATAAACTGAAATGACTGCCACTGAAACTTAATCAGTGCTGTTAAGCTTGAGACATCCTCAGTGAGTAGTATGCTGATAAAGCATGTGTCGTTAAGCTTCTGCTAAAGGCTGTTAAACGGTAATAAATACTCCAGGAGATTTCTGTGGTGGTATCTATTCTGAAGAAACGGGTTACCACGAAAATGTAACAGACAACTTTCACTTTCAACTGGGGACAGCTCTCTTAACCAAAGTGTGTGGGAAGGTACTGTCGCAGGAATTTAGCACTTTCAAATTATAGACTTCATTTACAAAAGACAAAGATGGCCAGCGGGACGCTGATTTTAGAATCTTTTCTAACAGCACGTCAGTATCCTGAGGAGTTTGATAATCGAGCCTGTTCAAGGTGAAACATTCAAGAAAGGGAAATTGTTTTTGGAAATGTGCTTACTTCAGCAGATTAAAACAAATAGTTATTTTTGTGGAGTGAGTGGAGGCAGGAGCAGCGCTGTGCTTTACCATCATATGGAGGGGACATGCATGTTGGACGTACAGTGGTGCAGTCTTCATGTTCATTTCAATTCACTCTTTCCTTCCAGTCAGGATCCATTTATTGTGATACACGAGTTCATCTAAACGTTTATATAATGTTAACTAAGTGACCACAACGATAACTGTGTTAACGAGACAGACAGGCTGTGTCGCAGCTTCCTTTATGAAGAACTGTGTTGTGCAACAAATGGAGGCTTTATTACATCATCAGTTTTTGCAGAGATAAGTAATAAATGAATACCCACCCGACTGTGATTGGAAAATGTTATATCTGTCATTTACTACAAAGAGGCGTGTTTGCTTCGTCCACGGCAGCGAACCCTGTGTGGTGGGGTTCAAACACACACTTCCTTCACTGTTGTTGCCGGCAGCATTTCATCATAGATGTGGTGTCTGTTCACCGCGTGCAGAGCAGCTGCACAAACCTCGCCTTTACCAGACAGCCAACGCCAGTACTGATATTTCAGAAGTTTGATTTCTGAAGATATTTGTCTCTTGTAACCCAAAATTATGTTTTTGATAATAATATTCTTCATGTGAACATTTTCATGTCTCACTGCTTATGAAATGTTTCAGTTTTTGGCGCCTGTCAGTTTGGTTGGGCTTTGAAGAAGATATTGGTCCAAAGTCGGTCCAAAGATATCTTCATGTATACATAAATGTATTTAATAAGGGTGCCACGATACACAAAATTCACGGTTCGGTTCGATACTTTGGTGTCACAGTTCAATATTTCTTCGATACAAAAAATGTTCATGCTATTTTAATTTGTCATTTATTAAAATTATAAATAAATAAATAAATAAATATATATATATATATATATATATATATACTCAACAAAAATATAAACGCAACACCTGTGTTACTGCTCCCATTCCCCATGGGATGGACGTAGAGACCTAAAATTCATTCCAGATACACAATATAACCATCCCTCCCAAACAGTGGTCACAAATCAGTCCAAATGTGTGGTAGTGGGCACATCTGCTATATTGAGATAATCCATCCCACCTCACAGGTGTGCCACATCAGGATGCTGATCTGACATCATGAGTAGTGCACAGGTGTACCTCAGACTGCCCACAACAAAAGGCCACCCTGGAATGTGCAGTTTTTTGCGCTATTGGAGGTCTGGGGACCCAGAACCGGTCAGTATCTGGTGTGACCACCATTTGCCTCATGCAGTGCAACACATCGTTGCATGGAGTCTATCAGATTGTCAATTGTGGCCTGTGGAATGTTGGTCCACTCCACTTCAATGGCTGTGCGAGGTTGTTGGATATTCGTGGGAACTGGTACACGCTGTCGTATACGCCGGTCAGGCACATCCCGAACATGCTCAATGGGTGACATGTCCGGTGAGTATGCTGGCCATGCAAGAACTGGGACATTCTCAGCTGCCATCTGCCCTGAACAATGTGAACCATGATTCATCCGTGAAGCGCACACCTCTCCAACGTGCCAGACGCCATCGAATGTGAGCATTTGCCCACACAAGTCTGTTACGGCGACGAGCTGGAGTCAGGTCAAGACCCCGATGAGGACGACGGGCATGCAGTTGAGCGTCCCTGAGACGGTTTCTGACAGTTTGTGCAGAAATTGTTTGGTTGTGCAAACCAATTGTTCCAGCAGCTGTCTGGGTGGCTGGTCTCAGACGATCTTGGAGGTGAATCTGCTGGATGTGGAGGTCCTGGGCTGGTGTGGTTACACGAGGTCTGCGGTTGTGAGGCCGGTTGGATGTGCTGCCATATTCTCTGAAACGCCTGTGGAGACGGCTTATGGTTGAGAAATGAACATTCAGTGCACGGGCGACAGATCTGGTTGACATTCCTGCTGTCAGCATGCCAATTGCACGCTTCCTCATCTGTGGCATTTTGCTGTGAGACAAAACTGTGAGACAAAACTGCACATTCCAGGGTGGCCTTTTGTTGTGGGCAGTCTGAGGTACACCTGTGCACTACTCATGATGTCAGATCAGCATCCTGATGTGGCACACCTGTGAGGTGGGATGGATTATTTCAATATAGCAGATGTGCCCACTACCACACATTTGGACTGATTTGTGACCACTGTTTGGGAGGGATGGTTATATTGTGTATCTGGAATGAATTTTAGGTCTCTACGTCCATCCCATGGGGAATGGGAGCAGTAACAAAGGTGTTGCGTTTATATTTTTGTTGAGTGTATATATATATATATATATATATATATATATATATATATATAGGGGTGCAACGATATTCGTATCGATATTGAACCGTTCGATACAGTGCTTTCGGTTCAGTACGCATATGTATCGAACAATACAACATTTGTAATTTATTTTATCAATTTTCCTTCTGACGATGCTGTCTGTGTTGAGCGCTCAGTGAATCTGCGTTCGACTACTCCGCCTAGGCTGCACTGTCGAGCGCAGATCCACTGAGCGCTCAACACAGACAGCATCGTCGGAAGGAAGAGCGCAGGGCAAGCTAGCGAGACAGAAGTTAAGCTCCCCTTACAACATGAACCTCCCCCACCCTCATTCAGATCTGGCGTTTGGAATTATTTTGGTTTTCATGTGACGTATGACCCTGAAGGTAAGCGAGTCATGGACTAAAGTAAAACAGTATGTTGGATGTGCCATGCAATGCTCAATTACATGGGTGGGAGCTAGTGTGTTAGCGCAGTTAGCTCGTTAACGTGTTGGCCGTCTAGCCCCATGCACGGGGCGATCGGCGGTAGCTCGTTAACGTAGATTTGCCGTGTTGTGGCGTTAAGGTCATTTCAACGAGATTAACCTGAAAGCACTAGTGGGAACACAACGAATATGACTGCACATTTACGCCGACATCATCCTAGTGCAAAGACAAAAACAACAAGCATGCTACTAACTTTAGCCGAGTCATTTAGACAGCTGTTAGCACATGATTCTCCTTATGCTGCTGAGAATATAGCCCAGAAGAAGCGGATAGTATAGCTTTTATTTTGGAAAGAGACATTTCTCTGTAATAAACTCTCTTTTCCAAAGATGAGTGATTCCTCAATCAGATACAGGGCTTGCAATATCGCTAGCCCGACGTCCCGGAGCTAGCGATTTTTTCAGTCGGGCTACCAAAATCTATCTCTGCCCTGCCTGTCGGGCTATTGTAGGAAAAATATATGTCAATGCTTTTGCATTCTTTCGGAAATGTAGCTGGGTAATTATGTCATTGGCATCGGTGAGCCACTGTCAATATGTGACATATTGAAGTCGCGTTTGAATTTGCGCTTGTTTTTTTGCTTTCACTTTGCAATCGTGCGAACTGTGTATAGAGAGCGACAGCACTGATCTGTGAGTGATGATAATTTGTGCACCAATTCCTCTGACATCGTCTTATTAATCGTTAGCTTACTATGCAAACATGACAAGTGAAATCTCCCGCAGCTTAAACATGTGAGAGGTTGATCGCGCAGAGAATCGCTGAGCTTATGTGAGTGAGTGTGTAAAAGCATTTCAGTTCTGCTGAGCCAAATAAGACCGGTCAGGGTGAAGAAGTGACAGCCAAAGAAAAGCTTACCACAAAACGGAGAAGTTATGACAAATCAGACTATAAGGCAAAAAGAAAGTGCAGCTTTATGGTTTCATGGACAAAAGAATTTCTGTGGCTGCAATATGACGAGCTAAATAACCAGGGCTGCACATAAGTGGTCCGCAGGTGCGCATTCGCTGTCAAAATAAAAAACGCGCACAAGGGTTAGGGTTAAATTTAAAAACTGTACTTTTGAGTTAAAATATATATTTATAATTTTAATAAATGACAAATTAAAAATGCATGAACATTTTTTTGTATCGAAAAAATATCGAACCGTGACACCAAAGTATCGAACTGAACCGTGAATTTTGTGTATCGTTGCACCCCTAATATATATATATATATATATATATATATATATATATATATATATATATATATATATATATACCACTCATCTTTGGAAAAGAGAGTTTATTACAGAGAAATGGCTCTTTCCAAAATAAAAGCTATACTATACGCTTCTTCTGGGCTATATTCTCAGCAGCATATTAAACATATCAGGTCCCCATAAGGAGAATCCTGTGCTAACGGCTGTCTAAATGACTCGGGTAAAGTTTGTAGCATGCGTGCTTGTTGTTTTTGTCGGCTTCCACTTGTCTTTGCACTAGGATGACGTCGGAGTAAATGTGCAGTCATATTCGTTGTGTTCACACTAGTGCTGTCAGCGTAAATCTGAAATGACGTTAACACCAAATCTCCGTTAACGAGCTACCGCGGATCACCCCGTGCATGGGGCTAGACGGCCAACACGTTAACGAGCTAACTGCGCTAACACACTAGTTCCCACCCATGTAATTGAGCATTGCCTGGCACATCCAACATACTGTTTTACTTTAGTCCATGACTCGCTTACCTTCAGGGTCATACGTCACATGAAAACCAAAATAATTCCAAACGCCAGATTTGAATGAGGGTGGGGGAGGTTCAATTTGCCATGTTGCAACGAGCTTAGCTTCTGTCTTGCTAGCTTGCGCTGTGCTCAGTGGATCTGCGCTCGACAGTGCAGCCTAGGCGGAGTAGTCGAACGCAGATCCACTGAGCTCTCAACACAGACAGCATCGTCAGAAGGAAAGTTGATAAAATAAATTAAAAACTTTGTATTGTTCGATACATATGCGTACCGAACCGAAAGCACTGTATCGAACGGTTCAATATCGATACGAATATCGTTGCACCCGTAGTATTTAACGCTCAATTCATTGGAATAAGCAGACTGGTTTCTTTGAGCAAAGCCAATCGTTTTTAGAAGGGCAGTTCGATATAACGATATGTATCGGATGACGATATAAAAACATCTATCGTTTCATTTTACGCTATCGTTTGTTTCGTGGTGTCGCAAAATAAACTGTTACAGCAATATTTTTTCATGTTTTGATGGTCACTGTAGTGGCTATATTAATTTCTTAAAGTTCTCTCTTTCTCTTATATTTAATATAACCACACTAGCACCTGTTTTTATGGGTTGTCGTTAGCAACAATGACGGTAAAACCATCGCATGTCCGCTTGTTTATTTTCCACATAAACCTTACACAATAAAGGTCAAGATCCTGTTGAGACTTTTCAAAATAAACTGAACCACGTGAAAGAGTATGCAGAGTATTTACGGATGAGAAGCAAAAAAGAGCCGCCAGGTGCTCCAAATAAACCTTAGACTCAAACGTCTTCTCCCCGCAGCACGCCGTGTAATAAATACTCACAAAGAAAATGGCGGCCGTTACAACTTATGTCTAAAAATGTATCGTTTCATGCATCGGTTAAAACACTCCAGCTACACGACGCCCAGCTGGAAACACTTCACGCAAGTTGAGCTGCCCGAGATTCACAGAATTTACAGAAAATGTTACATTTTTGTGATTTATATCGTTATCGGACGATAGATGTCTTATATCGGGATATGAGATTTTGGTCATATCGCACGGCCCTAGTTCTTAGGAAAGAATAATTCGTCATGCAGCGAATGAGGTTATGCATCTGAAACAGGAGGGCTGACTGACACAAGAAACTGATTTGTTTGTTTTCTTTCTTCTTCTATGTGACTGGATAATGGGAACCATCCACTGACACCACCACAGGTAAGTTTTCTTCATTCCTTTCATGTTGAAGGAGAACAGAGTACCTCAGCTGGCAGGTGTTGTATTTGCTGTGCTGCAAGAAATATTCCATTCCCATTTGATTTTTGTGTATTGCTGTTCATTTGAGTTTGTCCTCGATGGTTGTTTGGCTTCCAGCTGGAATGTGACATTTGTGCAAAATGGTAAAAAGCAAAGTTTGAAGTCTGACATTTAGCATCTCTTCATATTCATGTTTAATTTGCTCGGAGTTGAGTTTTTTGCTTGCGTGGTATATGTTGATGCTCAAGTGTAAAGGATAAGTTGGAAAGGTTTTTTTTACTCTTCCGCTTCAGTTTCAGGTCACGGGAGTTGCTGGTCCGCTCTGTGCACTGAGATCATTTAACTGGTCACATTCAGCTCTGCTGATATTTAAATGGGTTGTTTTTGTAGAATCACTTGAACTGTTTTGTCAGCAGATTTGTCATGTAGTTTATCAGTTTCTGTAGTATTCCTGAGCAGATAACACAGGGCCCTGTGTGCCTTTTAAACACTATATGCACATCTGTGCTTACAGCACGAGCTCTGGTTGTATGGCCTAATGTGATCTTATTGTAATCAGGAGTGGATTTATGTTAGGTATGAGGAGCTTATGAACCCCCTGGCAGCCACCGTGGAGTCTGCGCTGTCTTTTCATGCTTCAGGGAACGTTGGAGAAAAAAAAATGGTCTCAGGCTTAGATGGAGTTGAATTATTCATGGCGATAGAGTGAGAGGAGAAGTAAAAGCCTTCATTTTTGCTTTCTGCCCCTGGCTGTGCTGCTCTTTGGTGTGATTGGGTGAGTAGGGGTAAGAAGGCACATGATTATGCTTGTAGAGTATCAGTACCACATGGACTATCAGGGTAAGAGCGTTAAGAGGGTATTAAGACCCAGTAAACCCACTGGGTACCAGTCTGTAAGAGCTGTGAAGGATGTGGAGGATACTGATTTCTCCACAAGCAACAGTGGCTGGCTACTCCAGCTAATTACCAATGATTCACTACCATCAGGGAGGCTTGATGTCTTTGGCATTGGCACAGAATGGACCTGATGTAAAATTCCTGTTACCTGTTGATGTGCATAGCCAGGGAGGAATGACTGTTTCTGACCTGTATATATTTGTCTAGACTGGTCAGTTTATCCTAAACCAGAGATTTTCTATTGAACAGAATGAACTGTTTGTCACCCAAGTGTCACACAGGCCTTCTGGGCTTATTTTGTACTTTTTATTTGTTTTTGTTTCTAATGTCTCTGTAAAGCACTTTGAATCACCTTGTTGTTGAATTGTGCTATACAAATAAACTCGCCTTGCCTTGCCTATAAATTTACAAAATAACTCAAATCTCTCTTTCTTGAATTTTCTCTCTAGCACATAAAGTTAAACATTTACCTGATGTGATGTGCAGTAAAATCGTCTTTCTGAATTGTGTTTCTAGCACAGGCTGTAATGGAGTTACTGTTAGAGTTAAAGAGAAGGCTTAGCCAAAGCAGTCAGATTAAAAGGACACCGTTTACCTTTTTAAATAAACAAGTAGGTGAATATCACACGCCCTTAAACAATGCCAGAGCACAACTGCAAATATGCTTTTGTGTGGGGAATTCAAAGCTGTGCAGCAGCCTTACAGTCTGTGGGTCATCTGCTCAAATCTGTGAGCAAAGGTTGCACCTCAACAAGTCTGCCCCATCTTTGTGAAAGATGTCCATCACAGTTTATATAATCACAGCCTCTGTCTGTACTGCACATGCTCAGTTCACCTGTTGAGGAGGCATAATAATAAATCAACGATAAATAAACTCACTTTCCCCCTTTGTATATCTCTACAATACTGTATAATAATGATCATAATTCTAGTAGTAGTTGTAGTTGTTGGTATTAACAAATGGTCAACAGTTGATGTGTTCATCCACCTCAGTGCTCAGTTCTGAAAGTTTCAGTGAAGTCTGTCATATTCTGTGAAGCGTATCCTTACTAATGAAAAGGTATGGGCTCAAAATGTGGCCATAAATATTTTGTACTTGTAAATCAGGATTTGTGTGTGCGTAAAAAAGATTTGTGTGTGGACTTAGCCAAAAAAACCCTGCAAGTTACAAGTACAAGTTTTGACCCTATTTTTCTTCCTTTCATCTGATTGGCCAGTGTCATGTCAATCACAAATGTAACTATCCAATCAGAGAACAGATGGGTTTGGCTGTCGGAGGGGTGCTTTTTTGGACTGCAGGTCCTTGAAGGGTGATACAGTTTGAAGCTGGAGGATCTCTATATAAATATCCGATAGCAGCTAGGTCCCCTAACTTTCAGCAGCTGTTGAAAGGATAAAGTTGTGCTATATCAGTGGTTAGAAATACCGTTATTATTTTAGGATTAGTTTAACACAAAGTCTGGGCTGACCCGGGACCATTGCTGTGAGTCACAGTGCGCAGCATAAAGGTCCTTTCACATCGGATGCAGGGGAAAGCGCATCAAATCCGACTTCTCTGACCCTCTGCGACCATCTATCCAATCATGGTGTGACGGTGTGAACGGCACAAATCCGATATCTTCAAATCCGATCTGGGTCACTTTGGTATGTGGTGCTGAATCCGATACATATCTGATGTTTTAGAAAGCGACTGCTGTTTGACGGTCACGTCGCATTAAATCCGTCTTTTACGTCACCGACACAAGACAGACGCCGACTATCAGCGCCCGACATGGTGAACGCTTCTATCCAGGGAAACTGCTGGGAAGACAGCGTTAGAGAAACGTGAACATTTTCTTTGTACTGTATAATCTGCAGATTCTGACAGAAATCTGCAGCTAGAAGCAGCGCTCCTCTGAAACAGCAGTAAGGATCATTATTAGGACAAATGTAAATAACAAAACTTTATAACTTAAAGCAAAACTGGGAAACGTGAAGTCTGAAGTCTTTACATTAAGGCCATCAGTCACACATCCTGTTGCTCTGGGTCTAAACAGAGCGTCGTGTGTGACGTCTTCTTTTGTGCACGCGGCCGCTCTGAGCGTTCACACTAGAGCGCGTTTGATCAAAAGATCAGAATTGAGCATCAAGACCTGCAGAGTGAACGTAGCCTCAGACTGTTTCTTGAGTTTTACAGTTATGAATATGTCTCTGTCTACAATGTGCCGTCTCTCAAGACAGTCAAAACCCTTTAACTGGAACTTGATCAGTCAGGCTAGAATCAAAAGTACTGATGTCATCAGGACATTTCCACACTGAGCCAACACCTCTCTGTTACAGAGCTGAGGACGCCTTTGTGCCCAATATCTAGAATAAATATCTACATTTAACCTACAATGACAAAACCAACTCAAAGTGCTCTGACTAAATCGAGTTTGTGCGATTGTCTCTACATTGTGACTGATGAGACTACAAACCATTATACACATTTAACAATTAAATGATCTGACAAACTCATTTTATTTCCAAATTAAGAAGCAAATTCTGTGAGTAATTATGAAGATAATCACGCTGTCACTCTGTTTCTGAACAGCCTCCTCAAAGATCTACAAAAAGAAGCGAGGGCCCTAACGACACAGTTTCTCGGCCTGTCTTTCTGGGAACCTGTGGATCCATTTTGTGCGTTGTCCTCACTGGCAGATTGTTGCGTTTTGTTCTCACTGGCTGGAGAAACGCTTTTGTTACTTTCTAAACGTCTCAGCGCGTGACCGGAGCCGCTCGATGCTTTTAGCTCTGCTTTTAATAGCTCCACAACGGCTGCTACAAAAGTCGCGTCACCCTTTTCCATCACAAACTGAAGCACGTATTTGGATCCAAATATGCGACACAGGTCTTTGTACATTATGATGTACAAGTTTTTTACAGTTTTTAGAGGAGTCAAGTCTCCCCCAATCTTCTCTCTTATATCAGTCACTATCTGCTGAAAATTCAGCTTTACAGCAGTTGTTTGTGTTTTCTCAGAAACGTGAGCGACTAAATTTGCAAGACACAATATGAGAAAGGTATCGGTCTCTGCGGGCGCAGGAAGCGCCCCAGACGAGCACTGCGGGGCGTCGCTACATTTTTCTTCACTCTCTGAACTCTCACGGTCAAGATTTTGGACATCAGTGATTTGAAATGCATCACTGTTGCCCTCGCTACCCACATCTCCCTCACCTACACAAGCTGGAGTCTGTGTGCTTTTAAAAGTCTCTGCAGACTCTGGTTTAAAGTCGTCATCTTCCTCAGAGTTTGGCGAGTCAACAATGCTGTAGCTGCGACTCTCACCATCTACAAAAGGGGGAGCTAAGGTCTTTGTAAAGTCCTTTAAAATGTTCGCTACACTGTGAACCATCCCAACAAAGTTTGTTGGGGATGTGGATCTATCTGATTGCAAGGACGTGGACCCTGTGATACGACTCAGGGCTGAGTTTACGTTCTTTGCAATCGACACTGAAAATAAAGTCAGTAGTTTGTCTGAGTCACAAGACCGCCGTTGCCCAAAACCCAAGACCCAACCGAAGCAGTAATGAAAGATGTTTCTGAGGCTGGCCTGAATATCATCCTCTGTCACCCTGCAGTCACTGCACCCATCAAGCAGAGGTTCAACCTTCATCCTGAAAAGGGAGAGAAGAGAAACGTAGTCATCTTCCCACACTATCACTGTTTTGTCCAAATCTACAGGCGTCATTAAAAGAAACCACATGGACGACTTCACACGTGATGTAAACGAAGCAATGCTGTGTCCTCTGAAAAACCCCTCCGTCACCAGGATTACCCGATGAACCATCTCATGTAAAACGTCTAAGAAGAAGAAAGACTGAATGAAACTGTTTAATAAAGCAAGCTTTAGATTTACCGGTCAGCGGAGCTTTCTTTGTCTCCACGATCATGGCGATGTGGGCAGCATGAAACCTGTCGGCGTATGACTTTATACACTACGGTGCTAATGTGCCCTATGAGTGCTCGGCACATCTCGGTCAGCAGATCGACGACATCCGAGGAGACGTCATCGGTGGCTAATGCCGTCCACTGTCTGAAAGAAAAACATTGAGACTGGTTGAGCGAAACAAACCTGTAACCAGTGAATATGTCTGTGTATGCTGGTAACTGTCTCGCTGACTTTGAGCTTGTGACTTACCTGAGCGATAAATCGTCTAAATAGTTTCTGAGGCATCGTTCAATGTCTCCAAATCTGAACAGAGGCACGCTGAGATGACTGCACCTCGGTTCAGCACGTTCATCTAATGGGATCTAGAAAGAACAGACAGATGTCAGGGAGCAGGCGTTACACATCCAAAATAACAAGAATTAGACCAGCAGCCAATGTAAGGTTTTTGTCACAGCTGCACAAACAGTATTGGTGCTCATTTTGGATGCTTCTGTAACAGTTAGTCCACCAGTACCACTAAGCTTCTCACATATAATCATTGCAATTATTGCATTTTCAAAATGTCTAAAATATTGATGAGAGGTGGTCTGATCAATTTTTCAGAGCCCTACCACGTTCATGTTTCCACAATCTCGTCCGTGAATTCACGTTTTGGCGACAGCTTTGCACAAATGATCACTTTTTCCAATCTTTCACTCTCCGTCCTCACACTAGATCTGGATAGTTGTGTACTTTTGACCATCAGGGGACCTGACGTGACGTCGGTTCGAACGTTCAGCGCCTTTGGCCGTGGCGCATGCGCATGCTTCGCGTTGACTTCACGTGCGGCTTTTCTGTGTAGTTTTCATGGCATAGCTACTGAGACACGCCCACCTGGCAGTACTGCGGTCTTTTGCGCTCCAGGCATCGTTTGAACGTCTTCGAGTGGAAGTTTAGCTGAAATGAAGGACAGTGTCTTTGCTATAAGAAGCGTTTGTTTAGAGAAGGGCGCAGAGTATGGCACCAACATGTGAACGCAGCTCTCCCAGCCCTGCTTTACAGCTCAGGCCACTAATTAGACAGTTAATGATGATTATGAGTCACCTCGTGAGCTAATGCTATTGGAGGATTTTAAGCATCCTTACCCGAGAGATGAATAATGTTCGTAAATGAACACAAGGTGACGTTAATGTCGAGTTGCGCCGTGCGAGGCTTGAGTCTGGTCGTGAGACCCCCTCACGTCCACATGATGGTGAATACTGTTATTAAAGGATCACCTTGTTGCTGACTGCCTGGCACTGAAGCGTAAACAGCAAGCCTCATTACAACTGAAAGGGCCGGGATTGATTACGGCTGTAGAGCAGCGGTCCCCAACCTTCGCTGCTCCACTGGCCGGTTTAACGTCAGACAGTATTTTCACGGTGTGGCGGATAAATGCAACAAAATAACATGATACGACAAAAACGGTGGTATTTTGTAAATATAACAATAAACGCGAATTAACTGTGTAATGGTGTAACTTTATTAGCCAGTCAAGACTGAGAGTAACATCCTCCATAATGCGCTCTGGTCGCTATGGTAACGTGTAAACCTTTCTTTCAAAATAAGACACACAACTACAACACGGCAAAGACCCAGGGAAACCGAGTTAATTATTAGCTTCAACTCTCACGGCCCGGTACCGGTCTGTGAGTCGTTTGGTACCGGGCCGTGGCCCGGGGGTTAGGGACCGCTGACTGTCTGTGTCCTCCACATATAAAATCGATCATTATAAATATTTTTTATGAAGTCTTAGTAACAGAATTTCCTTTTAAGTGTTCAACTTTCTACAATAATGTCCATGAATCCTTTCTATATTTGTTCGTTTTTTCTAAAAAGCGACTAGCAACAAATCTGGCGACTTTTTCTGGTGTTATTGGAGACTTATTTATAATGACTTTTTGACATGAAAGCGCGCATCGCTCCTACTCTCAACAAGCAGCAGGTGCTGCCGTGGGCACCTCACCCGTGCCAAAGCGCTCACAGGCGGAGGATAGTCCTCACGCAGCTGCTATCAGGGTAGGAGATGTTCACATCTTTGCGTCCAAACTGCAAATGAGTGAAGCCGCTGCTCCCGCACTGACTGTAACGCAGTCAGTTCTTCTTTAATGTTATGTTGTTTTGTGGATCACAAGGTTTAAAACTACTTATAAACACACACAGAGAAAGTAACTCCACCAGAGTGCCTATTTCGGGTCACTTTTGCCGGTCCAAGCCCGGGTAAAGGTGCAGGGTTGGAATTGTGACATTAAAACAAAAATTGTTAAAAATTTAATTTGTAGTTCTAAATTCTAAATGCATTTAGGACATTTTTTGCTCACTTTATGTCTCTTCCATGATTTTATTTCTCTCTCCAACAACGTAGGTTACAATTACATTAGCATGACCAATTATGCAAATTAGGCGATGACATCATTTGGCGACTTCTAGCGACTTTTAGGACAGCCAATAGCGATTTTCCTTACTGGGGAGTTGGCAACACTGCATCGGAAGCAGCATGTGCTGCTAATGCTAACTGCTAGCTAAAGGCCAAGGATCCAGAATTTGTTGCGCTGGCTGCTGAGCTCTGTGGGGTTTTTCGGCAGCTCTACCTGTACTAGATTCACCTGCTCCTTGTCGTTTCTATCTCTGACTTTATGTCCTCTACAAGAGTTTCTGTTTTTTTATCTTCAAATGTTCAATAAAAACGTATCGCTAATTCAAAATGAAGAAGGCTTTGTAACTATCCCCACTAGTGAAGACTGTGCCATTTCCACAACACTGCCCCCTCTCCCGAGGTCCGCAGCGCTGTTGAAAAGGCTCTGGAGGTCCCTGTATTAAGCACGTAAACCTGTGACACAAAAAATCACCAAACTCGGACAACCACAGACTGTTTTCCTTCGTGGTGATGAAGGAAAACGCTGGGCAGGCATGTAAAAGGGCATTTATTCAGTGTTGCCAACTCCTCAGTAAGGAAAATCGCTATTGGTTGTCCTAAAAGTCGCTAGAAGTCGCTAAATGACGTCATCGCCTAATTTGCATAATTGGTAATGCTAATCTAATTGTAACCTATGTTGTTGGAGAGAGAAATAACATCGTGGAAGAGACATAAAGTGAGTAAAAATGTCCTAAATGCATTTAGAGTTTATTTAGAGCTACAAATTAAATTTCTTTTAGCAATTATTGTTTTTTTTAATGTCACAATTCCAACCCTGCACCTTTACCCGGGCTTGGACCGGCAAGTGACCCGAAATAGGCGCTCTGGTGGAGTTACTTTGTGTGTGTGTTTATAAGTAGTTTTAAACCTTGCGATCCACAAAACAGCATAACAGTAAAAGAAGAACTAACTGCGTTACAGCACCCGCTGCTTGTTGAGAGTAAAAGAGATACGCGCTTTCACGTCTTTTTTAAGGGGTCTGAAAACTCGCTAAATATAGTGACAAAGTCGCTATGTTGGCAACACTGCATTTATTCCCTTCAAAGACCTGCAGTTCAAAAAAGCGCCCCTCCGACAGCCAAACCCATCTGTTCTCTGATTGGATAGTTACATTTGTGATTGACATGACATTGACCAATCAGATGAAAGGAAGAAAAATAGGGTCAGAATTCGTACTTGTAACTTGCAGGGTTTTTTTGGCTAAGTCCACACACAAATCTTTTTACACATACAAATCCCGATTTACAAGTACAAAATATTTATGACCACATTTTGAGCCCATAAAAAGGCTCAGCAGTAAAAGTCAGTATTAGGTGTGCAACACTATAACAGCACTAAAGACCATATTTACCTGTGAACGTGGGGACTGCACTTTGATGTGGACCAAAAGAGCCACACCGAGACCCTTCGGAGGACGTGGTCTGTGGAGCGGTTGGTTTATAGTGTGATGGGATTTGAGTTGTCCACCAGGTATCTGGTGTATTTTAGCTCAATGCCATCCTGTAGCCAGGGATGCTTTGCATTCTGGGACACAGCACCCGCCTTTCTTTCTCTTGCCCCAGACAAATCTGACCAATACGAGGACTAAATGTGGTGTGTAGTGACACATTTTTCTGTTTTTGTCCCTGAGAAGAAAACCCTGGGATAAAGCTACAAGTTTACAAACTTATCAACTGACCAAATGTAACGAACTATAGGTGTGCAAAGACCTTTAGATGGCGTCGAGTGTTTCCATTGAGACACTGTGGACAGCGATACTTTAAACTGAAGAAGACAGCAAACCAAAACAAAGCAGCAGGATGTTGTTTTATTGGGTTTTTCACCCAGCTCTACAAAATGTAAACATGGATTTGTTCTTTGTTTTTCAGGCTTGGGGGATTTTGTATTTTCTTCCTATGTATGTAGATACATATATGTGTGTTTGTAATGGTGACAAATGTATTGGTAGCTGTGTCACGGGGCTGTGATACGTTTTAAATCTTATATATTGTAGAGCAGGTTGAATGACAGTGGAAGGAGCTGTATAAATATGCTTTCACAACATCTATTGAACACTGTGCAGCTTTATATTCAAACTCACGTTCTTCTTTCTTATCTTAGGTTCGTACACTTTTTCCATTCCAAGTGTAACTAACATGTAACATTAACCGTAGATGTGCAGCTAGAAAGGCGCGTTTGTCCGTCTTTTTGGCTCGTGGCTGATGTGCCTTCACCTTTAAGAGGTGCTGGAATGGGAGCTTTCAGCGCTGTTGCCTGTTATGTAAGACCTTGGCTGTGGCGCTCAGAGCTGCGTGGTCCCTGGGCTGTTCCACTGCCAACAAGCACAGGAGGTTTCATCACCCTGCTGTTTCAAAGGGCCCTCTGGACTCTGGATATTATTCAGCACTGCTCTGTAGTTTGCCTAGTTTGCCTCCTTTCCTCTCTCCTTTACACCAGCCATCTGTCATCCTCCCTAGTAGTCTCTCTCTTTTAAACCCTCTCCTCATTTGCTCTCCTCTTCTGCTGACTCATTGCACTCTCTGAAATTATAATGCACTGAAATAGCCGACTCCCTTTCTGTCTGTCTGTCCCTCTCTCTCTCACGCACACACGCACGCACGCACACACACACACACGCACACACACACACACACACGCGCACACACACACACACACGCGCACACGCACACACACACACACACACACAGTGTTATTGCACCATTTTGTTTTTATATCTGCTTGTCCTCTGTGGTTTGCACTTCACTGAGAGTGTGCCTGACAAGAACCTGTGAGCGTGGATTAGGCACTCAGATTTGGTTATAATGGTGGAAGCAAGTGAACTTCCGTTATAGTGGGAGCGAGGCATGACGGTTGGGAATCATTTTCCCTGGTGGTGGTCTGCAAAAACATAATGTTTGAATTTTAGTCGCCATCATGGCAGCAGAGCACAGGTTCAGTATTCAGAACCAAATGATGACGTCCGATATGAAAATTTGTCTGTTGGAACAAATCGCCTTTAATGATCAAAGGCACCAGTTTAAATTCATTAAGGCTTTATCCACGTACCAGTTCAGCTGTCACAGTGTGGGGAAGAAACATTTAGCTTCCTTGTCCATTGTTGGCATGAAAGGTGGCTGCAGGGTTAGCATATTCGTCCACCTTTTTATCTCCATGCCGTTTATCCATCTGTTTTCTTCCACTTAACTGCAGCCAGGTCACAGGGACAGCAGCTTAAGCACAGTAGCCCAGAGCTCCCTCTCATCAGACACTTCCTCCAACTTATCCAGGTGGGAGGACTGAGGCTTTTCCAGGCCAGCTGAGGGTGACTGAAGTTCTCACCCTATCTCTAAGGGGAGAGGCCAGACACCCTTCCAAGCTGATTTCAACCTCTTTTGCCCACAATCTAATTATTTTGGTCACTAACCAAAGCTCGTGGAACAGGAACATAGATCATCGGGTATCAGGCCCTGACATACATTTTGTCCTTGACCCAGAATGAGCACTCCAGCCTTTTCCTGCCTCAGACTTGGACTAATTCTCATCTCTGCTGCTTTAAACTGTTCTGCAGACCACTTCAGTGTGGAGGTCATCACCTGATGAGGCCAACAGCATCCACAAAAGCAGAGATAAAATTCTGAGCCTACCAAACGGAAGCCTTCCTCCACTTACCCCTACAGTTCATAAAAATTATGACTAGACTCTGTGACAAAAGGGAAGGCCTGACGAAGTGCAACACCCACCGAGATCGAGTTGGCAGCAATGCTGACCGAGCTCTCACTGAATGGTGTGTATGAATGAGTAATATACCCCAAACTCTTGAAGCACCTGAGAAGGTATTCAATGTTTCTATAATTAAATATGCAGCCAAGGATGATTGTTTGTATATGTTCATTTAAACACAGATTAAACAGATTAAACACAGATCTTTGTCCCACACGCCATCAGACTGTTTAACTCCTCTCTGGAGGGGAGAGGGAGGGGAAACAGGAGGACAAAGGAGGGGGGAACAACTAAGCTGTAGTGCCTCTTCACCTCACTGTACAATACCTTTAGTGCAATACTTTTGTAAATAGTCAACAGTGCAATAGACTCAATACTTGAAATGTGCAATTCACTTGTATTTTTATTTTTTATTCCTATTTATTCTATTTATCCCCTTCGTATATTTTATTTATATTGTCTCTGTATTTATATATGTGTATGTGTGTGTGTGTGTGTATATATATATATAATATTCTGTAACTCTGTAACTTCTGTCGGTGCTGTGCTTTTTTGGAAATCGAATTTCCCAGAGGAACCCACCCGAGGGATTAATAAAGTTCTATCTAATCTAATCTAATCTAATTAAGCAGAATTTTCAGAGTACTTGAACCTTCATCTCACCAAATGGGGTCCATGAACACTTTAGAGGGAATAAACTTTGTCGTATCTCAGGTGGGTTTGGGGATTTATCCCCTATAAACAGTTAGGAATTGTCCCAGGTTAGAGATGGATTTCTCAACAGTCCTGGGTGCTCTTGGTCATAATTTTCTTTCATGATACTCCAAATGTTTTCAATATGTGAACAATCTGGACCAGGGGTGGAAATTAGCAGCCACCACTGGCTAAATTTGAACAATGCACAAACCACCGTGGCTCCTGACCTGCTGGGGGCAGCAATGTGCCTGAGTTGCTGCTAGTCTGCTCTAAACGCCGTCATGTGATCCGAGCAGGTACTAAAATGTGACGTCAGTAGCGTCAGTCGATGAGTCGTGAGCGCGTCTCTTTCACGAAAATTTAAACCGCCAGTTTTGAAACTGGGCAGCGAGGGACATGGTTGCAAAAAACAATGCACGCAAAGCCACAGACTGAGCAGCAGGTATGTCGTCGCCTCGACGTCCATCTTTTTTGTAGCGTTTGTGTCGCTTACTAACTGCGTCACGGGACGCTTGGGTGCGTTGCTATGGCGACAACCACGCAGCTTCGATCCGAGCAGGTACTAACGGAAAAGGGGCTTTAAAAGGAAGCAGTAACTTTAGTAATGTGGCGTTGCATTTGTGGAGTTGAGCAGGCGGCAGAAACAAACACTCTTCTCAAGAGGTTTTACGTTAAACGGCAGTTTTAAAATGAAAAAATGGAAAAGAGGTGACAACCGTGAGATACACGACTTCCAGCAGCAAGACTGATAGCTTTACTGTAGGCACAAAATACTCTAAATTAGAGGTCATCAAAGACCGGGGATCATCTAAAGGCCACAAAGAGGTGAAATGCATCATTCAAGGAATTGCGGTCCTGGAGAAAACAGGCTGTGTTGTGTTGCATCAATTTTTAATTTCCACCCTTGGTCCGGGCTTCAGGCAGTCCATTCCAGCACCATGACTCGTCCACTATGAGGCCATGCTGTTGTAATAAATGTGGTTTAGCATTGTTTTGCTGACATAAGCAAGGTTTCCCTGAAAAAGATGTAATCTGATGGGAGCATATTTTGCTTTGAAACCTGTGTATACTTGTCATCATTGATGATGCACCTCATACCAGCCAACATGCAGGCTTTTGAAATGAGTGCCGATAACAAGCCTCCCGTTTAGCCTGCGGGACGCAGCGTCCATGTCTTACCCAAATCGGATTTTAGTTCCTTTGACCTTTGACCTTTGACCGAACAGAAGAAAAACATCTTTGCCTTTTCATTCCAGAATAATGCTTTTTTTCCTCTCTTTTTTTAGCGCAGGACCCAATCATGGGCATCCAGTATTGAATGTTGGCCTTGTCCACTGTGCACACAGATTCCTCTGGATTCTTGGGTTCTTGTGATATTGTTGTAGATCCCAAATATTTGCAGTTTCATTTGATGTATTTTAATCTGAAATTGTTCCAAGATTTTGGGAGTTTTTGCATATTGCTAAATCTCTGCTAATCTGCGTCTGAAGTAGTTTGCCTCTCTAAGATACACGTTCTGTACTCAGTCATTTTAATACCCTTACCCACATCTAAATGTTCTTGTAGATGTGTATTTTTAGAAATACTTCATTTTCCAGCCTTTGTAGCCCTGTCCAAACTTTTGAGACATGTTGCTGCGTCACATTGAAAATCAGCCAACATTTTACATGAAATACATTGTCTGTGCTTTCTGTGAGATTCATATATGGATTCAATATTTGCAAATTACTGCTTTGTGTTTTTATTTACATTTGCACAGCATTTCTGAGATACACTGTCTAAAACTCCAGGTAGTTGAGTGAAGATATGGAGAAACCTCTTTAGTTTCTTTGTAGTTTGCTGTCACCATGGTGAGCAACACAGAGTTTTTAAGGTCAAACTGATAAATAATTCCAATGTTCATTTGTGTTGCAGTGTTCATCGAGATGAGCCTTTGGGATGGGTTTTATAGCCTGCATTTAACTTTCTTCCCTCCATATTTTCCATTTCATTAAAGAAAGTTAATCAGTCAAGGTCTACTTGTTAGCCTAATTTCACCTTTTTGTGCAGATGCACTCTATACAGCTGAGCAAACTGACTGCTGACAAAGATTAGAGCGAAAATTGCTTATGTTTGCAACTCACTCCCTTTTAAGTGATCAAACTGTTGTTTTTCATGAAGGAAGATGAAAACAAATTGGCACCAGACCAGAATACAAATGTGAATTACTGTTGGCAGCCTGTTGGCAAGAAAAGATTGGCCACGGTCAAATTTCCTCAACTAACAAACGAGCTCACACACTACCAGTAAACCTAACTTATCTTAGCTGATGTTGATGGTGTGAGTGTGAGCAGCTTCCCTGGCTGGGAGTCCGGGGGATGCAGTAATGTGACCCAGCACTAATGTAGAATGAGATAATGGGGATATTTATCAGGGAAGACAGCAGTGAAGACCTTACACTTGGCTTTAGATATTCAAAATGTGCTCATTACTCTGCTATACCACCCTGTCTTATGTAGCGACTTACAGTTTTATTGTTCCTTCAGGGGCCGTGAATGTAGCACAACACAAAGGCCTCTTCTAGACTTGCAGCTGTGCATGAGGCTTCAGCTGGACTCACTGCCCTAGTTTGGCCACACACACACACACACACACACACACACACACACACACACACACACACACACACACACACACACACACACAGAATTGAAAGAGTGACACAAAGCTTTCAGGTTAAACAAGTAATGTGAAAACACTGAATATCGACACTGACTAAAAAAGACCCCGTTTGTCCTACTTGTTGCAGTTGGTGTTATTACTTTTATGATGTGCTCCAGATTTCCAAAACTGGGTGTTGTGGTTAAAACCAGCATTTTTGTCGGGGCTCCAAGATGCCTTGAGTGAGTTACATCTTGCCAGAGTGGTTGTAGTCACTTCCAAGAGGATATGGGTTGGAAAAAGGAATTGATTTTAAGAATAATATGACTTTCGCTTGGATGGTCAAAACTTGTTTCAAAACCCAAAGAAAATTCATGCACAACCTCTGTCAGGAACATATTTGAGGGGAGTTCTCTTTGGTGGTTTCCATCGTTTGGTAATTTAAGCATCCTAATTTTACGAGGATATGTGATTTCAAAAGGATAAAACTGACGTGAATCTCTATGACGTGGAATTATTAAGATGGTTACAAACTATTCTTTGGAAAGACGTTGAGTTGTTCCTCCCACTCTGCATTGGAATTACTTGGTGCTCTAAATAGAGGACATTATCTCAGGTTCTTATTCATGAGAAAAGAAGGCAGTTGGAATTTGACAGATTTAATGGTTCCTACGCTCACCTGACTCCAACAATCCTGTGTAGCAACAGAATCAGACGGCTGATGCAAGCAGGTGACCTCCAAAGCATTTCGGTGAGGAGCTCGGTTATTTGGGAGGGACTCAGGGAAGCGCTGCTGCTCTTCTCTACATCAGAAGCCTGCTGAGGCAGCTTGTGTGTTCGACTAGGATGGGCCTCCTAGGTCAGGTGTTTCGGGCATGTCTGTGTGATGGTTTATGGTGATATGCTAGCTCTCTCTGATGGTTTGCACTGAATTTCATTTTGCTTATTTTTCAGAACTTTTAATGGCTGTAGTTTCACTTTGGGTTTAAGGTTTCAGTGCAGTAGTAGTATTACTGCCATCTTCTGGAGGATGGGATGCATTGTTCACTCTCAAGTGCCGGCACAGAAGGCGAAATGGATTTAGACCTGAAAGAAGCTCAAACTAATTTGATTGTTTAAAGCATTTCATGTTGAGAGACGACATCCAATGTATGCCACAGCAGAAGAGGTTGTTTATAACAGTAAATGGTATATGGCTGACACATATTATATGTACTTGCTATGGCTCTGCAAACTTCAAACCTGCTTAACATCCAGAAGAACTCTCACTGTGCAGTTCAGCTGCTGCTACAAAAAGCAGTGAAGCTCAATGCTACGAGTAGGGTTAGAACTAATGTGCTTTTTATACAATCTAAAGGTGACATTTTTAACATTTTCTCCAGTGTTTGCTGGCCCTCATTTTCGTAAAATTGCATGAATTGAATGAAACAGTCACACGAATGGCCTGCTCAACGTCCTTTAATACGACTCTGGTAGCGATCATTCTGTTCCTTCTGGCACAAAAGAGAAGATACCAGTCCTACTGATGAGTTAAGGACTTTGCAGAGCCCTCTCCAGCTCCACTGGACAGGTGTCTGTCTTCTGGAATCTCCTCTTGCAGAGTGATTACAGACAGAGCAGGTCTGGCTGTGCACAGCAATGGCGATGATAGCTGACCTGAGCATCGCGTCCAGACTGTGGAGGATTTGTTCGAGCACAGAGTGAAACAAACAAATATCTTTCATAGTTATGATGTTGGAGATGATCTACAGAGAATGAAGGCCTGACATGGGATTAGGGCTGGGCGATATGACCCAAAATTCATATCTCGATATTTTTTAGCTGGATGGCGATATAAGATATATATCTCGATATTTTTTTAAAGCCATAAAGTAAGAACAAAAAGAGAGTTCTTAGTCAAAGCTGTGTCCCAGATGTCACACAGGCACTTTTATTAACATAGAGCAGATGTACATAAAATTTACTCAAAAATAAATTATTTGCTCCGACCATCAAGCGGTGCAGCTCCGTAGCTTACCAAAGTCGTACTAAAACATTTTTTGACAGATTGCTGAGCGCCGTCCGTCCATCCATCCATTCGCTACCGCTTATCCTTTTCAGGGTCGCGGGGGGTGCTGGAGCCAATCCCAGCTGTCATAGGGCGAGAGGCGGGGTACACCCTGGACAGGTCGCCAGTCTGTCGCAGGGCTAACACACAGGGACAGACAACCATTCACACTCACATTCACACCTAGTGACAATTTGGATTATCCAATTAACCTATCCCCACAAACTGCTGAGCGCCGTGTTCCACAAAAAGTCGGTTCGCGGCCATCAAGCACAACCAGAATTCATACATAAGGCGCGCTGTCAACTTTTGAGAGAATGAAAGGATTTTAGTCCGTGCAGCACCTCTGGGCTGCATGGCGTTAGCGTGGTTAGCTCGTTAGCGTGGTTAGCTAGCTAACACGTTGACGCCGTCCAGTAACTCGTTAACGGAGATTTGCCGTGTCCATCTTGTCGTTGCCTGCAGGTGAAGCGATGGGGGAGGAGGGGGAGCTGTGTTCAGTGAAGGAGAGGCGAGGCCGAGTAACGTTGTGTAAAGACGAAAGTGGACGAAAGAGAGGCAAACTTGCGGCTCCACAAGTATAATTGTAACCTAACATAGACTATATCGATATAAACGATATTGTCACATCTTATATCTCGTATAAAAATATATCGATATTTTTTAAAAACTCGATATATCGCCCAGCTCTACATGGGATTAAATGTATTTTAGAGATTCTTTGTTTTTGACTTTCTGTGCTGGATGGGTCCAGAGTGGACAATGAGCATGGATTCAGACTTGTTTCCCACCTGTTCACAGGGGCTTATTTTTTCATGACACAATTTGTATTCCTTATTTAAAATAGCTCATCTGTATCTGTTCACGGAAATATTTAACGTCTATACAAGGCTCGACATTTCTTATAAAATATTTGCCTAATTACAGAAAACTGTACATTCATTAAGACTTGAGAAGCTGTCCTGTAATCAAACCATTCCTGGTGACCCTGAATCCTCCCTTAGCTATGGTGCAATAGGCCTACGCTGCTGCGGGTTTCCCATCATGCACTGGCTGTTTCTTCTTCTCTGACGTCTTATCATTCACTGTTTGTGTTTATACACTACTTTGCATTTGATCATTAGTTATTATTAATCTCTGTCTCTCTTCCACAGCATGTTTCTTGTCCTCTCTTCTTCCCCTCACCTCCAACCAATCACAGCAGATGGCCCCGCCCCTCCCTGAGCCTGGTTCTGCTGGAGGTTTCTTCCTGTTAAAAGGGAGTTTTTCCTTCCCACTGTCGCCAAAGTGCTTGCTTGTAGGGTCTGTTCCTTACAATATAAAGTTGCTTGACACAATGCTTTTATTTGGGGCTGTATAAATACAGTTAAATTGAGTTGAAGCCAGGTTTTGTTTTGTTTTGTTTTTTAATGCTGAAATTTGACATTTTAATAATTTTACGAGTGAGAAAAAATATCTTAGGTGTTTATTTGTTTGTTTTCTTAGTTTAAAAAAATTGTTTTGGTCCATTGATGTAAAAACAAAAGCAGAATTTGATGTGGATACAGTCCTTGGAGCAGGAGAGGGAAAATAGCAAAGCGCCTGCCAAACTATGTGCAGGAAGGGAGAAAAGGAGGCGATCGAGAGGCTCAGAGAATGAAGGAAGTACTGGATTAAAAAAACAAGGCTGAGAAACATATTGTGAAGCTATTTTCCAAATGCTGGGATCGCAGATCACAATCAAAGCACACACATGTTGTATCAGCCTTCAGGCTGGTGGCAGAAGCAGCTTTTTGCCTTCTAATAACACATTAGAGCCCATTGATTTCAATGTTTGTTTTTCTATTTTGGTCTTAATTGGAGGCTGGCTCTGCCCTGGCACCATCTCCACCCCCTCTTTCTGTGTGGTTTCTCAGGTCAGAACTGATTTCTTCTCAGTCTCTGCAGTCCATACGCTGCCTTAATTAGCCACAGATCCAGCAATATGACTCAATATGTCTTTGTTACATTCTCCAGAATGGATGTCCAGGGGATACGGGAAGTAACAACGAGTGTCGAGGACACGAGGAGGCTGAATCGGAGCAAAATCAAAACCCACTGTTTTAGGAAACAAACACACCTTCAGCCTGTTTGTGTTTTCAAAAGCAAAGAGAAACGCTTCAAAAAGCTTCTAAAGAAGGATGTAGTTAGTGTAACACGCTCTTCACCACAGAGCAGCCATAAACCTGCAGCATACTGTAAGGACTGAAGTGCTCCACTCTCTCTGACCTTAAGTGCTCCCAGGCCTCAGTGCTGAGAGGAGTCAGCTGCATTGAAGGGTGGTACCTCAGCCTGGAGGAGAGCACAGACCACACCCACACAGGAAACAGTCGGTCTGTTATGGCTTCTGATCAAACGGGATTGGTGAGGTCAATGACTGTAAGAGGAACGCAAAGGTTCTTCTAATCACAATAGTTGTGACGTTGTTGTTTGGAGATACAGATGTTAAGGAAGTTCATTCAGCTTTCAGTAAAGAGGATCGATTTGAAAAACCATGTAATGCCTGTGCTGTCCAAGGAATGACCATCAGCTGTTGTCCAGGTAGCTCCCTCAGGTGATCTGGAGCAGGTTTCCTAGTTATTCCCATTTAAATCCACTTTAATGTGGTCACTTAAAATGTCTTATTCCAGAGTCACCACTTTAGAGGGTGGAGCAGAGCAGGTAATCTACACCCTGGCAGGTTGGGGGTTCAGTCAGTGTGGGAAATATGCTTGGATACGATACTAACTCCAAGTTCCTCCGATACATCTGTCAGTGTGTGAATGTTAGAAAGCACTTAGAAAAAGGATGAATGGGTGAATGCAGTTGTATAAATCACTTTGATTGTTCCAGTAGAGTTAAAAAAACACCGTGAAAGAGTCGATTGGTGGATTATAAGGTCGGGTAGCGTTCCTGACACGACTGTTACAGGATCTGCTTCACGCCTGAGCCGGGGATGATTTACACTTTAGACAAATGTGTTATCAGCTCCACTTATGGATCCACACAGATGATGATGATGATGATGATGATGACTATTTCACTTCATTTATACTTCTTTTAGTGGCTTCAAGTTCAGTTCAGTTCATTTTTATTTCAAACACGTGCCTTCACAATCATTACAAACTATTATTCCATTATTTGTTTGAAAAGGAGTAGGTAGAAGTATTTACTTATTTGTCCCTGCCCCCTTAAGTTTTACCTCTCATTCATTTAATTGTTTTTTTTGTCTTAAATTAAACAAACAACATATGCAACAAAAATAAAGCAAAACAAAACAAAACATACATCAATCAAAAACAAGAAATTAGCAAGCCCCTCCACAGTATAGTTTCTTTCATATGATAAATACAGAATGTGTATATTTGCAGATACACAAGTTATGGAAAAACAAACAAACCAAAACCAAAAAAACCAAAAAAGAACCGCAACACCATTACCAGCAACATTACCGTCCTGGGTTAACCCCGTTTTCTTCATTCTTATACTTATTTAAAATTAGGTTTTTATATTTTACTTTAAACTGTTTTATGTTTTGACTGTCTTTTATTTCTTCTGTTAGACTGTTCCATAATTTAACTCCTGCAATTGAGATTGACATAGTTCTTAAAGTTGTTCTAGCACTTTGTATTTTTAAATTCCACTTCCCTCTTAAGTTATACCCACCTTCTCTTTCTATGAATAATTTACAGATTTCTTTTGGAAGCAATTTATTTTTTTACTTTATACATTATTTACGCTGTTTTAAGCTTCACCAAGTCTTGGAATTTAATAGCTTGCATTTTGACAAAGAGTGCATTTGTATGGTCCCTGTACCCTACATTATTTATTAATCTAATGGCCCTTTTCTGTATTATAGTTATTGTTTGTGTGTTACTTTTGTATGTGTTTCCCCAGACCTCTACACAGTAGCTCATATATGGCAGTAGTAAAGCACAGTATAAAATGTGCAGTGCTTTCTGATCCAACATGTGCTTTGCTTTCCCCAGGACGGCAATGCCCCGCGCCAATTTCCCCCAAACATAAGTAATGTGTGGCTTCCAACAGAGCTTGTGGTCAATGATCACCCCAAGAAATTTTATTTCATTTACTCTTTCTAAATATACATTGTCAACACATATTTCTACTTTGATGTTTTTCTTTTGGTTTCCAAACAACATAAATTTGGTTTTATCGAGATTCAATGATAATTTATTTATATCAAACCACTTCTTTAATATCGTTAATTCCTGTGTGATCATCCCCAAAACCTGTGGCAAGTTAAAAATGTAACTGTTTAACTTTTGCTTGTAATGTCCATTTCAGTATATTTACATTTTATTCAGAATTAATGAAAGAAAGGTATCTTTTCTGTTGTTATATATTTTAGGATAATAAAAGTATGGAGGCTTTTATTAAGATAAGATTATTATTATTAGTCTCACGGGTGGGAAATGTTCAGGTCACGGCAGAAAGTACAATTTTAAAAGCAGTAAAAGTTAAGAAAAGACATAATAGAATAACGTACTATACAACAAGAATAAAATACTATATACAATAGAATAAAGAACTACTATCCTATTGTTTTGAACTAGAGCTGGGCGATAAGATTTTTTCATATCACGATATGTTTTTTTCATTTCAGGCGATAACGATATCTATCACGATATAAGCCAAATAACTATATTTGTAAGATTTAAATGTGCCGTTGCTCACAAGTAAAATGTGAAATAATCAGCAGCTTGTTTTTATTTAAATATTTATTTCCCATAATAAGTTCAACAGGGTAGATGTACTTAAGGAACATGTGACTTTTTCAGATAAATAAAGGCAAATATTGCAAACTACACAAAAGGCAGCCGCTAAAGCGTTTAAGTTTCAAAATAGAACAAACGAAACAGACTAAATTGTCAATTCCACTTAGAAACAAAATATAAATTCTAAAAATAAATCTTAGTTTGTTTTACAGAAGAACAGACAAAACTGACTAACTTTTGTCAATATCAAATAAACTGAGAACTAAAAGGAAATTCTCAATCTCTCCTTGTTGTATAGCTGAGCTTTTCAAACAGTTTTAACAGTTACTTTAGTCTGACAAAAGCCGAATGATGAATTAGCGCTTCCAGTCAGAGACTGAGGCTACATCCACACGTACACGGGTATTTTTGAAAACGGAGATTTTCCGTTTCCGTTTTAAAAAATAATCCCGTCCACACATAAAGGCAGAAATGAAGGAAAACGCTGCTATGAACATGCCAAAGCAGCAGGTGGCGCTAGATTCCTAACCGTGCAGAAATGTTGGCCAATCAGAAGTCTAGAAGCCTCGGTGGGAAAAAGTAAACAAAGCTGGGGCATAGAAGCAGAACCGAGTCGTATGTGTGGAGGGACAGTAACTGTGTGTATATGTCAGCATTTAAACACTGCAGAGAGTAGAATTAACAGTATTGTAGAAATTCATTTCACCGAAACAATAACGTGGCGCACAGTGTGACGCATGCACCAGTTTATTGTATTTCCAGACTTGCTTTCGGCACATTTACAGTGCAGCTACTCTGTTTTTTGTCAGACTTGAAATAGCTGAAATACCTTCACACTACGGAACTTCTATGGCTCTTCCGTTCGACAATCTCTCCGGCGTTGGAACCATCATCTGTTTTCTCTTCGGTCACACTCGGTTGATTTTTCTAGTCGGCACACTCATTTCCTCCATTACCCGCTGGCTGCTTCCCAAACAAACACACGTGCGGCTTGGCACTTGTGCTGTACGTAACAAGCCACGCGACGTGACGCTGCGACTGTGATTGGTTCGGCTCTGCGCTACTTAATTTGGATTGGCTGACCTTTTTTTTTTTTTTTTTTTTAAGAGGACAAGAGCGGCGAGGTCTATCGCGATAGTTAAATTTCTCTATCGAGTAAAAGTTATATCGCGATACATATCGTTATCGTTCTATCGCCCAGCTCTATTTTGAACACGTCATTATTTAATTTTGTGTTTAATAAATCATCAGATTCATTTCAGTTATCTCTGTTAACACAGATTAGAAGAACCGAGTTTTCTTTCTTTATCTAAAAGAAGCAAATGAGGAGAAATTTCTCAGTAATTCTCGTCTTCTTTCAGCTGGTGCCTTTAGGGCTGCCACAGCAGATCGTACGCTTCCAGCTCAGCCCTCTGCATTTCCTCTTTCACTACATCCATGAATTTTCCTCCCAGCAGCTCCATATGAAGCTTTCCGTATCCTTTCTCCTGTCTTAGTGTCACATACAACTCTCTGCATGCTGCACATTCACATGTTCAGATCAGTCAGCCTGATCTCTAACTTTGTCTCCAAGCAGTCTGTCTGATATCCTCGTTTCTAATCCTGTCCATCCCGCTCACTCCAAATGAAAATCTTCTGTCAAACTGGCCTCCTGCCTGTTTATCAGTGCCAGCGTCTCCAAACCATACATCACAGCAGGTCTCACTATCCTGTCTGTCACAAGCCACCCCTGACACTCATGTCCACCCACTCCACCCTGCCGACAGTCTCTTCTTCCATTTCAGATGCTTTAGATCAGGGGTGGGCAATCTCAGTCCACGAGGGCCATGCAGGTTTTATATCTCACCTTGGGTCACCACACCTGAATCGCATGATTCGTCGTTACCAGGCCTCTGGAGAACTTCAGGACATGTTGAGGAGGTAATTTAGCCATTTAAATCAGCTGTGTTGGTTCGAGGACACATCTAAAACCTGCAGGGACACCGGCCCTCGTGGACTGAGATTGCCCAGCCCTGCTTTCGATGGTTGACACCATGTATCTGCTTTCACTGCCTCTGCTCTGTACATGTTCACCTTTCCACTGGTCTCCTTCTTACTCGCACACATATTATATCTGACTTCCACTGAGTTTCCAGTGTGTACCTCCACCTCTTCATGCTGTTCCCACTACAGATCTCACCCCATCTTGAGCAGGTCTCCAGTCTGTCACATGGCTAAGAGGGAAACACAGACAACCACTGGCACATTAGATTTCCCAGTTACCCCAACCCCACTAACTGTATGTCTTTGGACTGTGGGAGGAAGCTGGAGTACCCTGGGAGAGTCTTGGGGACATGCATGCAGACTCCACACAGAATTTGAACGCAGGACCTTCTTGTTGTAAGGCAGCATTGCTTACCACAGCACCAGCATACTTCACCAAATTTTTACATTATCAGAAAAAATCCCAGATGCAGAATCTGTTTTCAGTCTGTCCAAACAAAATCGTATGAGAAGCATGATCCAAGTATGAAAACACGCTGGGCTCTTTGTTGACGGTGACTGGGAAGGACACAATAATAAAAGAGTACATCAGAGGAGACAAAGTCAAGGTTGGACTGGTTTGGACATGCAGAGGAGGGAAAGTGGATCTGCTGAAGACGGAAATGGCAGCAGGAGTAAAATAGTAAGCCCAAAGCACAGGTTCATGCATGTGATGAAGGACGACAAGCAGAGGGTTGGTGTGACAGAATGGGAGAAGGTTGGCAGGTGATCTGCTCATCCCCTAAAGCGGAAGAAGACTGAAAGATTCATGTGAAGAAACCCTCACTCGGGATCTTTAGCACTGTTTTTTATTTGTCTGTTTCTGCTCAGATTAATGATCGTCTTCAAATTGTGCTTTGGTCTGAGACTGTACATCCATCTCAGTGAACAAATCACCTGCACACTTCACCAAAGAGAGATCGGAGTCATTTCATGGATCATCCACATCATTGGTGGCATCTAAAGAATACGTGGGGCCTTTTTAAAGGCTCACACAGCAGGCATGAGCTCGCTTACTTAGACTAAATCGATTAATCAGACTGGGATTGTCGCTGTAGTGAGTTGATCTAAAAGGCTGTTTTCTCTTAACTCAAACTCAACTGAGTATAATATTTATATCATGGAGGAATCACTAGATTATCTGCTGGCCAGGAGCAAATGGGGCTGATGCTGCTTCAGTAATGTCGCGGTCTGGGCTGTGGGGAGGCCGGTCCGTGACTGATGGGGATCTACTGTGCTTTTACTGCACCCACACTCTGTTTTGGCTCATTGCCCTGCTGTAAAATGAAGCTGTTGCCAGCACTGACAGTCCCTCTCTGTATCTATAATTCCATCAACAAAAAGCACTTAACGAAAAGACAGGAAGCCGAGCTGGTGGTGGCAGAGATGAAGAGGCTCAGGTCTTCACTGGGAGGAGCTTTCTAAGTAAAGCTGAATATGATGGTGTTTAATGTTAGGTTTAAGTGTAGAAAAAGTCCCCGTGTGATTCAGGCATGTTGTATGAAGCACGTTGAGTACTGGGTTAGATAGAAAGGTGCTTTATAAGAACAAGAACATTTACCTCTCTGTTTCTGTCTCTTGAAGAATGACTGTCACATGTTTTGTGTCATATTATCTCATAGTTTCTCATATATGCTAAGTTATACTTTGCACAGGTTTGCATTATGACCTGACTCAGCGTAATGCATCGTAACAAAAATGATTTTTCTCTTTTTGTTTTAAATACATGCAAACGCCAGCTGTCAATTTTACTCTTACTGGGAAAATATCTACACGCTGGAGTAGCTGCTGCACTTACATTAACAACTATCGTTTTCATTTCAACATTGTGCTTCATGAGCTATGGCTATATTGAAAATTACATAAAACATATTTAAGACAACATCTGTTTTCTTTTTTAATTCGAGGTCCCAGCTTCCATTGGGTGAGAGGCAGCGTATACCTGAGGAAGGTTACCCGTCTGTTGCAGGGCTAACACACCTGTGGCTACTTTGGAGTCATCATTCTTATCCCTCGACTGTAGGATTTGAACCCAGGACCGTTTTGCTGTAAGGCAGTGGGACCAACCACCACAGCACAAAATACATGATTTTAACCCTTGTCAACTGACAACTTTGAATTTAGCACAAACCAGCTTCTGTACAGCGATACAGCTCATTATAAAACAATTAAACCTAAACAGTTTTCATACCCAACAACGTGTTGTAATCTAAAACTAAAGCTAACTTAGTCAATGCCGTACTATAGAATGAAGCAGAGACTCCTGTAAGGCTTGTATCTTCATGTCAATAACTACAAAACAGCTCCAGGTTTAAAATTAACGTACCGGTACAGATTTCTAAGAACTAGGCTGAAGTACAAAGGTGTAGTATCTACAGTGGGATAAAGTTGATGACTCGTACCAAGAAGCTATGGGTTGTTAAAGGTAGTTGACAAACAGAGGGGGTGATTAGTAAGGCTTTGTGCCAGTAAAGACCATTGAAGTGTTTGCTTTGAGACAAATCGAGGTCAGAAGCACTTACACTTGTCTTAGTGGATCCAAGCACACGATCGGCTGCCAGGAGAGGAAGCAGCAACACATTTATTGGCATTTAGTCACTTTGGTGAAGGAGCAGCTGTTATAGCCCAGTGCATGCAGGACAAGACAACAACAAAACAGCTTGTTTTAACTTCATTTGGATATTTTCTTCTTTCTCCTCCTTCGTTATACCACATTCGTTAAGTACATCTATGACTCAGGCATGGAGGTTATCAATGTGAGGACAGTTTTCTGTCGGTCAAAAGTACAGATTTCATGTTGACTGGCATTAAAGTTAAACTTGACCTATATACAATATTTGTACAGCATTAGAACAGTAGGGCAAAGTTGAATAAAATGCTCGTTTGTATACAGGTGTGTGTAGTGAACTGGTTTGTGTCCTGTCTGTCCTGACCTTGGGGCAAGACTGATTAGTGGCAGCTGTCCATTCCTTCATGTCTCCCTGACAAAGTCTTTCTTGTAACTGTAATGATTGTCTGAAGACAAGAGCACAGAGATCTGATGTAGTCGTGAAGGAACAGCATTAACTGTACAGCTGTTTTTCTGAGCCTGAAAGCAACATGCAGATCTTCCAGGGTTTAAAGCCGAATGTTTAACATCCAGAATCAGAGCTATTAGTTCATCCTGACATCATCGCTTTCACATACTTGTATGTCATGAGACTGGATACTGAATGTTTTGTCTGGGTGTGTGTGGGAGCTGTTGTGCCCCAAATGCATGTAAAGTTGTGGAGAGTTATAGCTAAATGTGTGCGTACACATGTGCTTCCTAAAATCTGTCAGGGCTCCTAGAAAAAGCAGGGGTTGTGTTTGTGTGATATCCAGGTTTCTGCCCCAGAGACATGGAAACTACCCAATCAGGAGGAGCTTTGGAGAAAATCGTAGGCTGACCATTACTGACCTACTTGCAGTCAGGCAGGCTTTGGCACTATTTGAACACAAGTCAAACCAACACTTTGTGAATGACTCGCAGAGGTTCTTTACTTTAGTTTGAGCTCGGCCTTCTCCCCATGAACCTTTTTTTAAACAGACTTGTTTTACTCTTTTTCTCTGTTTTTACGAGTGTCTGTTGGATTTGTGGTGCCTGAAATGTTACACCAAACATCCACCGCCATGAAAAAACTGCTTGTTTATCCAGCTCTTTGGTACGGGAAGGTTGCCACCCATCTTACTTATTAGCTTACCGTTTTTCTATTCTGTCCTGTCTTTGCAGCCCAGTGTGTTCTCCAGGGAACCTGGCAACACCACAACACAAGTGTGGGCTCTCCTATAGGTGTCTCAGTTTAGTGTTTCGATCACTTCCTACTCTTTGCATGTGTGATAAAGAGCAGAATGCTTGTTCTAGATGAATGGGGAAGGGGTGGGCAACATTTTTCTTTGCGGCTGGTTGAAGCAAAAGGTCTCACATTAAAGAAAACCCCAAAACAAATAGAAGTTGCAGAGCATAATGGTCAGCAGAGATTTCTACAGTGCAAAATCATACATGGCCTTTGGTTCATTGCTGATTGGCCATAGGTGTCATGTCTTTGTGTTAGCGCTGCAGTAGATTGGCCACCTTTCCGGGGTCTGTCTTGCCATTTGCCCGGTGATGCCTTGGGTAGGCGCCGTCCTTCTTGCTACTCTGATAAATGTTTAGTTTTCCTTGTATGATCGCAGGCCCGGCTTAGACATGTTCCACAGAGCATTTCTGGCCCTTGGGCCCTATTTTTCTTACCCATGTGTTTTATAATGTAGGTCAAAGTGCAGCATGTTCTGTGAACAGACTTTGAGCTGATATTACTGGGTCAACTTTGCTCTTACATGAAACAATTACAGAATGAAAGGAGCTAAAATACTAAAAAAAGGTCAGCAGTTCGAGTCCAAAGGTCCTTTCTTCAAATCAGTTTTTTTCTGCACACAAATAACAGAAGAAGTTTTTGTTTGTTTGTTTGTTTGTTTGAGGACTTTATTGTTGTTTATCAGCAGAAATAATGTTTTTTTAATGTAAATTGTGCTTGTGTTCATATAATGAAAAAAACATGCTCTCCTCGTGTTTTTGTGTTGGGTAGATTCCCAGACTTCACGCTGGTTGTAAGCTAACTGTGACTGTGAGCAATGGTGTCACATGCTTGCACAGTTATTTATGCTTTAGCTTTTGGTCCTGTGGTTGCTTTGCACTGATAATTCTGCATAAACTGCCAACAGGATGTCATTTTATGAACAAACACAGACTGTTCATGTCCGTGATGGTCCACCATATAACCCAGTATGTGTTTCCCATCAGCAACAATTTACCGAGTTAGAGCAGAGCGAGTATGTTCTGTTACTGGGAAGAAATGTTTGTTCCACATGAACCCGGCAGCTCAGACGCAGCGTTTCCCCTGGATAGACCTGTAATCTGTGTAGAAGAAGACTGAACATTACTTCCCACCACATTGGACTAATCCAGTGTTTGGGATGATTGTGCAACTCAAACATTATTCTAACATGTTGCAGATGTTCCTGAGTAACTTTTGTCTCTGAACTGTACCTGGAATCTGGTACCGGTAGGCAGCAGTATCCTTTTCCATATTTCCATGGATCTGAAATAATGAATCCAATTTTCTTTCTTCCACAGTAGGTACACATTTCTCAACTGAAGCGTTTTGTTTCCGTTTCAGAAACCACGCCAGCCTTCGTCTCACAGTTCTGTGACGTTGATATCATTGTTGGCAGTATGTATGTACATGTTACAGTATTAAATGATACTTTGAGTGGGACTGTTATCGGTCATGGTTACATACTGAGGGTTTGGACAAACCTCTCATATAATGTGTTTCTTTCTGAGCAAACAATGCCTCACTACAAGTTTCATCTTCTTCTTCTTAAATATTGCAGACAGGCTGTCAAATACACTGCACTCTGTATTTTGTGTTTGATTGTCTTGCCATGGTCAGCTTTGCATTTTGCATCACAAATGTTGCAGACAGCGTTGTCTGTGTCGACTTTTGTAACCACGCTCGGTACGGCTTTTGTTCTCCAGCCGGTGTGTTTGTTGCTCTCTAACACACGGTCACATGGTCTCATTTTTATTCCTTTTCTAAGCTCGATGTGCTCTGCTACCGAAATGTGACACTGATTAGGGCTGGGCGATATATCGAGTTTTTGAAAAATATCGATATATTTTCATACGAGATATAAGATGTGACAATATCGTTTATATCGATATAGTCTATGTTACGTTATAATTATACTTATGGAGCCGCAGGTTTGCCTCTCTTTCGTCCACTTATGTCTCTACGCAACGTTACTCGGCCTCGCCTCTCCTTCACTGAACTCCGCCTCCCCCATAGCTTCACCTGCAGGCAATGACAAGATGAAAGCGGAAAATCTCCGTTAGCGAGTTACCGCGGATCGCCCCGTGCGTGGGGCTGGACGGTGTCAACGTGTTAGCGAGCTAACCACGCTAACGAGCTAACCGCGCTAACGACATGCAGCCCGGAGGAGCTGCACGGCCTAAAATCCTTTCCTTTTCTCAAAAATCGACAGCGCGCCTTATGTATGAATTCTGGTTGTGCTTACTGACGCGAACCGATTTTATGTGGTACACAGCGCTCAGCAATCTGTCAAAAAATGTTTTAATATGACTTTGCTAAGCTACGGAGCTGCACCGCTTGATGTCGGAGGATTACGGCTACCGAGGAGGAGCCTCGCGGAGTGATACGTGCTGTGCTTCAACGTAATATTACCGTACTGTGTGTATAAGGACCTGTTCAGAGACGTGGTGCAGCTGTGAAATCTGTCTCTTTGTTATTACGCTCAGCGTCTATTAGTTTACATTTTGACTGCACAATTGTGAGCTTTTTGTTATGCACAAAAACAACATTGTTTTCTTTTATTTATGGACCATGATTATTTAATAAATGCTGATAATTTATTTTTGAGTAATTTCTTCATGTACATCTACGCTGTATGTAAATAAAAGTGCCCGTGTGACATCTGGGACACAGTGTGACTAGAACTCTCTTTTTGTTCTTAACTTAAAACTTAAAACTTTAAAAAAATATTGAGATATATATCTTATATCGCCATCCAGCTAAAAAATATCGAGATATGAATTTTGGGTCATATCGCCCAGCCCTAACACTGATTCATTTAGAGTACATCAGTACTGTGTAGTATTTATGTAATTTGGTTGTTACAGTCAAACCTATGAGGCTGGTTACCCATCGTACTGCTTGAACACACATACTGTGACAGACATTATCACAATGATGCACCTGACAAAAACAGGAGGAACACACATTACAGCTGATTTGTAATGCTGATGAGAAATATGTTGTGTACAAACTGAAGACATGCAAAAGACCTGCCAGATTTTCTTTCAACAGCTGCATCAAATGATCCAACAGATGGTTTAATGGTAGATAATGGCACAAATACCAGTAACCTGACTGACTCACATCTTAGTATCAGTCTTGTGTGATTCACTAAAATGCTCTCTATCCCAAATTTTGAATTTGGGTGTTATTTCAGTGTGCTATCTTAAACAAAACAAGAAACACAGAGTACATGCTGACAGTACTACTTGGTGCTACAACAGGGCTTTGCATTCGTGAAAACTGTGGATCTTCTATATACAACCCAATGGATCGTTGACACGTTGTGCAGCTGTGCGTCGTGTCCAGCTGCTCTGTATATCCAGTCTCATTTTTTCTCTCAAAAAGGAAGGAAGACTGTGTGGTGATGGTGAGGACATCCTGAGCTATGTGACCGATCTCGTCTTTATAGTAACAATGTAAAAACATAGCTGTGGAGATTAGCTCTGTGTGTTTAAATCCTGCGTTCTGTTTAAATCGATGTAGTTAAAGCTAATCCTGGCTGTCAGTGATAAACTAGTTCTTTACTTTGTGTTGAAGTACTTTTTTTTTAAGCTAACAAGTACTTGAGTTAGGCGCTGCTTCAAGTGCAACAACTTCAGGGCGCAGAGCCTTATTCAGTTTATTTAGACATGTTATTAAATGTGCAGTTAGAAGTCAAATAAATACATAGAAACTGATACACGGACATATTATACTGCTTATTTTTATACTCATTTTATTTTTTTACATCAAAAAAGAAAATTGTAACTTTTGTATTTTATTATCATTTTTTTATTTTAATTTAAGCTCCAAGTCTCACAGGCCTACAGACAGGCAGGAAACAGCAGAACAAACGCTGTATTCTCCAACCAGTTGGTGGTGTTTGCTGGACTTTGCTGGGAGTCGCTGTGAATAAACAGTTTGCTAAAGCCTCACTCACACAGGCCTAGAGACTGGTCAGTGACCCACTGGAAACCAGTGGCTGCAACCAAACATAAAAGGTGCACCTTTTACTTTGAAGGCGAACTTTCTCGTGTTTGCGGCGGACACACTAGCACAAATTGTAAATGGCGACTTCCACGCAAACAGCAGGCGCCTGCAGCAGGGGCTGTCGGGAGATTGCTGACCGTTCTCTAGGCTGGTGTGTCTGAGGCATGATCAGCTGAAGAAGCATTAAATGAAAAGCTCCCATGATTAGCTGAGTGAAAACAGGTTCAAATAATTGGTTCAGTGGGTAAACGATATGTCATTTCCCACTTGCAGGTTGTGATCAAGCCAAAAAACATCAAAACGCAAATTTGGATCCATTTGTCCCAACCAGACTGAACTGTATTCTTAGCTGTTTATGGTAATGATACGAAGGTAACGTTGTTAACACTGTCACTGCACTGAGCAGCAGACATGCATCCTTTGAATCAACAGAAAAATAATTCACACTTCTGTGTCAGTGCGCGCACAACTCCTCCATCTCACGTAGCAACATCCAGCATATGCTGCTGTGTCAGAGCTGCGACCGTCACTGTGGAGCTGGACTGCTAAAGGCCAGCAGCAGGACCGAGAAGAGCGAGCTGGCACACAAGGTCAATGTTAACAACACTGCCGGGTAAAACAGTGTAAACAAGGTTCGACGGAGCGCTTCAGACTGTGTAAAAGAGGCTAAACGTTTAAAAGATACGATCAGCAGCTGTAGGACAATCAGTTCATCAGATCCTGTTTTTTACACCACGGTACCTGCGTGTCTTTGGCATCTTATGACGTTATTACATGTAATAAGATCAAACTGTATGCAGAAATCGATGTAAACAGATAAAACTAATCAAATTCAGTGCAAAGTAAAATCTGGCATTTAATTATTCATTTTTTGGTCTTTCATTAATTGATCCATTCTTATTATTTTATACATGTATTCCCGTGTGGATAGTAGTTCTGTCTGGTCTAAAGAGACCTGCTCTGTGTTTGGGGTGAATCGTTTGACACTGGGTACTTTAACCTAGTGGGGCCGATCATGGCCCAAGAGTTCGCCTCGTAATCAGAAGGTTGCCGGTTCGAGCCCCGGCTCGGACAGTCTCGGTCGTTGTGTCCTTGGGCGAGACACTTCACCCGTTGCCTACTGGTGGTGGTCAGAGGGCCCGGTGGTGCCAGTGTCCGGCAGCCTCGCCTCTGTCAGTGGGCAGCTGTGGCTACAATGTAGCTGCCATCACCAGTGTGTGAATGTGTGTGTGAATGTGTGTGTGACTGGTTGTGTAAAGCGCTATACAAATACAGGCCATTTACCATTTAACTGTCTTTAGGTGCCAGATAAAAAAAAGACACAAAATGGAGAAAAACAGGTGTGGACACGAGGCTGAAGGAGATACACATCAAACTGTGGCTTATACGTCTCAGTGGAGCTCCTCTGTGTGTGAAGACATAAGTTTCATTAGGATTGGCCCGCCCTTTAAGTGGTATGGTAGAAATAATCTAGGTAATTGTTCATATTTAGGGAGTAGCAGAAGCAGTAGTTCATTCCAAATGATATATTTGTGCTTAGTTTATCCCCTGTCCTTCACTAATCCAGTATCTTGCCCCCCCTCTCATCTCGTCTCCCATCCTTCCTCTGCAGCTTTCTCTCGCTCTTTTCTTCCTTTCTCCCTCCATTGTGAGCAGCTTACTGCAGTATCCTTAAAGTCCCTTGCCTATGTCCTTAGTTGTCCTCTCGTACCCAGCCTGCACTGGAGTGATCTGGAGCTCTGTCAGCTCAAGATGGGTGTGCACTTTGATGTTGGAAGAGAGGATTGTGTGGTGGGTAGATGCTACGATGTTGCTTTATATATTCCTTTCAATAGTTTCCCTTAGCGGCAACTGCTGTCATCAATTTGAAAAGGACTCTTTTCTTCCCTCCTTTTTCCCCCATTCTGGCCCCTCAGACAGTGTCCACGAGGCTGAAAAATGGGGCAAAAAAACACGCTATTGCTGCAAACAGTCTGCATGCAGGGGAATTGTCCTGACGCGACCCGCGCTCGCTCACAGAGGCAAAGGCAGCAGCGAGCTCGAAGGGAGGCGTCTGTGTGTGAGTGCATGTGTGTAACGTGGGGCTTTCAGCAGGCAAACAGATGCATGACATGCTTGCCTGCATATATTTTTAGCATGTCCATGTCTTAGTGTGTGCACTCCATCCACACACTGTCTCCTCTGGAGCTGTAAATATTACGCGTAGCTGATAGTACTGACTGATACTGGCCTCTTCTTGATATTATAATTATGTCACTATGTGCAAATATGAAACCTATTTTTCGAGAGCATAATGCAGAAACTGGTCACACCATAGTTCTTACATCACAGTGACTCCAACTCCAGGTTTACAGTGTTCTCAGTACTTAATGTAGGACCAATCACATGTTGGTAGACATCGGTGTAAGAAGGCTGCGGGCTCTCGGTGAGTCGGTCCAATCCCATTCAGATATGTCATCGAACTGGGATTGTGAAAGTTTGAGGGCTGGGGTGATGAGCTGCTCTCTATGTTGTGTTTGTTCCTGGAGTGTCTGGACTTTTAGCACATTGCTGCGCTCTTATGAGCTGCCACAATATTAGGAACCTGGTTTTAGTGCCGTCAGTGTTGGTGCATGTTCACTTGCTGGTTTGTTCAGGGTTTGATAGAGTTAACTCTGAGCAGCCTAGCTCACTGTGGTTCTCGCTGTTTGATTGGGTCTCTCATTGGCCCATGGCACTCTCACCGTCCATTCAGTTATCTGAACCGTTGAGCTTACGTTCTTCTGTTTTGACACCTTGAAGGAGTTTTTTAAAGAGTTCCTATAAGGTTTATGTGTCTTCATTCTTAATCAGATTACTGCGTCTCTGTGGTTCCCATTCTTCATCCGTTACCACAGTTTAAATATGTAGAGCTAGTTTAGTCGCCTTCAACTCCTTTTGTTATTGTTTGTTAGTTTTTCTTGTTGTAAAAAGTCTTTTCGGGGCTTTTATTTAGCTGTTGAATATAACGATGAGTTTTGCTTCTAGAGTTTGTACTGAGCGCATCTTTTTTTCCTTTATCTTTAAAATATTTCAAAGGTCATTTAATTCAGCGGTCCCCAACCCCCGGCCCACGGCCCGGTACCGGTCTGTGAGTCGTTTGGTCCCGGGCCGTGAGAGCTGAGGCTCGGGTGTGAAATTGATGGTTTTCAGGGTTTTTATTGTTAACTCGGTTCCCTGGGTCTTTCCCGTGTTGTAGTTGTGCGTCTTATTTTGAAAGAAATGTGTTACCATAGCGACCAGAGAGCATTGAGGGGCAGCGAGGAGGACGTTACTCTCAATGTTGTTGGTGCACTTCAGGAGGACGCTGCTAATAAAGTTACACAATTACACACTGAATTTGCGTTTAGTGTTATATTTACAAAATACCACAGTTTTTGTTGTATCTGTTATTTTGTCGTATTTATCCGCCACACCTTAAACTCCGGTCCGTGAAAATACTGCCTGATAATACTGACCTGTCTGTGGAGCGACAAAGGTTGGGGACCGCTGATCAAAGTTGGTTCAGAAAAGTTGTGTAGGCGCCCTGTTTGTCCAGTATGTCTCTGGTCTGTAAACTGGTTTCTTCCAAAATGTGGTAATGTTGCATAACATGACATTCAGAAACACTGCAGTGTAGATCCCTGGGTCTTGTGTAAAGCACAGTAGGTCAGAGCGCACAGTACCGGAGTCTGCGAGCTAATAGTGAAGGAACTGAGCACTCAGTACTCATCAGGCTGTAAGCATAATGTTTCGACTTGGGATCAACCCTACCGCCTAGTGGTGTTGGCCAGAGGAGCCGATGGCGCGATATGGCAGCCTGGCTTCTGTCAGTCTGCTCCAGGGCAGCTGTGGCTACGACTGTACCTGCCTTCACCAGTGTGTGAATGTGAGAGTGAATGAATAGTGGTATTGTAAAGCGCTTTGGGTGCCTAGAAAAGCGCCATAATATAAATGCAATCTATATGAATGCAGGATCAACAGATGTGCCCATCCAGATGTTTAACCATTTACAACCATTACAGCTCAGCACATCAAAGCCCTCGTTGACTTTTCTCTCCAGGCCCAGAGAGAAGGTCATTCTTATCTCACTTTTCTTCTCTGTAAACCTTTCACACATGTAACTCATGAAGATGACTAACAGCAAAAGGCGAAAGTGGATGTTGAAATGTGCGTCACATTTTCAAATATAACTCCGATCACTATGGAAACTGAGTGTATCGTCTAGGGTTCCCCCCCTCAGCCACACTCACACACCTTCTTGTCATGTCTTTGCTTTTCGCGTTTCTTCTCCAAGACACACAAACACACACTTCTGACTAACAACAGATGGCCCTCGGTCCAAAAACACTTGTTTGTTGAACATATTTTGGAAGCAGAATTCTCTGGGCCCATATGTACACAGACGTTATAACTGTAGCTGCGTTCAAGTTTCACAAAGTAGAGCAATTTCATACACACAATATATAAAGTAGATTTTATTTTTACTACACCACAAAGACTGTTGACATTAACCAGTCCAATAGGACTACAGGTCACATGAGGCACAGCTGAAGTCCAAACACGCTGTAGGCTCCACCAGGCTGAGGTCATGAACACTACGTTTGTATTAAAGCTGAACAAATCCAGTAGGGAGCCAAAGTCTGAAGCACGATTTGGAGCCTAGTGAAGTAGCTTTGGATTGAACTGCAGTTCTACATTCTTACAGATGTACACAGGACAGTAACTCCAACTGCAGACCTGACCTTCTCCACAGCAGGTTATCTTTGAGATGAACATAGAAAATGAACACCTACCTACCAATCAGTATTAAGAACAGTTGTGTGTTGATTCTTGGACAAGCCCAGGTGTAGAAGCTTTAGAGACAGTCTAATGTTGATGTCTTTCGGTCCTCCTCAGCACCCAGCTGGGTGGCCAGCACGGCGAAGCCCTCGATGCACCGCCAGGAGCCATCTTTAAATGGGTTTCTCCTTCTCGACAGCTCAAGAGACATCCTGGCGTCAGTGTCCTTACAAATGTGGCGCTAAAGACTGAATGACCAGAGTATTCCTGTGGCCAACTACTGGCAATGGATCAATGTAAAATTAGTAAAATTTGAATTATAATGACACCACCTGTTTCAATCAGTGACCACTAAGATTAATAGTAGCATCACTGTGTGACTGTGCCAGAACAATGTCAGACTCTGAAGATCCTCTGCCCAGTTTGACCAGTGACGACACGTGTAGCCGCAGGTCTACAGCTATCTGTCGGGTGGTGTCTAGAAAACAATGTGAGCTTCATAGATAACTGGCAAACTTTCCCCAGTATGGCTGTGAGAAAGAAGCCGTGTCTGCTTATTTCAGCTGACGTAACCAAATATCAGCAAAAGCACTATTTACACATTTACAAAGAATAACAGTTTCAACAGCAGCGCAGAGCAAAACAATAAAGTGTGCATGATTGAACCTGCTGGTTTTTGTCCTATAGTTGCAATAAGACTGTTTCAATGGATCAGTGGCCGTGTGTCAGAATCCAGCCAAAGACGCAGCCATGGCTGTAATTCATTTTACACTTAGCTTTGTTCACCGTAACTATTGTTCGTCTGCCTGTACTCAGAGTTTCTGATTTATTCCAGCCAGGCTGACAGAGGCCTACATTTCACTAGCTCCAACAGGTATATATTAGATCTATATTCACAGCCTTCCCACAGACACATCCATAATTGTAACAGCTGTCATACTACTAACAGTACTGCTAATAATGCCAATAATCAGACTGCTTCCCTTGTGGTCAGGTGACTCTGAACGATCAATTCATTATATGTTTCGTCCGTCTTCCCGTGATGCACTGAACGCACCACGACTACATTAAACGATGTCCTCTCTCCCACACTGTGTGTTGTCCCCTCCCTGTGCTCTCCTAATTAACCAACTAATGAGCAATCGTCAAGCAACAGGTTTCCAGGACCAACTTCATTCCTGCTTTTAATGTTTGCTGCAAGCAAGTTTTAAAAATTTGTTCCACAAGCCTTAATTTAGAAGTATGATCCTAAAGCAGGACTAAGACTTTTACTTGCTGAGTGTATATAAAAGTGGAAAGTACGCTAAGGCTGCAGCTAGGACTGGGCAATATGGCCCAAAATTCATATCTCAATATTCTTTAGCTGGATGGCGATCTACGATATATATCTCGATATTTTTTTAAGCCATAAAGCAAGAACAAACAGAGTTCTTAGTCAAAGCTGTGTCCCAGATGTCACACAGGCACTTTTATTAACATACAGCGCAGATGTGCATGAAAAAAAATAAATTATCAGCATTTATTAAATAATAATGCTGCATAAATAAAATAAAACTATGTTGTTTTTGTGCGTAACAAAGAGCTCACAACTGTGCAGTCAAAATGTAAACTAAAAGACGCTAACTGTTAGCGCGGTTAGCGCAGTCAGCTCGCTGTCCATCCCCACGCACGGGGCGATCTGCGGTAACAGAGATTTGCCGTGTTAATGCAGTTATGCCGTTAACGTCATTTTAACCAGATTAACGCTACCAGCATTAAAATAATAATCTCCAAATGTTTTCTTTTTACCGAGCAGCTCCTCTTTGACAGCTGCCGTGTCCGTCTTGTGCTGCCTGCAGGTGAAGCGATGGGCGAGGCAGAGTAATGCTGCGCAGAGACAAAAGTGGACGAAAGAGAGGCAAACTTGCAACTCCACAAGTATAAATATAACGTAACACAGACTATATCGATATAAACGATGTTGTCAGATCTTATATCTCGTATAAAAATATATCAATATATTTAAAAACTCGATATATCGCCCAGTACATCCCATGACTCTGTTTTTGTTTTGCTTTCCTCTCAGACTGTTTATGAATACAAGTGCATACACAGACACTGTACAGCCTTCATAAGTAAAGCCAGTATACACTGTAGAAATAACACCTGCCTAAAACAGCGTGTGCTGTCATCTTGGGTAAAAAAAGTTGTCCTTATAACTTGCTGTAATAAATTGTTGTCACCTGTGATTGCAGCAAACAGTGAGCTAACACAACAGAGCTGCAGCTGACTCTGAGCTGCAGTTTCAGCTGCACCTGAATGAATGCATGTGCATGAAATCTGTAGACACTACATACTAATCAGGGCTGTGCACTGTTGTTTTGAATAGACGGCAGTATTAAAACAATTACTGTCTGTCAGATGAAAGTGTGGCAGCAACGTTTCCCAGTGCAGATGTGAAAAACACACATACACACTCCTGTTTGCAGACACAACATCAGCTGTAAGTCTGATTACGAGTGATTAGTGTTTCATTGGAGAGGGATGATCACCACTGCCCTGCACTGAATGTGTTCCTCTCACTCATCAGACCAGCTTCTCTCCTGTAGGCGTCTTTCATCTTTCCCCGTGATCTCAGCATGAAGTTAACAAATGATTTGTTTCTGCTTCCCTGCACATGTTGTGCTGTCATCACTATGATATTCATGGCCATTGTTGACTTCAAGGCTGCACACAGAGAAAAAAGACAAATGGATCCATTGCAAGGCAGCCAGTCCAAAAAGGAAATCCAAATTATAGAAGGGAAGAGCTTTCCCACCTTGTGTCTGCTTCAGCGTGAGGTTTGGATTTCAACTGTACCTACGCTTTAGTTAAATATTTCATTCCAATGTTCAAAACCTTACTGGGACCCTACTGGGATTTCATAGCTAGACTGTGATTATCATCTTAGTTTGTCATTACTCTCCCAAATCTCAGTGTGTGTTTCCTTGTGTTTTCGTAGGTGTTTCTCTGGGGGAGCTCAGCAGCTCCTCAGCACGGCCCCGAGTCAGACTTGACTTATTTTGGTAAGACCTTCATGTTGCTTCATTTTGCACAGTCAGAGTCCTGCAGCTTGCAGAATGCCAATACACAGCATCTCACACACACACACACACACACACACACACACACACACACACACACGTACACACACACACACACACACACACACACACACACACACACACAATTAAACTCAAATCTTTGTTTATATCTTAGCCTAAGTCATTATGTGCCACAGCAGGCTCTGTTTATTCTGTTTGTTGCCTGTGTGTGTGTGTGTGTGTGTGTGTGTGTGTGTGCGTGTGTGTACGTGTGTGTGTGTGTGTGTGTGTGTGTGTGTGTGTACGTGTGTGTGTGTGTGTGTGTGTGTGTGTACGTGTGTGTGTGTGTGTGTGTGTGTGTGTGTGTGTGTGTACGTGTGTGTGTGTGTGTGTGTGTACGTGTGTGTGTGTGTGTGCGTGTGTGTGTGTGTGTGTGTGTGTGTGTGTGTGTGTGTGTGTGTACGTGGTAAATAAAATTGGACATACATCAGCTGAAGAACTCGATGTCAAACATATTGTCATGTTTACCTGCTTCTGCTTCTTCTAACGTTTGTCCTCCACTAACAGTCCAATCCGATCGTATGTAACGATAAATGAACTAACTGTGGTTCCACCATGACAAAAGCAAACATAGTTCTAGTCCTAATAATAATAATAGTCCTATGGATAGCTGCATTCTTCATGAAGACATGAAATATAGACAGGTATGCTTGTGTCAGCACTGCAGTTCATTCAACAAAATAAAGGCTTGACAAAAGCTGTGGCGGTATCACTGCACACAACATGACTATTGCAGGTGCTATAATGGGCCCAGAACATCGGTCAGCGCATAGACCGTTTAGAAGAAGCATCAAAAAACGTTCTTGTAAAGTCTCCTTACAAAGATCAGATGTGATGAGCACGAGGTAGATCCTCTGTCACAAATCATCAGCCCTGGATGATCCTCTCTCCTGACCATCATTTAGAAAAGTTTTATTCTACATACCAGATGTTGACATGTGTTGGGTCATTGTCGTGCTGGACGACCCGTCCGTTCCCCGTCTCCAGTGTTACAGCGCGTGGCCCCGTCCGCTGGCCCCTCGGTGCGGTGAGGTTGTCCTGTATCCTTGGCAGAAAAGCAGCTCCAAAGCATATTTCCACCCTTGTGCCTGGCTATGAGGATTGTGTTCTTTGGGTCATACTTGGCATTTTCTGTCCTCCAAGCGGATCCGCTTGAGTCGGTGGCAGAGAGCTTGATTTTGGTTTCATCTGACCGTAGCGCTTTCTACCAAGCCACCTCTGAATCATTTAGACAAGCTGCCAAATACCAGTGGTGCATTGTGCACATTCACAATCCTGTCCCTGGTGTCCTTTGACAGCTCTCTGGTCTGTGATAGGTGGAGAGGTTGGAATGGAAGAAATTCATTATGTGGACACAGAATGAGTTGAGATCAAGAGTGTCTGTCACTGACTGACTGTAACAAGTCGATGGGAGCAAGAATTCTGGCCAGGAGATCAAATACTGGCTGTCTGCTTTGTGTTGATGGTCTGTCTCTCTCTAAATTACCATTAAAAACTACAGACTGGTTTTGTTTTTTTAATGAGCAAATTTTAAAGTTCACCAGGGGATCAAGTAATTATTTCCCTCACTGTGTCTTTATGTCACGAACAGCGACTGAGCACATGGATTCATCACATTTGGTGAGGTGAAGGCGCAGAGCTTTGTTCTCCTGTCTGCAGGACAATAAGGCTTTTTTGCAACCACAGATGTCCCTGATGGACATTTAAAAGAGTTTAGGGCACATTTGCTTCAGTGTCTCTTTTCAGACTCTGAAATTGTATCAATATTTTATACTTGGTTGTTGTGAAAGGACATATTTTAACTGAAACCATACTATAAAGTGGAACAAATCTGTCAACCTGAAGGTAATTTTGATTCAAAATCAAAATCACAGACACGTGTCTACAAATAGCAGGCTGCAGCTAACTCGTTTGGGTGGAAGTCCGGTGGTTTATGCTACTGTGCTACCAAGCCTGCTAATTAGACAAGCCTGTGTAAGCTTTTATTCACCATAGCAGGGTGCTAGGCTGCAGTGCTACATTGCACATTAAAGAATGATGCTAAGGTTAGGAGGAGACTGCCATCAAACATATGAAAACATATAAAAACGAGCGATTCCTGATTGTTCTCTTTTATTCTTACTGTAGCTCAGGAGACAGAGCAGCTCAGCTTCTTATCGAAAGGTTCGTGCTCCAGTCCAAGTGTCCCGTTACTCTGTGCCGCGTTGATCAGAGTGTGAATGTTAGGAAGAACTGGGGGGGAAAGGTTCTTGTATAAGTTGGGTGTGAATGGATGAATGAGGCATGTTGTATGAAGGGCTTTGAGTAGAAAAGCACTGTGTAAGAACCATTTACCATATCACTGATTCATAAATGCAAATTATTAGCTGTAAGTTGAATTAATGAAGTTATGGTTACAGTGCATTTTGGATTTAATGACTGAAACATTTCATAGGATAAGTAATATGCTGATATTATTTGCAGTGATGAAACGGAATAAGAGTGAAATCATAGTCACCCAGTTTCTTTTTATTAAATCAATAAAAGGTTTTAATCAAGAAGCAGGTCGTGATACTAAGCTCTGGCTGTACTTCACGGTAATTATGTCAGATAACATTTCATGTAAATCAGAAGGGACCTGAAAGTTACGTTCCTCACTAAAGTAGGGCTGGGTATCCTCACTGATTTCAAGAATCGATCCGATTTGATTTGATTTGATTCGGGGAAATTTTGCCTCAGACAGTCAGAAATATTATAATTCTGATCACTTATCAGTACATATCTATATTTTTATATCTATAAAAAGAAAGCTGACACTTGCGAGACTTTTATCAGAGGTGTGAGCGTCACAGCAGAGGCCTCTGTGCTGAAGTAGCTGAGGATAAAACAGAACAACATGAAGGCAGTTTTCCTGGCCTGGGTTACAGAGTTACAGAGGTTTAGAGACACAGCATTTTGCAATTCTGCATAATCTTAAAAAGTTTAAATTTGTTCAGTATTGAACAGCAGAAATGAGGCTTTCTTTTCGGAAGTAAGTAAAAAAAAAAGAAAGAAAAAAAACAGTCTGCATTCCAAGTTTCCTTGGGTCAGATGCTACTGCCCAAATACAAGTTCAGTAAATATCTCCCTGCACTAGCTGCCTGTGACTAATCTAACATCCTCTAATTAAATGAAACATAGATTTCAGTCAGCAGTTGTTTGGACAGTTATCTAAAGCCACCAGCTACAGTCACAGACTTCTGCAACCATATAATTGAAGCTGTGGCCATTCCAGCATGATGTACAGTATATTGCAAGCAGGAAATACAACAGTAAGTACAGTACGTACAGTAAGTATAGAACACAGTTTTCTAAGTAAATATTTTTGTATTATATATTTGTAAAGGTGCTATTGATGTGAAATGTTGGTAACAACCCATCCAAAGAAATCAAATCCATAAATTAACTTATAATAATAAGAAATGAAACAGGGGGAAAGTATTGAACACGTGAAGAAAGGGAGGTGCAAACAGGCAGGACAGTCATGACACCAGCAGAAATCTGTCAGAAATGAGAAAGTAAGGCTGGTTCAGTCCCAACTGATGGTCATTACCAACACGTCACACAAGAAACATCTCATGATGGCCAACAGGAAGACAGATGCAATTATTTTAAAGAAAACGATGAGCTGTGCACTCAACTAACATGGCCTGTACATGCGCTCACTCATGCAGGATCCATCGCACTTAGACAAGCCTGTGAGATACGGGGAGGATATAGTCTGGTCAAAACCGAACGCTTTGGATGCTGTAATGCACACCGTGGTTGGAGGCCAAAAGGCTCTCATCCCCAAAACACCGTACCAACAGTGACGTTTGGAGGTGTGAACATCATAGTGTGAGGCTGTTCTTCAGCGTGCGACACTGGCACGTGTCATAATCAACGTTCCCTCTAATGTTTCACGTGTCTGAGCGAACACAAACTCCCTGAGCGTCCCTTGGACCACTGTGAGCAACAGCAGACGTGAGCACTGTGGTCACGCCAGCATCCAATCCATCCAAGTTACATGTTTATTAAAGTAATCAAATTACAGCATTTATGTTAGACTACCCTTAATTAACTGCTTTAGCCCACTTACAATGAAAATTATAAAAATCTTGTTCCTGTCCTGTGCAGCATGTTAACACTATTGGAAGGAAAAATAACTTCAACTCCAATTTTGAAAACACAACTTTCTTTCTTTTTTTTATAAAGCTCTGACTGTATTCTGAGTCTGAGTCTGGGAGAGAGTCTGTAACTCTGTCTGCAAAATACAGTAAATAATGACCAATGTTGGGTAATTAATTATATAGTTACTACTTCAAAAAAGTAACTGAGTTTTGCAAACAACAAAGTGTTTTGCAGCTGTTTACCTAAAAATGCAGCCAAGGCGTTTTTAAACAAACATTTCAAACTATTCACAGAACAATCAGCTGTTCTGCATCAAATCTGATGCCACACAAATTATTTGTGCCGCTCCAAAAAATAATTTCTGTCCACTATGAGATGAAGGAGAACAACAGCCTGATACCTGCAGGCCTGACAGCAGCAGATGTGTCACTGCTGTAACACCTGTAACACTCAGCAGGCGCCTCATTGTTCTGACACACACAACACTACTGACTACACTACACACTGACTACACACTGACTACACACTGACTACACACTGACTACACACTGACTACACACTAACTACACACTGACTACACACTGACTACACACTGACTACACACTGACTACACACTGACTACACACTAACTACACACTAACTACACACTGACTACACACTAACTACACACTGACTACACACTGACTACACACTAACTACACACTGACTACACACTGACTACACACTGACTACACACTAACTACCCACTGACTACACACTAACTACACACTGACTACACACTGACTACACACTGACTACACACTAACTACACACTGACTACACACTAACTACACACTAACTACACACTGACTACACACTGACTACACTCTCACTACACTCTCACTACACACTAACTACACACTAACTACACACTAACTACACACTAACTATACACTAACTACACACTAACTACACACTAACTATACACTAACTACACACTAACTACACACTAACTACACACTAACTACACTCTCACTACACACTAACTACACACTAACTACACAAGATTTGTGCTAAACGTCTCAAATCTCTCACATCTCAAACACGCCGTCACTCCTAAAACTTCCCCCGTCCTAAACAACTAAATGCCATGTTGCCATATCATTCTTTGATTGGTCCACATGGTACATTTTTCCACCAATAGGAAAGGCTGGGAGTTTTGGTGTTTTTGCTCACAGGCTTTCGAGCGTTTTCCTTATAAAACGCCGTTTTTACCGTTTCTTCCTGCAGTAAATATAAACAACGACAGTATTCAGGAAGAAAACCAAACATTGCAGATATTTTATCATAACTCTGGTTTTACGTGGCCGATCAACACGATTTAAAAACTGGTATAAAGTCCACACTTTGTCCGTCAGTTGTTCCGTCTGTCCTGCTCACATCTCCAATGGTTGTACACGTTGTCATTAACGTGGCTTCACTCCACATCAGCCGCTTTGCTAAAACACCGGCACATAAGGACGCTGTCATAGCCTGTCAGCCACGTTGATTAGCTGCGTATATACGAATGTGAATCACATCATTGGCTGGACTTTGGGATAAGGTGGCATCGTTCTGATCCCACACGGGAGCAGCCAGTCACTGACTCACACTGCAAACAGAATTGTGTTAGGATGCCTGGGTCGTTGACCCAGGGTTTTGAGTTTATTGTGTTATTTATCATTTCTATTCTTTGGTTTCTTCGTTAGAGTTCTGTCTTATGGTTTATGTCTCTGTGTAATCCTTAGTTGCTATATCCTCGTGTCCAGTCAGTGTCTGTCTGCCCTGGTCCCATGTCTTTGTTCCCTTTGTTGTAGTGCCTGCATGTGAGTCTGTGTCTTTAGTCCAGTCTGTGTTATGTTTCCTGTTTTATTTTGAAGGTCCATGTCTGATGTTAATGTATCTGGTTTTGCTTCCTTTGTCTCGTCAGGCCTGATTTGCCCCAGCTGTGTTTCCCTCCTGTTACCCATTCCCTGATTGCTCCCTCTGTGTATTTAAGCCCTGTGTTTCAGTTTGTCCGTGTTGGGATCTACCCTTATCTTGCTGTGTGTTCTGTCAGTCTTCTGGTGTAAGTTTATTTTGATATATCCAGTTATGCTGCATTTGAGTTCAGCATTAAAGCTGTTTTGAGTTCAAGTTTTGCCTCCGAGTGTCGGCACCTTGGGTCCTATTCCTGCCTGCACACAGCTGTTCATAAAAAATTGTTAAAGTTTTAATTTCAATTCAGGTTAAAAAAAATGTGTGTGCGCAACGCAGATTTTCTGTACACAGAGACCAGCAGTACGCAATTACGCACGCGCGCAGCTTAGAGGGAACATTGGTCATTATGTATATTATGGTAAATGGCCTGCATTTGTATAGCGCTTCACACATTCAGTCATTCACACATTCACACACTGGTGATGGCAGCTACATCGTAGCCACAGCCACCCTGGGGCGCACTGACAGAGGCGAGGCTGCCGGACACTGGCGCCACCGGGCCGTCTGACCACCACCAGTAGGCAACGGGTGAAGTGTCTTGCCCAAGGATATTTGGCATGAAGCCAGGAGGCAACCTGGGATCAAACCACCGATCTTATGATTAGTGGCTGACCTGCTCTGCCACCTGAGCTACCCATTATTATTGTATATTAATAATAAAAATGAAGGGATGATTAATGGAAGAATGTACTGAGACAATCTTGATAAAAATCTGCTGCCAGGATGATGAAGCTGAAACAATGATGGGCATTTCAGTGATCCCAAACACATCCAAGGGAACGCTCAGCTGGTTTTACAGAAAGAAAATAAAGCATGGCCCAGCCAATCAACTCCAACTGAAACTCTGTGGAAGGACTGAAGCTTGGGGTTTATAGGACTGTTTATGTGGCCGAATGGGCCGAAATCACACCTGAGCAATGCATGTGCATCGTGTTACCAGCATCTGGTGAGAGTTTCAGGTCAGAGGCACCTTTAGAAATGCATTTACTTAGAAACTTAAAGACGTGTATAGTACCTGTTTTACCTGCTGTACACATGACTGTGTGGCGGGCGTGGTTGTGGTCAATCCAAGGTGCAGGCACCTGCCGTGCCCCAGCCGCTCCCACCTGAGGAGTGGGTATGGTCGCTGAGGCAGGCTGCACCTTGGCTGGTCGCACCCTGGGGGCCTGCACGGGGGCCTGAACAGTCCGGACCTCCTCCACACCCACGCCACCGGGGGACGCTGGTGGGGTGGTGTCGGCCAGGACTGGATCCGAGCTGCCAGATTCTTAATCACCTCCATATGGTGCTCGGTCTGGTCCTGCAGCGTGACACCGCTGCCTGCTCCTGTTGCTGCCTGTCCTGGGTTTCGGCACCACTTAAGTGAATGCACAGCAGACCTGACCACATGTCCATGCTTTCCAGCATCTTTTATTCGCCACACGATTTACGCACACGGTTGCTGTACACACACAGTGGCCGCAGCTCTCCCACTGCCAGCCGTACTCGCATCAACAATAAACCCCACACTCAGGACCAAGTACCATTTATGCAGGTCGGCGTGATGAACCGATGCAGCTCCAGTGCGTCAGCTCCCAATGCAGCCGTGCCACAACCACGCCTGCCAACGTCTGTCTATTAAAAATGAAGCCTAACAGATGGGTTGTGTCTCTCTGAGGAGATTAGTAAGTGAAAATAAAAAGGTTTCACTTAAATAGGAATATTTATTGATGATGACTTTAGGCACCAAATATCATTCATGGGTCTGCAGGTGACTGGCAGCTCCAGCTGTCATCCATGATGTGTGTTCTTGCTGCTGAGCATGACTTATTGGTCCCATTGCTCCCAGTAGATTATTCGGACCTACTCAACTCACGGTGCACGCAGTATAACAAACCACAGTGGGCAGCCTCTGTGTACAGAGAATTTAATGTAATATGATAAGTGCACTGGAGACTTGATCATTCAGCTGATTCTTCTGTCAGCTTGAATTCTTTAATGAAAGCACCATCTGCTCTCCCTTGTGTGATGCAGGTTGCCATGATGATGAGCGTGTATCACGTCGCATTGTGTGTTGCAGCTTTGTAAAGTATTAGAGCTCCAGGCGTAGTGGCCGTCCGATGAAGATGGACTCTTATCTAAATGCCAGTTCAAATAACATGCATATTGGTCAATATGACGGTTATTGTTGACTGTTCCTTGTAAGTGCTGATTCATGATGCATGATGTAAACTGAAGACTGGGCAGGGCTGACATTTGGCTTTAGATAAGGCTTTTTCAAAACAACCACAGTTATCATTTTTATTATCATTTATTTGTCTGTTTTGTGCATTAGTTTAAATTGTCAAGCGACACAAATTCAGTGCAGAGATGAACTGTTGAACTATGGTTGAACTGTGAAAGCTACACGGTTGTTTTACTATCAAAATGAGTAAAAACTGACAATCCTGCCTCCGAAGCAGTTAGCAGCAAACTATACTTGAACCTCAGGTGACCAAGCTCTTATATACAACAAGTATAACTGGTCGTTTATGCTCCCATTATTATTTTATGCAGGAATACTGTTTTATCACCCCTATACTTTATCTGTGACAGATATTCTAACATTTAAAAATTCTGTTAACATTGTTTCACCGATTACGTTCATAATTTTTGTGGACAGATTGTCTCGGGGCAGCCTGAGGCTGAAGGTGTTGTGTTTCGTGGCCATATGATCTCATGTCTGATGTATGCAGGTGATGTGTGTAGCGGCCAGAATGAGAATTAGCACGTTTGAGATCATCGTCCTCAGACAGAAAAATTCCCCGTGCCATCTCCGTGTTGGTGTCCGAGGCAGAAGAGTTCAAGTATCTGGAGGACGCTCACAAGTATGAAAAGGATAAATGGGAAATGACGGCGAGATTGGACACTGTAATGGTCTGGTGTGGTGAAGAGAGAGCTGTGTGTGAAAGTGTTCTCACTCTCACATAAGGCCACAAGTAGCAAGTGAGGCCACATGGGCTGTGACAACAAACAACGAGGTCTTCATTGTTGGACCGTTTTTTAAATCCTTTATTTCCAGGCTTATTTCAAATATTTTATGCGTGAACCCTTAAAATGAGAAAAGTTAAAATGAGATGCCCTATAACAGAATAATTAGAAGGTAATTTAAAAAACAGAAGTTGCTATAAAATCAAAGAAATATATTTCTCACAACTTCAGTCACCCTGACTATGCCAGTGGGCCAATTCATGGAAAAAAGAGAGAAATTCTTGTTTGTGTTGTTGCTCGAAAATGTCAAAACGTGATTCCGTGGATGCACCACCCACAGACATCTTATTTGGGTGTTGGTGGGTCTTTGAAGAGGCTCCACCTGGAGTCTCCATAGTTCTCCTGGGAGACTTTAACAATTTGACAGAGACCTGGAGATGCATGATGGAAGGAAGAGTCTTGAGTTCTGTGCTAGGCATGGGTTGGCCATAACAAACACCATGCTCAAGCACAAGATGTGCATAGTGTACATGGCAATGATCGACTTTGCTGTTGTATCATCTGATAAGAGCAGACCTGTTATTTGATCACTGCCTAGTGAGTTAAATCAAAGGGCAGGGCGGCTGCTAGACGAAGCTGAAGCTGAAGAAAGCAGCGACAGTATTAAAGGGCCAAAAGGACGTCAGCAGAGCAGGTCACAGAAGAGGACTTTTGGGAGCCCTGTTCTGGCAAGCTCTCTGTGGACTCAGGAAGGGAAACCAGGGCTTGGCTCAAGCTGTGCTCAGCCAGAGGGAAGAACTGGTGACCCAGATTTGGGATATTGTTTAGCAGTGGAAAAAGGACTTTGATGATCTGAGGCAAAACTTCCAGTATAGAGAAGGCAGAGCCTGAAAACTCATGGGAAGCCACATCTATCACACTGACAGAGGTCGCTGCGTTAGTTAAGAAGCTCCCTGGTAGCAGCGCTGGTCGAGATTCACTTTGAGAGTCACTGTTTCACTGTAATGGAGAGAGTCAAAATATCAATCTAAATTGCAGACAAAGCACATTACAGTTGCATGTTATTCAATGAAATGAAATAAAATTCAGTGATGTCCTATAACCCAACAACTACAATCAATCAATTACAAATACTCCGTGTTCATAAAGCACACCTGTCCACAGACTTCATTTCTTCCATTCCAACCTCCCCACCTCCATGGCCAGACCAGAAAGTCAATGAAAAACATTGTAGACCACAAGAAGCAAGAAGCTTGGTGAAAAAGTGACAACTGTGACAACAGAGATGCAAGAAAAAAAGACTTTAAATTGCTTTTGGTTTGACTCCATACAAAATCTTGCCTCATGGGGTGAGGATGATGAGAAAGGTCAGGGATCAGCCCGAAACCGCTTGGGTGGAGCCTGATCAGTGATCCCAATGATGGCAGTTGGGACTACAACCAAAAACTGATAACACACTACGCCTTAATGAATTGAAATCTTGCAGCATCCACCAGGTCATGTGCCTAAGAAAGCTCAGGTATAGGCCCAACTTAAACTTTCCAGTGAATATTGAAATGACTCAGAGAAGCCATGACGGAGTGGCCGAGCCAGTCTCCAGACCTCAGGTCTGTAGGTGCAGAGAGCTGAAGCTTCAAGTGTCCAAGCGACAGCCAAGAAACCTGAAAGATTTCATTCCTATAAAGAGGAGTGGGCCAGATTCTCGCTGAGATGTTCGCAAACCTAGAGACCAACTACAAGAAACGTCTTACCACTGTGCTTGTCAACACGGTTTCTCCAAAAGTAGTAATGATATTCAAATTATGACTTTGGTATCATTATTTTTTTGTGGATTTTTGGTTGATATACAGTTTGAACTTACGTTAAAAGTTAGAGACTGTTCATTTCTTGGTAAGTGAGCAAACTTTTAAGTTATAGGGTGAGGAGCTCAGACATCCAGAGGGATCTTAGAGTATAGCTGCTGCTCCTGTGTGTTAATAGGTGGGTTTGGTAAGGATGCTTCCTGAGTACTTCCCTTGGGAGACTTTCCAGGTAAGTGGAAGATAACAGATGGATGGACAGTTGCAAGTAGAAACATGTAGCGGTGGTCATAAATTACTGCACTTGGACACTTGATGATTGATTGATTTTTGTGCTGGTAGTCAACTCAGACACAGAAAAGGAGCTACTGACCAAACCAAAACGAGACCCGGGCTACTGAACTTGCCAAAAGAATAATTAGCTGGACTACAGTACAAGGAAATGAATTAAGGTGTGACCAAACTACACTTTGATAGTGACCGTGCTTATGACAGTAATGGCATGTTTACATTTCAGCACTTGTAAAAGTTGGCATGAATGTTAATGTAAGCAAACCTGGAAATGCATTGTATGATTTTGTGCTGCTCTGTTAGCTAAACACCACTGCAACGGCTTTAAGTGTGTGCAGCAAACCTTTGATCCAGACTTTCATGCAGCTTCAGTTTCTGTCAGCTGGGTCTGGTTTGAAGGACGCATGTGGTGACGGTACATTACAGATAGAAAACTTGTTTAAAAGTGGAGCACGGTGATGCACGAGCATGCTTTTCATTTATTTTGTGTCTCTTGCGTATCCGTTACCCTCTGCCTAAAGGTTTTACAAGGTAATTACACTGGAAGAAAATAAGGAAAACTAACTAATAACAGACAATGAAGATAATGAAGGGAAATTAAAATGCTCAGCAGTTAAAATCTGCAATTCTCCAGTTCAATGCTGAGAGAACAAGGTTACAAGTTCAGACAGCTGAACTTTTATATAAAAGTATAAAGGAAATAAAAATGGACAATGAAATGCCTCATTTAGTACTCGTCAGTAACTATCAGTTAATCTGGTCCTTGGATGATAGCAGCGAGGAAGTGTACAGCATGTGCCCTATTACAGGCCTATTTCCTGTTTCCTGCCTTACCTCAGGATTCTGAACACATACATGTAAGTCACATCTCGTTCTTTATAGCCACTCTGTTTTCCCTCTGTTGTTGCCTCAGATGTGTCTGTGGCCTGGCTGTAAGTGACAGGTGGTCGAGCAGGTCACCTACTAACTGGAAGGTTGGTGGTTCAATCCCAGTCTGCTCCAGTCTGCATGCCAAATATGACCATGTTGCTCTCCGATGCATCCATCGGAGTGTGAATGTTAGATAGGAAGCAGCATAGAAAAAAACGTGAATGTGCAAGTTGTGTAAAACGCTTTGAGTGCTCAGAGTAAGAACCAGCATTTCAGAGTGATGGTACCTGATGTAGTGTTGGTTTGTTAGTGTGTCTATCTGGACATTTTGGAGAAGAAATTATTTTTAACACCAACAGTAATAAGGTTGAATAAGATAAACACCATCAGTAGTCACACAGTGTGAGGCTTTTTGGTGTCCACTTCCATGTTACACCCAAACTGAAAGTAATTCATGGAAATCTATCGAATCCTTAATTCAGACTTCAGATTGTGGAAAAGCAGCAGTACTTACCTTCACCAAAGGTTCTCCATAAACAAGGACTGATGCTGAAACCATACCACAGCACAGGAGTTACGATTTTATCACGTTTTTAAGGCTCTAATCAATTCGTAAGGGTCTGATTGTTATAGCTGATAAATATACACATATTCACAAAGGCTTATTTAGGATTGTAAACAAGACCCGTCGTCTTCAGAAAACGACTCTGTCGTCATCCGCAGGAGGAAAAACGCAGCCTCAAAGCAGTGCAAACCCTTGAATAAACCTAGCTTCCAAGCAAACAGAGTTCAGTGAGCTTGCAGTTGTAAGATGTGACATCTGTAAAGGACAGCATGCACTGACTACGGTTTCACTTTGTGACCGGAGATCACATGATTGTGATTTGACTGCAGCTGCGGCTCAAATCTGATTACAACAGACAGAAGCTGCTTTCATCTGAAACTCGATGACTTTGGTGACCATTTGAGTTTCATTCATCTTTGTGTTCGACTGTATTGGCCTAACTGTGGGTGATTCTGTCTTGGTCTGGATTTTCCCAAACCTGGTCTCCATCAGCCCAGTCAAGCTGAAGCACAACACATGCGATCTTTAAATCCACCATACGTATTGAAGCCATTTGTATAGCATGTCGTGTCCCTACCCGAGCGTTTTTACTTTTCTGACTTCAGTTATCTGATGAAAGTACAGCTATGAGAGAATTTCACATTTATTTATGGTGTTTGTGTAGCACTCTGTACACAACCTGGTGCACAACCTGACACTCAGAGAAACAAAAGGCTACAGTTTAAATTGATGATCGTCACAACTTGGTGCATTTTCATCAAGCAAAAGACAAAAGGTTGATTCTTTCAGGACCTCAGTTTAGTTGTTCCAGGAAACTCAAGAGTAAAAATCAATACCTGCACATGTACTTCAAGCAGAGAAATATGAGAAATACCATCGCTCCATCCCGGTAGCAGTGCTTCTGTCTTTTCAAAAGCAGGTAGAAAAAGTGTCTAGTAGGCTGTTCTGCTCTCAGCTAATGCAGCTAATGCTGCCTGCAGTGGAAGTCGGGACAGTAATGTGCAGAAATTGTAATTATAGAAAGTCATAAAGAGCACTGAGCTGTATCAACTCTGTATCCTTTTCACCATCTGTGGACCTCCTGTCTGATGGCATCAGGTTGTCTCAAACGCCTCCTCTGAAGAGTGCCGAACATGTGACTGTCGAATGAAGACTATGCATTTCCTCGTGCAGCATCGTGTTTTTAAAAAATGTGTGATGTTACTTACACAGCAACATCACACCATAACCCTCCACCATTAATGCTCATTCTAATGGAGACCGCTGCTTAACACAACCTATTAGTTTCAAGCACATAATGAATTGAAGTGCAGATTGTATACAGGGCCTGACCAAAAGATGTTACCACCACACGTAACCTCAGATTCCAGGCACCTACCACCCAGGGAACAAACACTCAGGTATTCCTGTTTGCATCCAGACCTTTGAGATGGTCCTCAGGAATACCCACACGCGTGTTCAGTGAGTGTTAATCTGACCTCTGCTTGACTTCAGTTTTTATTCATTTCTTTTTAGTTATAATGTGTTGAAGCCTGCATCCTGACCTGTTCATGATAATATTTGCATCCTCCAATCGTTTTATTAACCTTGAAGATATTTCATGCTGACACTTTTTTATCGGCTGTGCAAGTGTCAGGTGTAGCACAGTGACAGTACGTGAGGTTTGATCGGCGTGCAGTGAGAGGATACGTGCTTATGTGAGCAGAGAGCGGCCCTCCATGTTCTTATCAGTCCAATCTCAATCAGGTGGAGTCCTCTTGTTGTGGCTTCAGCTACAGGAAAGTGTGATGCATATGTGGCCTCCTGAGGACAGCTGCTCAAGGACATTCAGCTTCCTGCTTTCTCGTCTTACTATAGCAAGTTACAGTTTCAGCTGCACCCTGGTCAGGTACAGTAACAGCCAGATAGCGTGCTGCACTGTGCACTGTGGATGTGCTGCTGTGGCTTTGATTCATTTATTTATTATTCATTTTTCAATAAACCGCTGCACTGACAGTTGTTTATCAGACTCAGCATCAGATGTATCGCCCAGTGAAAAGACAAGAGACATTATCTGAATTTTAAAAGCCAAATAGTGAAGTTAACATTCTGTGTGGGTCGTCCTTGTTGGTCTCGTTGGCTGTTAAGCCTCTCACCACAACCCTGTGAGTCATTCTAGCATTAAAAGCTCAAAGGATGAATCATCCTGTCAGTGTAAAGCATTTAATCCCTGAGATATTTTAATATAGCAGTACATCTAAGTTTCTTTACATGATAACGATGTAAAAGTTAGCTCATCCCCCAGTTTTGTTAATTAACTGTGAGACCACAAGAATAAAAACATACATTTTATAGTAGATGATGGAAAAACAAAAGCTTGTCTCTCGTCTCAGTGTTTGTCTTTCTCTTCTGTGGTGTCGTGTGGACGGCAAAGTCAGGCAGAGTCTTTATCGTCACAGAAAGCTGTGAAACGTGCAGGATGGATTGGAGTCTTGGCCAAACCAATTCTGGGCCCCGGGCCTTATGTTGGACACCATGATTGTGATGATGTCACATGATTTTTGTTGGCACATGAAGTTGTTGCATGAGTGCAGTTGTTTTAAGTGCTGCATGCATTATAAACACCTATTTTACACAAAGGAACATCAGTGCAAATAAGAACTGCTACTAAGAGTAACCTTTAGCTGACAAACAGTGAAACAAGGACGTTGCAGCAGAGTTGAACGCCTGGTGTGTGCAGTGTGTTGTTTGTGTGTTGGATGCACACTAACAAAACCTCAGAGGGAAAGAAATGATACCTGGACCCTGAGACGTAACATGAGCATGTAACCACTAGATGTCATCCTGCACAGAGGACGAGAACTGAGAGCTGGCAGCCTGTGCAGTTTCGTTTAATCTAACATTGGGTGATCACTCCTGTACACTTTACGTTTTTAAAATGACGAGCTGTGAGGAAAAGACGCTGTTCAGAGATGTGTGTGAAGCTGCTCTGTTAGATAAAGAATGACTGAGCGTTTGTTTCTGTGTTTGGGTAGGTAGGAACCCAGAGGTCTGATGAGGCTCTGAGGATGACGTCTTTGCCTTGAAGCCCCACCAGTATGTCAGGTAAGGCTCACACTGCCAGCTTCACTCCAAATATGATGGAACCTAAAGAAAAGTCTTATTATTCTCTATTTTTTAGTTGGTGTGAAAGTTGATGTGAAAACTAAAAAAACAGCAAATACTCTGTTTTACTGGTTAATTCTGATCGGGGAAACAACACTGAGCAAAGTACAAGCGCACAGGTTAGCACTGTTGTAACGCGAGTAATCCAACGCCGAGTGCTTTCAGAACACTGTGTTAGACAACAGAAGTAAATATGTGACTTGCTACACAGTAACCAGCAGAATGACTTTGTGTCACCACTTCTCACTGAGCCGGTTTGACATCAGGACCTCTGCTTCACAGTTTATTTGTCAGCTGCTCGGCAACGAGGTCAGAAATGAAGTGTGAGGTTTGCTGTGGCACCCAACAGTTTCTGCACATAATCTGACAGCAGTCAGTCATTCAGCCTGGTGTTAAACAACTGAGATAATAAACCATTAACTCCTCAACAGTTCTTTAAAAATCAGTTTTTACTGCAGTTCAGGATCAAATTAGTAGTGTGCAACTCCATTAAGCTAATATTTGCTTTAACATGTACAGTATGACAGAGTTGAGTCCGATGTGCAGATCCAGGACAGACTGCATGATGGTGCTACAAGCTGTGGAAGCAGAGAGGAAGCAAAAGGGAGTCGAGACCTAATAATAAGTTTAAGTGTTTGAATTATGACCATCCTTTTACAAGAAGGGATTTGGAAAGTACAACAAATGAATTTGCACCAATAGGAACTTGATTCGTATCATAGCTGCAGTTAAAACTGCTGCTGCGTTACCATGAAACTCAACTTTTCTAAAACCTATTTTTAAACTGCATTTTCATATTACGATAGCAAAGAAACAGAAACAAGCACATAACAAATGCTAGTGAAGAAGAAATCACCAGATATCAGTATTGGTCTTAGAAATAATCCACTTTTTCCATTTCCTGACCTGTTATTAAATGATTGCTCAGCCAGTTTTTCCCTCGACTGTAGCTGTTGGCTTTAAAAACATGGTCAGGTCTCAATAATCAGCTTGTAAAGATAACCTAACATTTTAACCTGGTAGCTGTAACTGACAGAAGATGCTCACACTCGTAGCAGGGAGGCCCCTTCGAGCAGCAGGACTGATGCAGTGTTTGTTGGCAGAGATCAGTGACCAGTACAAAACCCCGACCACTGCATGTCACACTCTACACTTTGGTTGGACAGTGATAGTCTGCCCTCACCACCAGAGGTCCACGTTGTCTTAGAGTGATAACAATGTTTTAATCAAGGTGATCAGTGTTAAACTGTGAAAAGGTCTCAGCTTGAGCCTGATGGCAAAATCAGCTCTTTTCCACACACACACATATTAACCATTCATTTCTATAACATGGTTCATCCCTGTTCACACACACAGCAGCACCACTTCATTCGGCCAAATCGAAGCATCAAAAGGGCAAAGAAATGTGAAGATGGCAGGACGCTGCACGCAGCCATGCTGCCCTATATTAAACAGCCAAGACAGGATGTAGCTCTGCATTTATTTACTTAACTAGCAAATTGGGCATCAGTGAGGTCAGCGGGGCTGGAATTGGATTTAACCAGCCTGGGCGACCTCAGTGACCTGGCCATCCCTACATAGCCGACAGACTTACACTCACATGTTATCACACTGACAAAATGAACTTAAGCTTTCATTCACCATGTAAGCTCCAAGGGGACAACGACTGCTTTGGTATCTGAGATGCTGTTTTAGTTTTTACATGAACCTGCTGCTCTGTTGGAACAACTTCTGAAAGCTTTTAAGTTCATGTACGAAGCAGAGCAGCATTAGCTTCTCTCTCTCTCAGCTGTTTTATGACAACGTCGCTTGTGTTTTTTAAAGTGCCTCTCCCATCTATTTTAGAGCCAGCAGAAAAATGCTCCCCCCGCTGGAAAGATGAGGCCATTCAAAATGGTAATATTTCTCCTCCCTCTCTACACTGCTGTTTCCTTCTTCTGTCAGCATGGCGCAGCTTTGGATTTGTTAAGGAAAAACTTCGAAAGGGCTTCAAAAACTGGAATTATTTGATTTAAGAACATTTTTGTGTAGATTCAGTTCAAAATAAATCATATCCCAGTCGTTTCAGTTTCACCGATGTTGGGAAGCTGCAGACATCACGTTACAACACGTAGAGTAACTGAACTCAGACGTTTAAACATCAGCTCATTTAGAGTTTGCTTTCAAAAAGTGGGACATTCACTTATTGTAATAATAATAACAATAATAATAAAGAGGAAAGAGGTTCAAAATGTATAAGTAAGTAAAGCTTTATTTGCACCTTTAACCCTTTAGAGCCGGTCGGAGCGGACACGCTCCATTTTGTGTAACTATTTTTAAATCCCGGTAGCTCTGCAGCCACGTAAGCTAGCGCAATAATTTTTTTTGCATATGAAACTGGAGGAGTTGTACTTACATCTGATGCCATCAGCTTGTCCTCGGTCACAGTTTCCTTCCACATACAGCTTTGCAAAAACTGCATAAAAAGCACTTGCAGCAACAAAAACATAATATTCCAGAAACACGCTTTGCCGATCCATCAGCTGTTCATAACACTTCATACTTGGAATAGACGTCAGCGCGAACTTTCGCACGTCCGCCATTACCTGCCCGAAACCGGAAGTGACGTCATTTTCGTGGAAATGTAGTTTTTTACCATCAGGGCCTCATGAGCCTATGCTGGTCTTTTTAAAAGTTATGTTTGACTTTATGACTTTCTGTGTCTTTTCTGGGATGCTGAGGACTCATATTGCACTGCTGGAAATAGTTTATTTTGATGCATATGCTGCTTTTTTGCAAATTTGTTGTATAATATTTATTTTCGTTTTTCCTGCAGTGTATAAAAATTGGTGTATTTCAAAAATAGAACTATGAAGACACTCAAAATAAATTTCCTGTGGTGGGAAACTATTTTGTGAAACTTTTTTGTATTTACAGTTTTGAGGGATGAGCCTCTTAAATTTCTCTAACTAGAAATATATGTTAAAAAACAAAAACAATTTTCAATTTTTTGGTAGTTTATTGCACTTTTTTGCAATTTATGTAATTACTATGGACTTAATGCATACATATTATTAAAATCTGGGCTATAACAGTTGTATTGATGTATAGCAACTTGAAATGCTCCCAAAAATGGCTCCACAGCATGTAAAAAATATGATATAAGCTCTGGTGGACTTGGTTCTGTGGTAGGTCTTAAAGGGTTAACCAGAACCCTGAAAACAAAGGTCAGTCGAACACAAGTCTAAAAAGCTGACTCTCAGCTGTGTGGGAGAGCCCACAGAGGGAGAGATTCTGGGGTCACTGTTACTCCTTCATTTTCAGCGTAATGCACAGCCCTGATCACATGACCCAGGGACCTGCTGAGCACATACTCAGATGTGTGCAGGTTCTTTTCCATGCAGAGCTCTAAAAGTGATATGTGAGGACGAAGAAGCCTCGCCGCAGCATGCTGGAGACATTTGGCTTAGACTAGTGAACAGTGAATTACAGTGTTGAAATATATGCACCAATAACAGTTTACAGTTCAGAGTGTGACACTGTGGGATTAACTTGGCAATATTTCTTAAGTGGTTTAAAAACAAGAGTGAAGCAGAGATTTGACACGAGCATCAATGTAAAAGTGTGAAGTTACCCGGAGACAGAGGGTTTAGCAGACGTATGCAAGGGGACCAAAGGTTTCTATTACCTTAGACACAAATCTGTCAGGAGCACAAACTTCTGTCGGAGAAAGCTGTCAGCCATCCAAGCTTTAATAGAGTCTAAGCAGCTATGCAGGATCTGTAGCTTGGAATCATCTTGGGGCTTAAGGAGTGATAAGAAATGTCCTTAAAAGGTGACAGGGTTGCATAAGTGCACATAGCAAACCTATAAAGATCCCATAATTATTATTATATTCAGAAGGAGCTTTCCTTCCTGAGACAGTGCTGACCACATTCTGCACATATACCAACACCGTGGTTCCACAGCACTGCAGCCCTGTCACCCACTGAAAGCTGAAGAAGTCGACCCCGAACTGCTGCACAGATGAAATGCTGTGTCAGCAACTATGAGAACACATTTGGCTCTTAAAGTGTCTCCTTACAGAATGCTGTTCAATAAGTGATAAGGTGTGTGTGTGTGTGTGTGTGTGTGTGTGTGTGTGTGTGTTCATTGTTCACATATCAGGAAGTAATCCAAATCATCAGGTCATTAGCAGCTCCTAAAATCAAAAACCTCAGATGATAACAACACATGACCTATTATAATCACATGACCTATTATAATCACATGACCTATTATAATCACATGACCTATTATAATCACATGACCTATTATTATTATTATTTCTTTAATAGAAATGAAGGAAACCAGCAAAAGCCATGTGTGAAAAATAAAGTCTGCAGGAATCATTTTCTGTATGAAAGCATTTCAGTCAGGTTCAGACGTTGCCACGGCAACACATTGATTTTCCTTTCATAAGTAATTGTGTTATAGATTTGATGGTGAGTTCACTGCAATCATTCTTACCCACACTAAACACCTGTTGCATTTATGGGACGTGGATACCAGCCTGGTTTGGTGCACCGTGCGCCTGTGACCAGATCACGTCATTACACTCTGATACTGATACAACCTTACAAGTGAAAGAGGTCTTTGTTCTTTTTAAAATTACACTTTAAACATGTTTGTAATAAAGCTACAGGTAAGTGGGTGTTGTTTTGTATAAGAGTGCACTACGTTGTTGAAATATTCATTGAATATATTCAAACTATTGCAGTTTAACACGCCTACATGGAACTTCTTTCCTTTTTTCATCCCCTCAGATCACCATCGTCTGCTCGCAGACCACCACAAGTCTTAAAAAAATTAAAAATTTAAAAAATGTACAAAAAAAGAAGAATATAATATATCCATCCATTCGCTTCCGCTTATCCTTTTCCGGGTCGCGGGGGGGCGCTGGAGCCTATCCCAGCTGTCATAGGGAGAGAGGCGGGGTCCACCCTGGACAGGTCGCCAGTCTGTCGCAGGGCCAACACACAAGGACAGCATATATATATATATATACATATATATATATATATGTATATGTATATATATATATGTAGTATATACATATATATATATATATGTATATACTACATATATATATATACATATACATATATATATATATATGTATATGTATATATATATATATATATATATATATATATATATATATATATATATATATATATATGTAGTATATACATATATATATATATATGTATATGTAGTATATACATTGGGTGAATGTGCAGTAGTAGCAGCAAGCAGGTGAATTCTGTACATTAATATGAATAGACATCTGACTATTTTACAGGATAGACAATATAAACATATTTAAACATTAAATATCACACAAGCACCTCATAAAACCTGCGACACGGCGTAACTCTGCTCATAACCGTAGCACGTCGCAGCAGTGTGCTCACGTGATAGAGCGGCTGTGTGTTTGTAGCCTCGCTACCAAACCGGCATTTCATCTCTGAGGAAGTGATCCCAGAGAGAAGTAAAGCAAGTGTGTAAGTTCATCTCTGAATGTTTGTAAAGCATTCCAGCGTTAAGCTTAACAAGCGATATATGGAGCGACTGCCTCTCTCTCTCTCCTGCTGCTACTTCAGTCATGAAACTGATCAATGATCAGCTGATCGTCTCTCTTCTTTGTTTTTGCGCCAGAAAGAGGAAACCAGCGGCTGAACAACAGCAGCACGTTTAAGCTTGATCAGCTGTTGTTAGAATGTATTTAATATTACTTTCTACACCAGGATCTTTTTCTACACAGCTGACGTAACTGTGCAGGGGCGGATCTAGCAAAGTTTAGCCGGGGGGCCGATAGGGCATGAACAGGGAAAAGGGGGCACAAAGACATACTTTTCTTTCTTATTCTCATTTACAATGTCGAGCTTTTAATAAATAATTATCTGAATCTGACACCCAAAGTTTTAATCTGATGTAAAATATATAGAAGTCCATTACTGCATATAGTAACTGTTAAGTCTAATATACCCTAGTAAGCTATAGTACTTTTTCCTTTGGGAACCATCTGTGCAGTCTGCAGTTCTGTTGAAGAAAGATGTTGAATCTGTTTAATTATTCTTGAAAAATAATTGATTTCTGTGCATTTTTTTTTTACATGTGCATTAAATTAAAGTTGATTAAGCATCATGAGGTGGAGGGCGGGGGGTGGTTCCCTATTTTTTCTTTTTGCTGGGAGTTTGCAGCCCTGTTAGTTAGGTTGTTTAATATTTCTGGTAAGTACTCTTTAAAATACCAGAGTAGGGAGGCTGGAGCAGGTTTAAGTTTATTAGATTGATCAGTTTTGCTGAACTATGAAATATTTTGGGTGCAGTGTGTGTTTTACATACAGGTATAACAGAATAGCTTTAGTGTTGTTGTTTATTTAAACTTGAGTATAAACTTATACAAAATCCTTTCAAATTCACAGATCTGACTAAAGGTAGATGTTTCTTTCTGTAGGTACTGTGGACACAACAGAAAACAGCAGCCATGCTTTGGCTCACTCAATTAATCAAAAAAAATCTATATACATATATATTAGGAGTGCAACGATATTCGTATCGATATTGAACCGTTCGATACAGTGCTTTCGGTTCGGTACGCATATGTATCGAACAATACAACATTTGTAATTTATTTTATCAACTTTTCTTCTGACGATGCTGTCTGTGTTGAGCGCTCAGTGAATCTGCGTTCGACTACTCCGCCTAGGCTGCACTGTCCAGCGCAGATCCACTGAGCCCAGCGCAAGTTAGCAAGACAGAAGCTAAGCTCGTTGCAACATGGCAAATTGAACCTCCCCCACCCTCATTCAGATCTGGCGTTTGGAACTATTTTGGTTTTCATGTGACGGATGACCCTGAAGGTCATCTTAGCGTCAAACAGGAAGTTTTCATGATTCTTTTGGACCAAAAGGCAGAACTGATGGCGGATGGAACGAATGTTTAATTGGAAATTAGTTTGAGCGTACAGTTAAAGGACAGTTACTTTTCAGTTTCCTTTCAGAGCATTTTTCAACTAAACAGAGGAGCGGAAAGTGTAGAGCATCTGTCTGTGTGCTTCATGTGTTAAAGGACAACTCTTTAGATGGTGTTGAACTCTGTTTAATAAGAAAAATCCCTTTTGCAGATTTAACTTTGATTGTATTCTTTCTGAATGAATAATATGAATCATCACGTTTCCATTTTTCCAAACGTAAACAAAAACAAATGACACCCCCCACCCCCCCGCCCCCTCATGCATTTGTATCATGTCCTGAATGTGGAGCGTTTTAAGTTTACCTGAAATGTTTTTGTCATCTTTGTTTTCATTTTCCAGTTGTGTATTATGCAAAATCGCATTCAGTAATATTTGGCTCTTAAACTCTCTTCCCATGATGCTTTGCACACTGCCTCTCAGCAGTCGCTCCTCTCTAGACTTCTTAATAAAATCGGTGCTGGAAGCAGACACGGCTGTAAGAACAGCATTTTTTGTCTCGCCTGGAAAACCTTTTTTGGACTTTGCTGGTGATCTGCACTCGATCCCTCATAACAGGATCAGGTTGTAGAATATAAACACAACCCTACAAGTTTGTCTAAATTCTGCGATTCGTGTTCATAAACAAGGTGATATTTCTTTAACAATATGATGATTCATTCAGCAAATGTTTGCAGTTCTGGGCGTGTTGGGCGTCTAATCCTTGTGGAGTTGTGTAGAGAAGGCAATGACAGTATTTATAATGAGAAAAAAGGAAGAGCAGGATTCAAAACAAGTTCACTTCCTAAAGTGCAGGATAATCCTCTCCAACTTTAACCTTTACTGAGGGTAGCCTTCTGTTGTTCCCCTCAGCTTACCCTGAACTTTAAGGGAAAGGTTAACCAACTAATGTGGCCTCCTCAGGTAACAAAGAGTAGCCAGGGACAACTGGCACTGGAGATCATGTTAACTGAGGGCCCCTGGATAAAAGAGATTCCTCACACCCAAAAATTGTTAATGACCAAGCTTTGAACCCCCGAGTCCTCAAACGATCAAGGGAGGGAATGTACAAAAGCCCGCCGCGGGGCCAGTGTGGTAAAGAGCCACTGGGAGCGAAGTTTGTCTCGTAGGTGCACGGCACGGAAAGTTGGGGCGTTTTTTGGTCAAAGGCCTCGCTGGTTACTTCAGCTGTTGGCAGGAATACCTCGAGTCATCCATTAGAGACCATGCTGGATCGTATTTGTACATTTGTATTTTTTACATAGGGGAGGAAAAAAGAGACAGCTGGCATTTATGTGACCACCCCGGGTAAGTAGGAAAATTCATAGAGGCTCGTAATTTACTGTAGATTTTCCTTTTTTAGTACTTGTTGTTTTCCAGATACTAAAAGTGATACACCGGGCATCTGAGTATATTGCATTTTACCATATTAACATTCTCTATTTTAATATTTTAATTTTAATAAAGACATAAGTGCTTTCAGATCTGCTACACTTGCTAGATTGTCTTCTCAAAGCTCAGTGACAAAAGTATATATTTAAAGAAATATATATATAAATATCTTAATAAATGATATTTATGTGAGTCATATGCAAATATTAAGGTTATTTTCTATTTATGCTGTTTTAATACTGCATTTAAACAGCTTTTCAGCATCTAATAAAGCTTCACTTTATGTGACAAAGACGAAGAAGACAAAGAATTGGAGATTAAAAAATGTGACAAATGAACTAAATTCGTCACTAAAAGTCCAAAACGTGGCATAGAAAAAAGCGTAGACAGTCACACCATCCACTCAGACAACAGATTGTTTCATTATTGACAGGCGTTAAACTCTGTCTGACAAATGCTTAACAGTTGTTAAGAAACGACAAACAAGATTAGTTCAGGACCAGGACATCACCTCATCAAAAAGTTAAACTGGTATCAAGCCCTCTTTGCAAGAAGATTTGCCTCATAGGACCAGCCTCTTACCAGCTGTTGCATGTTGATCACATCTACTGGTCACACACTCACACTTATTACATTAATGGAGTTGCTAATCCCACGATAAGCCTTTTTAACTGTTCTCCCAGGCAGATCAATCAAACGCTGAACACTGAAACGTATTTTTAACGGAACAAGTCAAAATGTTCAATCTTATTACACAGTCACTACTCTTTGTTTAAGTAGATAAAGCAGCTTTATAACTCACCTCCACGACAGGTATTTTTAGCTATATACTATTATTACTTATCACTTGTCTTTAAAGCCTTATTGTTGTTGTTTTTATTACTGATCTTCAGCTGATCTCAGGAGTTTTCCAACTTGCATTTTAATAAGAAATCTTTGAGTCTTACAAGTACAGCAAAGCATGTTTGACAGCAGCCTGTATTTAACGGTAACTGTTCTATCTGTTGTTCCTGTCTTTAATGAAGAACCAATTAACAATTAGAGAGCTTTCCATAAATAAACAACAATCAAGGTCAAGGTTGTCTGTTAAAAACATTCAGTCACAGAGAGGCAGACATCCAGAAGACTTTTACAGAGAAAGAGGAAAATGGTAATGAGGAAAGTTTATTAATAACACAGTAGATCGTTTTCTTTTAGCACAGCAACAAAGCTTTCTCGTATTTCCCCATGAACTCTTTACTCATGCTGGTCTTACACTAGCCAGCTTCTGTCTATAAACACACACATGTAGATGCTACAGTATATGAGGATTATTGTATGTAATGAGTTCCCTTTTTTGTACAAACTTTGTGAGTCCTGCACAAGGCATAGAAAAGTGGTTCTCTACTCCCACCACCACGTTTCAGATTAAAATGTAATAACTTTGGACATCTGTTAGTTTACCACCGTACCACCCTGAGCTTGTCTGGTTTCAGGAGCTAAGCTAGGGGTGGGTTTTTATAATCGATTTATCGATTAAAATCGATTCTAGCTTGGATAACGTAAAATCGATTCATTAAAATCCTGAATCGATTTTTTAATATTAATTTATTTTGCCCGAAATGCCAGAATCTCAGGTGAAAGATCACAAAATTTCAACAACCACCAAACAGCTAAGACAGTAAATGAGAGCAGGTGCACGGCTTCTGCACAAAGACGTAAACACACAGCGCCGACGGATCAGGATCAGTTAGATGTCGCTTTTCTCAGCTGACGGTCGGGGCTGAAAGCCGACAGCTCGCTGATTCTGATCCGCGGGTCTGCGCTGTGTGTTTACGCCCTTTTTGCGCTGATCATATGGCTGTTAGTTTTATCTCTCTCCAAACAATATTGACCGAACCAGCAGCAAAAGAAGATCCAAACCACGTTTCACATAAACATCGTCATGAATTCCCTCTGACTTTTGCTGACTTTTCAGGATAAAAATCACACTTCATGCACAGCTCTCTCTCTCTCTCTCTCTCTCTCTCTCTCTCTTTTCTGCATTATTCGCTTGCTTGTTACACACAAGTCTACCGTTGTTTACAGGCTGTCGGCCGACGTTTTTTTTCCCTTTTACTTACTTCCGAAAAGTAAACCTAATTTCTGCTGTTCAATATTGAACAAATTTAAACTTTTTAAAATTAAGCAAAATGCAAAACGCTTAGCCGTGTCTCTAATAAAACCGCTGTAACTTCAGAGGTGATGTTCATGTGTTGATTAATGGTTTTCTTTCGTTTTTGATGTACTGCAGAATATTTTTATAAAATCCCAGAACAGGAAAATCACCTTCATGTTTTTCTGTGTTTTATCTTCAGCTACTTTGACACAAAGGCATCTGCTGTGATGCTCACACCTTTGATAAAGTCTTGCGTGTGTCAGCTTCCTTTTTATAGATACAAAAATATGTAAATGTGCTGATCTGAATTATAATATTTCTGACTGTCAAAATTTCCCAGAATCGAATCGAATCAAATCGAATTAAATCGAATCGTGGATCAAATCGATTCGGGACCTTGTGAATCGGAATTGAATCGATTCTAGAAATCAGTGACGATACCCAGCCCTAAGCTAAGCGGGGTCGGGCCTGGTTAGTACTTGGATGGGAGACGTCTGTTACACATATTTATGTCTTGTGTGTCAGATGTATATTATTATTTCTTACCTATTTGATTAAATATAAAATTAAGTGTGAAATTTGGTACACGGTGTGGTAGTTCTTCAAGAAGGGGGATCGGAGAAAGTCTACCAGCTTTAGGGGATCGTGCTTCTCAGCCTCCCTGGGACTATGTCAGGGTACTGGAGACGAGTATCCACCTGGTACTCAAACCTCAGATTCTGGAGAAGCAGTTTTTGTCTCGGTCACAGAAACTGAGACCAGCTCTTCATCCTGTCAAGGATATTTAAGCGTGGGTGGGAGCAATGTTCCCTCTAATGTTTCACGTGTCTGAGCGAACACAAACTCCCTGAGCGTCCCTTGGACCAATGTGAGCAACAGCAGACGTGTGCACTGTGGTCACGCCAGCATCCAATCCATCCAAGTTACATGTTTATTAAAGTAATCAAATTACAGCATTTATGTTAGACTACTTTTAATTAACTGCTTTAGCCCACTTACAATGAAAATTATAAAAATCTTGTTCCTGTCCTGTGCAGCATGTTAACACTGTTGGAAGGAAAAATAACTTCAACTCCAATTTTGAAAACACAACTTTCTTTCTTTTTTTTTTTTTATTAAATAAAGCTCTGACTGTATTCTGAGTCTGTGGTCTGGGAGAGAGTCTGTAACTGTCTGCAAAATACAGTAAATAATGACCAATGTTGGGTAATTAATTATATAGTTACTTCTGCAAAAAAGTTACTGAGGCGTTTTTTAAACAAACATTTCAAACTATTTACAGAACAATCAGCTGTTCTGCATCAAATCTGATGCCACACAAATTATTTGTGCCGCTCCAAAAATAATTTCTGTCCACTATGAGATGAAGGAGAACAACAGCCTGATACCTGCAGGCCTGACAGCAGCAGATGTGTCACTGCTGTAACACCTGTAACACTCAGCAGTCGCCTCATTGTTCTGACACACAACACAACTATTGACTACACTACACACTGACTGCACACTAACTACACACTAACTGCACACTAACTACACACTAACTACACACTAACTACACACTAACTACACACTGACTACACACTAACTACACACTGACTACACACTAACTACACACTAACTATACACTAACTACACACTAACTACCCACTAACTACACACTAACTACACACTAACTACACACTGACTACACACTGACTACACACTGACTACACACTAACTACACACTGACTACACACTGACTACCCACTAACTACACACTAACTACACACTAACTACACACTGACTACACACTAATTACACACTAACTACACACTAACTACACACTGACTACACACTAACTACACACTGACTACACACTAACTACACACTGACTACACACTAACTACACACTAACTACCCACTAACTACACACTAACTACACACTAACTACACACTGACTACACACTAACTACACACTGACTACACACTAACTACACACTGACTACACACTAACTACACACTGACTACACACTAACTACACACTAACTACCCACTAACTACACACTAACTACACACTGACTACACACTAACTACACACTAACTACCCACTAACTACACACTAACTATACACTAACTACACACTAACTATACACTAATTACACACTAACTACACACTAACTACACACTGACTACACACTGACTACACACTAACTACACACTGACTACACACTAACTACACACTAACTACATACTGACTACACACTGACTACACACTGACTACACACTGACTACACACTGACTACACACTGACTACACACTGACTATACACTAACTACACACTAACTATACACTAATTACACACTAATTACACACTAACTACACACTAACTACACACTAACTACACACTAACTACACACTGACTACACACTAACTACACACTGACTACACACTGACTACACACTGACTACACACTAACTACACACTGACTACACACTAACTATACACTAACTACACACTGACTACACACTGACTACACACTAACTACACACTAACTACACACTAACTACACACTAACTATACACTAACTACACACTAACTACACACTGACTACACACTAACTACACACTAACTACACACTGACTACACACTAACTACACACTAACTACACACTAACTACACACTAACTATACACTAACTACACACTAACTACACACTAACTACACAAGATTTGTGCTAAACGTCTCAAATCTCTCACATCTGAAACACGCCGTCACTCCTAAAACTTCCCCCGTCCTAAACAACTAAAGGCCATGTTGCCATATCATTCTTTGATTGGTCCACATGGTACATTTTTCCACCAATAGGAAAGGCTGGGAGTTTTGGTGTTTTTGCTCACAGGCTTTCGAGCGTTTTCCTTATAAAACGCCGTTTTCACCGTTTCTTCCTGCAGTAAATATAAACAACGACAGTATTCAGGAAGAAAACCAAACATTGCAGATATTTTATCATAACTCTGGTTTTACGTGGCCGATCAACACAATTTAAAAACTGGTATAAAGTCCACACTTTGTCCGTCAGTTGTTCCGTCTGTCCTGCTCACATCTCCAATGGTTGTACACGTTGTCATTAACGTGGCTTCACTCCACATCAGCCGCTTTGCTAAAACACCGGCACATAAGGACGCTGTCATAGCCTGTCAGCCACGTTGATTAGCTGCGTATATACGAATGTGAATCACATCATTGGCTGGACTTTGGGATAAGGTGGCATCGTTCTGATCCCATACGGGAGCAGCCAGTCACTGACTAACACTGCAAACAGAATTGTTAAAGTTTTAATTTTAATTTCAATTCAGGTTAGTTTTTTTTTTTTTTTTGTGCGCAACGCAGATTTGCACAACATTGGATGGGAGTAGTAGTAGTACTAGTACCATTCAACCACATCCCTTAAGTTATTGTGCAGGGCGGGTGCTTTGGGAGTATGGGATATCATGCTCGTTGTTGCAAGCTATTTGTCCCTGCAACACCAGAGCTGGTCTGCATTGGTCTGACTGTTTCTTGGTGGGTGTTGGACTCTCCCAGGGCTGCTCGTTGACACCAATGCTCTGCATCATTTTTATGAACAGAATTGTAAGCACAGTCATGGGGCACATAGTGTCTGGTTCAGTTTTAGCTCTGGCAGATGCCGTGGTTTTGTTGTTTCATGGAGTAATGACTGCCAGCTTGTACTGGAGTGGTTTGTGGCTGGATTGAGCTGTGCTCACCCACAGAGACAGGGTGTAGAGTCCAGATATTTGGGGTAGAGCCCGTGCTCTTCTGTGTCGACAGGAGGCAGTTGGGATGGGATGATGACCAGGGGCACCTCCTCTGTGGGGCGGTCCAGTAATGTCCCACCAGGCGGAGACCTCGGGGTAGACCCAGGATACGCTGGAGAGATGACATCTTTTGGTTGACTTGGATGGATATGCAACATACCAAAACAGACCTTTAAACAGATTGTAATAGGTGATTGTGGCACTGTTACTATTTTCAGGTGGTCTACTTTTTTTGGTCAGTCTTAACTAGAGACATTGGTGATGCTAAATTAAAAGAAAAAAGAGTTTTTATTTTAAAAGCTCGTCCATGGCATCATGCAGAGTTTCAATGATTTGACATGAAATGATAATTTACTGTAATTCATAAATGGACTATAATATTTGGTCATCTGCCTCGAGATGCATATTAATGTCAGTGACTTCCATTCTTAATTCATATTTTCTAATGATGCTGACCCGCTGTTTGCCACTTTAACACCTGTGTGTGAAAAAATATTGTTTACCGTGCAAATTTGAAATACATTTAAATCTCAAGGCTGTCATTATTATTGACGAGGACGCCTCATTAGTATGACTGAGCATAACCTCTCTGGGATTAATAAGTGCCTTTACAGAAACGGACCACACAATGTTTCATTGTTTAAATCTATATATATAGATATATATAAATATATAGAGATATTTAAAACACTTTTAGACTCAACTAATTTTGCAAACAATTAGTTGAGTCAAAAAGTGACAAGAAAAACAAATAAATTGGAATTTTTGGTTTACAAATTTCCACACTAAATGTTTTTCAGCAATTTAAAATTCTTTGCGCAACAAGAGACAATAAATCTTAGTGCTATTTTGTACATTTACATGCATTCGCACAGTTTTTCATGGCGCAATCCCTGAATTTGATTTAGCTGCTGACCTAAACCAAAATGTTATTTTGGTTTTTGTGCAGGTATTCATTATTCTAAGTAAATCCCAAATAATTGCACTAATATGTGCCCTATCTTTCCATAAGCTGCACAGCAGGATCTAAATACACATTAGAGTCTTATTGGTGAAAAATCAGGGCCATGTGTTAAAACCCTTCTTAGAACCTTCTTAGTGTTGTAGTACTCACCAAGTGGCTTCAAGAATAAACTGACCTAAGGGAACTTGTTAGTCGGTTCTGTTAAAATACCCAGAGGATAAGCAATGGTCAAAATGTAAAGGCCAAGGTTATGAGGTTAGGAAAGGATCGCGGTTAAGATAATTCTTGTATCATATGCGACCCCTCCTCAGGCAGGTTTTTTAACCATTTGTGTTTTCGTGGACCAGCTTTTCTTTAGATTTGTGTGTGTGAGATGTTTCTTACAGTAGGTGCATCATGTAATGTCTTAATCTGTGACATCGCCACTGTCTGTGGTACATCACGGATTTGTGAAGTGTAAGATTAGAGCCCTATGTCGTCATAAATCTCTGCTTCCCAATTCGGCCGGGTGGTGGCGGGTGGGGCAGTTGCAAGGTGTTGTTTGTGGTCTGTGGATTTGTTGGATAAAGCGTTTGCTCCTAAGTACGGTCAACTCCATCAAGTCCTTTCAGATCAGGAGTTATTTTCTTCATTTCGTGGCTTGATGCCAGCTCAGGTTTTTCTTTTTTGAGAGCAGATAGTTCTCCGGGTAGACCCAGAAGTTTTTATGGTGCTCTGCTGAAGGTCTTCATCATGAACTATTGCATTCCGGACATGTACGAGATGCCTCACACCGGCGTCGGAAGCTATTCGGTGCAGGGAGGTGGGGAATATTGCATGTACTCGGACGAAGGGTCCGGGTATGGCAACTGTGAGCCTCAGCCCCTTCATCATCCACCCTGCATGGAGCAGGCTTGGTCCCCCAGCCAGCACTACTCGTGCTCCTACGCCGCGGGTCCTTCTGTTTTTAAGAGTGAGTTTTGCAGCATGGAGGTCCCTCTCAGTCACTTCCACCAGCCTGAGTACTTCCCCGAGATCAAACCTGAATTTTCACACCTGCGGTGGATGCAGAGTGCGCACAGAAAAGGTACGACATGCAGGCTGTGATTATTTAGCTCTTTAACAAAGTACCTGAGGGGCTGGAACTGCAGCTCGGACGTGTTCAGGTTGTTTAACTTGTTGAAGTTGCGAGTAACTTAAACAGTCTCCACTGTCTGTAATTAACTGGGTTTGTGTGTATGCAAGCATGTGTGTGTGTGTGTGTGTGTGTGTGTGTGTGTGTGTGTGTGTGTGTATTTGAGTTTAGTTGTGTGTGTGTGTTTGAGTTTAGCTGTGTGTGTCTGTGTGTGTGTGTGTGTGTGCACATGTGTGTGTGTGTGCACATGTGTGTGTGTGTGCACATGTGTGTGTGTATTTGAGTTTAGTTGTGTGTGTGTGTGTGTGTGTGTGTGTGTGTGTGTGTGTGTGTGTGTGTATTTGAGTTTAGTTGTGTGTGTGTGTTTGAGTTTAGCTGTGTGTGTGTGTGTGTGTGTGTGTGTGTGTGTGTGTGTGTGTGTGTGTGTCTATAATATAACAGACTTGTAATACACTTGCTCAAACTGATGATTGGTCCTTCTTGATCATCGATCAATGATGTCTGGGATTTTCGAATTAAGTCCGATAAGCATAAATCCAAGACATAAGGCATCGTGCGCTGGTCTGTGATCAGGGCTTGTAGCTGTGTTTGATTGAGGTAGACGGGGTTCCTTATTGATTGCTGTTGAGGCAACAGAAGGCTGACAAAAGATATTGATCGGTTTGTTAACCTGCTGTCCTGGTGACAGAATTCACTCAACCCAATCTCAAATACAAGATAGACTCCACAATATTAGAGTCTACAAAGATTTTTCCATGAAGTGTGTTAGAAGCATCAGAGTTTACCTGCCACTCCACACTCTGCTGTTAGCAAGTGTGACCACCTACAGAAAAGAACAGGTTTTGGCAGTTTGCTCATCTAGAGCATTCAGGTAACTACTAAAACAATTCCACAGGTTCCCAAGAGCCAAGGTCTCAACAAATTCACCCCATCGTCAAACTACGCAATATTCAGAAAATGCCAAAAATCCAAGACCAACATCTCAGACTCTACAGGCTTCAGTTAGCATGTTCATAGCAGTAGAATTAGAAAGAAACTGAACAACTATCGCTTGTTTGTAAGCGTTGCCAGAAGAAAGCCTCTAAAATAACATGACAGCATGGCTTAGACTTAGGAACAAACCTCAACACCACAAGAACTTTGCAAAGCAGCGATGTCAGGAGATAAAGCACCTTGTTTGGAGAAAACCAAACACAGCAGGGCAGTACAAATGCTGCATAGCAACTGTCGAGGACAGCAGTGGAGCAGTGATGATTTGGACTCGTTTAGCAGCCACAGATCCTGAATACGTTATAGTCTCTGAGCTGACCATGAACGTCTCTGTATACAAAAGTATTCCAGACTCAAGCTAAAGCTAAGGCCTTGGGGGGAGTGGTGCCTGATCAAAATCTAGACCTCAACTCAGTGTCAGAGCTGTGCATGAAAACTTCCCTGCAAATCTCAACAAAGTGAAGAAATATTATAAAGAAGATGGGCCAGCGACAGACGTGCCCACTGCTGAGTCATGGGGGGTGTAGTTTTTAACAGGACTACAACGAGTCATGTTACATCATTCTGTAGTGTGTATTTTATGCAAATGCACACATTCATTCATATATGTGTGTGTGTGAGTGTGTATACAATTATCTTTTTACTACTGTGCAAAGAATAGTACATTGCCCCAATTTTAATTAATATCTAATAAAAAATGAATGTGTTTGGACAAACATTGTGAATGGCAGTCGTCAAATTTACTTGACATTCGTTTGCCTTATTTTTAAAATTAAAACAAATCCAGTTGTCTCCTTCTTTTCTCTCTAGGGTACATACCAAGTTACCTGGACAAGGATGAGCTATGCGTAGTGTGTGGGGACAAAGCTACAGGCTACCACTATCGCTGTATTACCTGTGAAGGTTGCAAGGTAAACCATGTGACCACATGGCCTCAGCCTTCGCCGTCTCCCTGTTCTGATCACGTCGCCTTCTGTTTTCTAGGGATTCTTCAGGCGGACAATCCAGAAGAATCTCAATCCAACTTACGCCTGTAAGTACGAGGGCAAATGTGTTATTGACAAAGTGACCAGGAACCAGTGCCAGGAATGTCGCTTCAAGAAGTGCATTGCAGTGGGAATGGCAACAGACTGTAAGTGGCCTCAGTAACAGGATATTTGACTCTTGTCTTTATAGCTTTTATGTCACTTTTGCATTTCTGCTGTTCTTCAATTGGAAAAAAAGAATTCTGACATTTATTTACAAAAACAATGCCATTTATAAAGAAAGTGCAGAATTAGTAACAAAATCAACAAAGAAAAGTTGGATTTAAAGAAAGTTCATCAGGGTTTGTCATCACCTGAAATATATTTACTCCAAATAAAAGCAGTGATGATTTTTCACCACATGGAAAAACAAATAATGGTCTCCATATTCACGTTTTGTTTGATTGTGCCTTTCACATTTTTCATACAATGGAAAGTTTGTTTTCATGTGTGGGTCATTTGACTCTTAAAGCCTCCTGCTACATTGTATCTGCATCATTTTCTGAACGTCCAAAACATAAAACGGTTCAAAACACAAGAACAATCATGAAGCATGAACAAGTGTCACCTCAGCGGGATGTCATGTTCTGTGTTGGAACAACTCTGCACCTCAGCGAGTCATCATTTTATGCCCCCCTACCCTCCCCCCTCCTCTCCCTCTTTCCTTTTCCTTCCCGTCCACTCTCTTGGCCTCCCTTGGCCCCCTGCTGACCCCCTTTATTTGCCCCAGTGGTGTTGGATGACAGCAAGCGGCTTGCCAAGCGGAAGCTAATCGAGGAGAACCGGGAGCGCCGTCGGAGGGAGGAACTGCAGAAGACGGCGTGGGACCGACTGGAGCCCACCCAAGAGGAGTGGGACCTCATCCGTATGGTGACCGAAGCCCATATGGCCACAAACGCCCAGGGCAACCACTGGAAGCAGAAGCGGAAATTCCTGGTGAGACATCGTCCTCCTCCTCCTTCCCTCCTCACCAAAGCCTTGATTGTATCGATTACTGTGCCCTGTTCAAACCACCAACCCCCCTGACCCCCACCTACCTCCCCCTCCCGCCCATCTCAGCCCGCTTCCAACCCGTCCCAGCCCCCTTCCGCTTCATGTCCCCGTCTCCTCCTCTTCCACCACCATTGTTCCACTGTTCCCTATGTTAATATGTCCATGTGTTTTTTTGTATCTCCTTGTAGAGTGGGGAGAATTAGCTGGACGATGGAGAAAAGTGTTTCCTCAACGCAGCAGCACTAATTTATATTGGAACATCTTACTCTTGTCTTATGTTTTGCCGAGCAGCAACTTTTAATTGCTAATACTAATGACTTGCTTTTTTTCGTGCTGTTAAATTTTCCTCTCTTTCTGTTTGTAGCTTTTGATTTCACACCTCACTCTGTTTTTGACTAATTTTGCTTTTTCTGTTAAGTTTGATTACTCTGTCCGGACTGAGAGTCTGTCAGCTGTTTGTTGGCGTTATACTGAGTTTCTATGGCACGATTAAAGGGAACGCTCATTAATCGCAGAATTATTTGATCGGCGGGGTTTGGCAAAAAAAGAAGGCTTATTTTTCAGGATACTGGGGAAACGGGGGGGAAAGACTTTCCCTGCAGCAACATGAACACAGCCTAATCTGTCTGCAAACTTTCATGGCCGCATCTGTTGTTTTTCATGCAATTTGTTTCAAAAAGTGTTGAAAACGTGACCAAAGATTTGATTGAGGTCTCATACAAAGATCCGATGAAGAGTGTTCCCGAGGACCCGTTTGATCCGTGGTCCCGAGTCTTGCTGTGGAAACTCGTGTCCTATTTCTGTCTTTACCTGTTTTCTGTCTGCGCACTCTTTCATCTGTCTTCAGTTTTAACTTGTTTTATTTTAGTTGGCTTGACACGGGTTCTTCATTGAAACTTCACGATTCCTGTTGATTATCCAACAGGTCGAGGAAGCAATGCTTCTTAATGAAATAACATGTAATTTATTCTATACTTCTGACCAGAGTGCAGCGGGGGTGAAGGAAGCTAAGGTAAGACACACAGATACACGGTTCAGTTGAGCCTAACGACGGGTTTTCAGCCATTTACATGTAAAACGATGGATAAATAACAAATGATGCGATGAAACCAGCTGATGTCCACTCCTCGTTCTTTCAGCCTGAGGATATTGGTCAAGCGTCCACGGATAATGCACCTGAAGGAAGTAAAGTGGACATAGAAGCCTTCAGTCAGTTTACAAAAATTATCACCCCTGCCATAACCCGAGTGGTGGACTTTGCCAAAAAACTGCCTATGTTCTGTGAGGTAGGTTTGTTTGAGTGGAAAGGGTGACTGTGAATGTGTCACTGAGTGGTTAAAGCTGTATATTCAGATTGAATATGAATCTTTCACAGTCTTTGACATAATGGAAGTTCCACCTGTCCCTAAATAAGCCATTCTTCTCTTTAACCCAGCTGCCTTGTGAAGACCAGATCATCCTGTTGAAAGGCTGTTGCATGGAGATCATGTCGCTGCGGGCTGCTGTTCGCTACGATCCAGAGAGCGAGACCCTCACACTCAACGGCGAGATGGCAGTGACACGAGGTCAGCTCAAGAACGGAGGCTTGGGCGTCGTCTCAGACGCCATCTTTGACCTTGGCGTGTCGCTGTCCTCCTTTAACTTGGATGACTCTGAGGTGGCTCTTCTGCAAGCTGTTATCCTGCTTTCATCCGGTAATCGCCTAGAGTGCACACTTATCCGAGTACATAAGAGGTTATTAAAGGGTTTTCTTTCTCGCTCTTCTAGGTCTCGCTCTGTTTTAGCACAGCGGCGTTACTGCGTTCTTATTACACCGTTGGTAACGTCGGCTTACAGGGAACAGATTTTTAGGAAGTACAGCAGCGTGAATCTGCAGCTGCACAGCTTGTGTGAATACTTGGTTTTGACATGAAATCTATATCAAACCACAGTTTAATCAATTAATCACCGTAATCATTGTGAGGAGCTTTGGCCTGTTAGCTTGTTTCTGGCTCCACTGGCATTTCTCTGTAATACTCTCATTGAAGATCAATACTCGTGTGCTTTATGGTGCAGACCCATCTGTCCTGACACTTTACAGTATCCACTGACGGTTAGATAACACTGCTATTGGGGCAACGAATCGCTTTGGGATAGAAAGTTAATTATTTGTGTTTATTGATCATCTTTAAATTTTAAATTTTTTTTGTTTCGTACTATTTGTACCAAAAAAGAAAAATAATTGTGAGTACTGCAATAAATAATAACTGACACTGTAGTGTATCCACAGCTGCGCCTGTGTTTAACTCATTTTCAGTCAGAAATGACATAAGAGTCATTCAAGGCATGAACACAATGTATTTGTACTGGATCTTTATTTTGGACATGTTTAAATAGTATAAGAACAACAAGAGAGAAAAAACAGACAAACAAACAAAACAATAATAATTATAAATAACTTACATGTTCAGAAACGAGCAGCACGAGCTCATTTAATCCAACCTCCTGTTCATGCCGTCTCCATCACAAGTTCTTCATTATAATTTCTTACATGTATTTTTTTATAACCTCGGTAACACGTATAACGATATATATGTTTACAGATATATCTACTTATATAAACCACACACCTGATCAGAGCCCTACCTCCACCGCATTTGTTCCAAATCATCCCAAATAATACAGGAATTGACAAATACAGCAACCAGGTGATTCTCCATAAAAAGCTTTTGACTGAAACTGTGCGCGGTGTGCAGCGTGTCCTTAAAAACAACGAGGACAAAAGAAGAAGAACAGTATTTGACAGTTGTGTTAAGGCTGCTTCCTCATGCACAGGGCTTCATCACAGAAGAAGAAGCCATGCCTAAGTGAGGGAAACAGGAGGAATAGGCTCAGATATGCCAAATACACAATAACTGGGTGGAAGGAGGTGAGGGAGCATCCACACAGCAGCCAGTGGTGCTGGAGATCCAGTTAAGTCAGATTTGGATCCAACTGGGATGATCTTCATATTCCAGTATGACAGTGATCCCAAACACATAATCAAATCAGTCATAGATAGACCCTTGTGAGTTGTAATTAAGCTATTGTAAGCCATCCTTCCTATTAGCAAAGGAAGACCAAAGGTTATCAGGGTTCTCTCAGCACTGTTCCTCAGGGACAAACGCTTTACAGCTCTGCAGGACGCTGCATAACAACACTGTTGGTGTGCTTGTGTCTTCAGATCGTCCAGGCCTAACTAGTGTGGAGCGAATCGAGCGTTGCCAAGAGGAGTTCCTGTTGGCCTTTGAACATTATATCAACTACCGCAAACACAAAGTGGCACATTTCTGGCCCAAGCTGCTAATGAAGGTGACAGACCTGCGGATGATCGGCACCTGCCACGCCAGCCGATTCCTCCACATGAAAGTGGAGTGTCCCACCGAGCTGTTCCCTCCTCTGTTTCTGGAGGTCTTCGAGGACTGACCAGTGGATTTCTGTGTGTGTGTGCGTGCGTGTGTGTGCGCCTGGGCACCCTGGTGGTCTCAGGGGTGGAACCAGCAGAAAGCCCGTCACAACGAACCTTCTAACAGCACTACTGAGTGTCACTTCATTCCACCTTAGAGTAGCTCTCTGGTCTATTTTTGGATGAAACCATTCCTGACAGTGCGGGTACATGTGAATAGCTTTTTGACTTTTCTGGTTTGTTCTGTTATTGTTGTCATGGATATAACATCTCACCTCAGATTTGACTCTAGGTTTTTTGTTTTCATTATTGCATCATGGTAATCTTATCAACACTTGTTTGTTCGTTAGAAGCCAAGCACATGTTGTATATTCCTTCCTTTATGTTGAAATACTCGGCTGCTCGCCTCATCCACGACACGAGACGCCGTCAGCAAACCCGCTCCACTTTACCGCATTAATATATCAACCTTCGTCCATCTGGTGAGTGTCCAGTCTGTCCGGTGCCTCGCCATCCTACTGTGACCGTTAAAAACGCGTACTCTAACGGACGGCAGCTCGCAGGTGTCTGCAAGTCTCTCGGCAGCCGCACATTACGAGGTTAAGTTGCAACGCTGCATTCCAGAGCTGTCGGAAAAACAAACGTCAGCTCGAGACACGCTCCGAGCGAGAAACCTGAGCAGGATTTTGCAATATTAAAGGGGACCTGTGTGTCTTTTCTCAGTTGATGTTGCAATGCTGATTGTTCCTATTAAACATGACCAAAGTTTCAAATCATTTACTAAATATATGTAAAAACAATCCCAGCACTTGGACTGCTATTAAATCGAGGTTTCCAAAGGTTTTTCTCGCACCTTCTGTGACACTCGTTTGCTGCAGGCGGTAGAGCTCGTCCTGAGCCAGGCTTCCCGAAGCCGTCCTATTGGAAGAAAGTGGCTCGTTAGGTAAGGCGAACCTTAACGAGGCAGCGCTAAACAGGATGCTTTTAGTCAAAGGATAAACCGGTAGTCTGCATGACGCACAAATCTAAGGACACTAGTCTGTTGGAGTGTCTCTACTAGAGTAATGAGTCCCCTCAAACTTCACACGGTGGCAGTGCACACTGCAAACACAACTTCTCTCTGGCCCTTCACACACACACACACACACACACGCTGGGCTTTCAGCTAACAGTAAGTCTACTTACTCAACCCTTAAAATGATATGTGGCATTTTGCAGGATATTGCATAAATACTGTTGCACTACAGCAGCATATATGGGCCAGCGAAATAGTCAAAGGTCAGCTCTCTGTTTATGAGCAGGAAGCATCTTTGTGTCTGGCTGAAAGCAAAGAGTGTTTATGAAATCAGAGTGTGGACACTAAAGAACTGAGAGAGTGTCTCTCGCTTGTTGTTAATTGCCTTTGGACTTATTGTCAGACAGCATGATATGACCGGTGCTTTGATACTTTATAGACTAATGATTAATTAGCACAACCTCAAAGCATTTCATATGCAACTCTGACAGATTAACTGAAAATGCAGAGGTTCTGTGCGTTCAAACCTGTACAGTGCAAAAAATCTTGCTCGAGTTTCTGTTTGTCTTTATTTCGACAAGAAACAAAACAACGAAACAACAAAACCAAAACTGCGATGTAGACGTGAGCGACAGTGAATGGAATGCAGAAGCAGCATTAAAATGAGCCGCTCGTCGTGCCGGAGACTCGTCACACGGTGGCACTGAGGCCAGGATCGTCTGTGTGTCACAGTACTGCATGTTGTGCCAAAACCAGGTGAACAATGCCCTCACTGCATCCTCCCTCCACTTCCTTAGTTGAGTATAAATTGGCTCCCTGTCGGTCCACACACAGGCTGTCCTATTTGCTGTGTTTCAGTCTGCGGTTGGAACTTCAACTATAAGACCAGCATTAGATTTCAGTGTTTCATCTCAGCCATGTTGCCTCAAAGTCAGATAATTAGTCAGCATTTTTTCTGTTTGTTTAGTGTCTCCGTGAGTGGACGTGGGCTTTCTATTAAAACAGTGAAGTCATGGTGCTATGGTGAGTTGGGGCTATGGCTGATTGAAGCGTATTGTTATTTACATGTCTGAATAAGAGCAGGATGGCATGCATATAGTACAGTAACACACATGCACATATACAGAATGTACAGTACATCTGTGCAGCTGTTGTGCAGCAACTGATCAGCCACAACAATAAGACTGGCACAGATGCTGGGTCCCACTCGGGTACTGGCAGTGGTTTTTGGAGTGGGCCTCTGTCTGCCTCGGTTGGAGGGTTGGTAAATGGGAGAGTTTACCAGCAGAGAAGACCAGTGTTCACCTGTAACTGGTTTTAGTGATGTGGCTGATTGGTGTATCGCTCACACAGATAACACATGGGTCCGACTCCACGACTGTGACCGACCTGTGGCATTCGGAGGCCAAGTAAACTGTATGCTTCGCCATCACCAAGGTACACTGACGAGGCTGGTGAGATTGTGAAAAGTAGAGCTCTTTGTTCTTTAGCCTCTGGTTTTGTTTTTTTTCTTGAAAAAGCCTCGGTATGGTATTGCCGTTTGCAATCTGACAGACCTCGGCTCTTTATATTTCGCTTTTTCGAGCTTCACACTACTCCTCAAAGCAGCTTGTATTTTATTTTGTTTCTTCTCATTTCTGTGAAGTGATGCCTTTTTATCAAAGCAATAGAATTGCTGCAGTGTTTGAATGACCCGGACCTCACACATATACACCTCGCAAACTGTACAGATTCAGATAAATGCACAGACAATCAGAGGGAGAGGCACCCGAGCTCAGGCTGGTCCCCGTCGACATGAAGGGCCGGGCCGGGCCCCGCTGAGACGGAGCCATTCAGAAACGTAACGGTTGGCCACGTTTACATGCACCCCTGCGTCTGCAGCCAACGAAAGACTTTGTTATGTGAAGAAGCCTTCGACGAAAGCTGTCAGAACGCGCATCCAACATCAACGAGCTAGACTCATTAACGTAACATCACCTGTGTTTCTAATGAAATAAATGTCTTCATGTCTCAGTAGCAGGGGCTGGCTGCACAAACACATCAGAAGTTGGCTGACTATCTAATGTTCAACCCAACAGTCCCAGGATCTCAGCTCAGGACTTCAATGTCCCTTTGGTGTGCTTCTGTTGGTTAGAACATGTAGATTGAACAAAGTCATGTAAAAAGCATCATTTTTATGCGGTAAACATGGTTTGTTGTTGCACGTTCCCGGTTCTTAGGCTCTCTTTCACGTCTTTTTTTAACTAAAGACTTTTAGTCTAGTCTCAGGAATTTGGCAGTGTAACTTTTCAGACCTTCAGCTAAAGTAGCAGCAACTATTGTTTGCAGCCCGAAAAACAAAAAGCTGTGTTTGCTCTTGATTTGGCCTGCCAGTCCTCCACCAGGATAGTTGTTGGGCTGTAATTAGCCGCTACCTCATGAGCGGGGAATTTTGGCCTGGGAATCAAAACTGGAACTTTGTTACTGCTGTCAAATGTAATAACAGTTCCCGAGTTTGTGCAGATGATTCTGTTTTCCTGTGCAGGTAAAGAGACACTAAGAAAGCTGCACAGATTTTAACCACTGAAAGTCCAAAATTAGGTGATTAACAGCTTTATGTGTAATGTGTTTTTGTAGCGTGCAGTAGATTGAACAAAGGTTTCTTTAACAGGCTGATGATATTTCTGTGAAACCACACCCCCTCTCTGAAGCTGCCCGACAGCGCAGTCATTCTCTTTGTGGCTTCATGTTCAGGATGCTCATCATAAGCATAAAATGAGCCACTGTGTGATCAGGACAGTGACAGCCGTCAGTTTCTTTCACATCAGCCCGTGTTCCTCCTTACTTTCTAGTTTGTTGCATTTTTCAATTTGCTGACTTCAGCTACAACGAGGGGATTACTGAGACCACCTCCCTCATGCTAAACATACAGTTTGAATATTGCCCGATGGTTTATAGGTCAGTGTGGAGTAGCTTAACACAAAGAAGAAGAAGAGATGAAAGTCAGAGCGTTGCAGGCTTACTCGTTGGAGGCAAAACATAAAGGCAAGGGTGGCTCAAAACTTTTGCACAGTACTGTATCTAAAGCCTAGCCCTGTGATTGGATGGATGGAGCCAGCCTGTCTGTGCAGCCAGCCCCGTTGTCAGAGAATGAACTTGAAGGTAGAGACGTCTCACAGTTATCATAAAAGTCACATAGATACTGTAAAACTAATGCAGGTCACAGTTAAAGAACTGCTGAAAAACACAATAATCAATAATCATGAAGAAGAACCAGTGTGAAACAGTGACCTGGATAAAAACAATGAGGAGGGCATTATTTGGTTTCTGTAAAAAAAAATATAAATAACCTGTCAGTAATACTTTCACTCATAAATGTAATAAAGTCGAGCAGTTCATAACAATAAACCTGTCAGTTTTATGGTTGAGGCAAATGATGGCCTTGATGTAGTAATATATCATCAAACCTGTAAAGTTATTTCAGTCTGTGGGCGCTCTAATATGAATCCTGAAAGTTTAGCTTAAAAAGCTGGAGAGCAGCCGGGCTCTTTGACAGCTCCTACCCACGTTCCTCTGGGTTCTCCCGATGACTTTGTTGGCATGTTGATCAGTTATCTGAGCGTTTTACTGAAAAAAGCACTGAAGAGGAAGTGAAACCAAAACAAGGAGTTAAAACTTGCAAAGATCTGCAACAGTCAAATAGTTCACAGCAGGATGATGAATGCAGCTTTAATCCAAAATAATCGACATGTTTTTTTACACTTTGATACATAGTTTCACTTTTCTTTTTTTCCTTTTTTGCGGGACGGCTATAAATTGGGTATCTTGTATCCTGGCTGTGTTCACTGAGCACATACGCAGAGCTGTGGTGCACGTAAACGTCGTCATTGCTCACCGCTGGTTAGGAACATGTTCATTTTACCTGAGGAGGTGAATGTTGGCCGTGATATCTCCCGTGAGTTGTTGCTCGTAAGGTTTCTCAGTTACAACCAATAGCAAGAGTTGCGCCATAGAGAAGCTATTTTACAGTACAAAGGAAAAGGATGTATATTTTCAGACTGCAGATTTTTTTTACGGATGTTAGCATAATATGAACATATTGTTTTTGCATAGTGTTAAAAAGATACAGTGTTGCTCTCAAATGTATTTCCACATCTGATGGAGACGTATTTAAAAAAACAAATGATAAAAACAGTTAAATTAGCTGGATTCATGTCCAAAAGAAACCACACATGAGCACGTTTAGGGACAGCGTGGTCAGAAGGAGGCGGTCATCCACAGTCGGCACAGATTTCTCTTCTCTCCTTGTGTGTTTGAGTGTCTTCTTGTTTAAGTCATCTGTTTAATGCAAACCGGGAATTCGACCAGGAGGTGCAGAGAGATGTGAAAGTGAATCTGTGGCAGAAAAAAAGGAAGAACAAAGAATATTGTGTTCCTCAAACGGCTGTTGGACATTTTCAGCTTGGAGGACTGATGATTTTGATTTTGCCTGATGGGGGATGATTGCAGAATTTGTGATTTGGGTCTTAAGAATAAAGATGGTTTTGAGAGAATTTGATTTGGTGTCTTCACTTATTCAGACTTTGTAGGTGCTCTGTATGGCTGTTTGAATGGTTCACTGTGCACCCATTTTATGAAACACAGGTTAATGTGCAGTGCTGTGCAAAAGACTTGAGCCCACCTCGTTCTTTGTATTTTGCTTTAATTTTGCTCCGTGAATCGCTACCTTATCGTGGTGGAGGGGTTTGTGTGTCCCAGGGATCCCAGGGGCTATGTTGTCTGGGGGCTTTTGCCCCCTGGTAGGGTCTCCCATGGCAAATTGGTCCTGTGAGCGATTCAGAAGACCCTTATGAAGAGAACATCAAGGGAACAGTTTACTCTGCCCGGGATAGGGTTACCGGGGCCCCGCCCTGGAGCCAGGCCCGGGGAGGGTGCCCGAGGGCGAGCGTCTGGTGGCCGGGCACAGCCTGAAGAGGAGACATGGGCCCATTCTCCCGCAGGCCCACCACCCACAGGAGGCGCCATAGGGGTCAGGCGCATTGTGTGCCGGGTGGCGGCCAGGAGCGGAGGCCCTGGCGGACTGATCCCCGGCTACCAAGACTGGCAATAGGGACATGGAATGTCACCTCTCTGGTGGGCAAGGAGCCTGAGTTAGAGCGTGAGGTTGAGAGGTACCGGCTAGATATAGTCAGGCTCACCTCTACGCATGGCTTGGGCTCTGGAACCAGTCTCCTGGAGCGGGGCTGGACTCTGTCTCAGTCTGGAGTTGCCCCTGGTGAGAGGCGGCGGGCTGGGGTGGGTATTCTAATATCCCCTCGGCTTGCTGCCGGTACGTTGGGGTTTTTCCCGGTGGATAAGAGGGTTTTTTCCCTGCGCCTTAGGGTCGGGGAACGGGTCCTGACTGTCATCTGCGCTTATGCGCCGAGTGGCAGTTCACAGTACCCAGCCTTCTTAGAGTCCCTGTGGGGGGTGCTGGAAGGTGCTCCACCTGGAGACTCTGTTGTCCTGCTGGGAGACTTCAATGCTCACGTGGGTAACGACAGCGAGACCTGGAGGGGCGTGATTGGGAGGAACGGCCTCCCTGATCTGAACCCAAGCGGTGTTTTGTTATTGGACTTCTGTGCAAATCACAGTTTGACCATAGCGAACACCTTGTTCGAACATAAGAGTGTCCAGAAGTGTACGTGGCACCAGGACGCTCTAGGCCGCAGGTCGATGATCGATTTTGTAATCGTATCACCAGACCTGTCACCATATGTTCTGGACACTCGGGTAAAGAGAGGGGCTGAGCTGTCAACTGATCACCACCTGGTGGTGAGTTGGATCAGGTGGCGGGGGGAGGACGCTGGACAGACCCGGTGCACCTAAACGCGTAGTGAGGGTGTGCTGGGAACATCTAGCAGAGGCCCCAGTCCGCGAGATCTTCAACGCACACCTCCGGCAGAGCTTCAACAGCATTTCGAGGGAGACTGGGGACATTGAGTCCGAATGGACCATGTTCAGCGTCTCCATTGCCGAAGCTGCTGCATTGAGCTGCGGCCGTAAGGTGGTTGGTGCCTGCCGTGGTGGTAATCCCCGAACCAAATAGTGGACACCAGAAGTGAAGTGAGCCACCAGGCTGAAGAAGGAGTCCTATCGGGCTTGGTTAGCCTGTGGGACTCCGGAGGCAGCCAACAGGTATCGACAGACTAAGCGCAATGCGGCTCGGGCAGTGGCTGAAGCAAAAACTCGGGTGTGGGAGGAGTTCGGTGAGGCCATGGAAAAAGACTTTTGGACTGCCTTGAAGAGATTCTGGCAAACTGTCAGGCGTCTCAGGAGGGGAAAGCGGTGCTCTACCTGCACTGTGTATAGTGCTGGCGGAGCGCTGCTGACATCGACTGAGAAAATTGTCAGGCTGTGGAAGGAATACTTCGAGGACTTCCTTAATCCCACTGACACGTCTTCCGAGGAGGAAGCAGAGTCTGGGGATGAGGGGAATGACCCGCCAATTTCCGGGGGCGACGTCACTGAGGCAGTTAAACAACTCCTTGGTGGCAGAGCCCCTGGTGTTGATGAGGTCTGCCCCGAGTTCCTGAAGGCTCTGGACGTTGTAGGGCTGTCCTGGTTGACACGCCTCTGCAATGTTGCGTGGAGATCAGGGGCAGTACCCGTGGACTGGCAGACCGGGATGGTGGTCCCCATCTTTAAGAAGGGAGACTGGAGGGTGTGTTCCAACTACAGGGGGATCACACTCCTCAGCCTCCCTGGGAAAGTCTATGCCAGGGTGCTGGAGAGGAGAGTTCGTCCGCTAGTCGAACCTCAGATACAGGAGGAACAATGCGGTTTTCGTCCTGGTCGTGGAACACTGGACCAGCTCTTTATCCTCTCGAGGATACTTGAAGGTGCATGGGAGTTTGCCCAACCAGTCTACATGTGTTTTGTGGACTTGGAGAAGGCATTCGACCGTGTCCCTCGGGGTGTCCTGTGGGAGGTGTTGCGGGAGTATGGGGTGTCTGGCCCATTGCTACGGGCCATTCGATCCCTATACAACCGTTGCAAGAGCTTGGTTCGCATTGCCAGCAATAAATCGGACTCGTTCCCGGTGGGTGATGGACTCCGCCAGGGCTGCCCTTTGTCACTGATTCTGTTCATAATTTTTATGGACAGGATTTCTAGGTGCAGCCAAGTGGCGGAGGGCTTTCGCTTTGGTGGCCTCAGAATCTCATCTCTGCTTTTCGCGGATGATGTGGTTCTGTTGGCTTCATCGGGTGGGGGCCTCCAGCTCACACTGGAACGGTTCGCAGCCGAGTGTGAAGCAGCGGGAATGAGGATCAGCACCTCCAAATCTGAGGCCATGGTTCTCAGCCGGAAAAGGGTGGAGTGCCCACTCCGAGTCGGGGATGAGTTCCTGCCCCAAGTGGAGGAGTTCAAGTATCAAGTCTTGTTCGCGAGTGATGGGAGAAGGGAGCCGGAGATCGACAGACGGATTGGGGCTGCGGCTGCAGTGATGCGGACGCTGCACCGGTCCGTCGTGGTGAAGAGGGAGCTGAGTGTAAAAGCGAAGCTCTCAATTTACCGGTCGATCTACGTCCCTACCCTCACCTATGGCCACGAACTGTGGGTAGTGACCAAAAGAACGAGATCGCGGATACAAGCTGCAGAAATGAGCTTCCTCCGAAGGGTGGCTGGCCTCTCCCTTAGAGATAGGGTGAGAAGTTCGGCCATCCGGGAGGGGCTCAGAGTAGAGCAGCTGCTGCTCCACATCGAAAGGAGCCAGCTGAGGTGGTTCGGGCATCTGACAAGGGTGCCCCCTGGGCGCCTCCTGGGTGAGGTGTTCCAGGCATGTCCCACCGGGAGGAGGCCCCGGGGCAGACCCAGGACACGCTGGAGAGATTATATCTCTCAGCTGGCCTGGGAACGCCTTGGTATTCCCCCGGATAAGCTGGAGGAGGTGGCTGGGGAGAGGGAGGTCTGGGCCTCTTTGCTTAGGCTGCTGCCCCCGTGACCCGGCCTCGGATAAAGCGGATGAAGATGGATGGATGGATGGATGGATGTAAAAAGTGGTCTTAAGTAATATTTCCCTGAGCTTTCTGATGATCTTTCAAAGTTTTTTTTGGCTCCTAATTTTCATTCCAGTTCTTGTGCCTGATGATTTAAAGACGTTTTCTTTGTTGTTGTTAGTTAAACCATTAAACACTGACCTATCAATCATTAAAGCATAAAACAGGAATTTAATGTAAGAGAGGAACCAGTGTTGTCTACACACGAGGGACAACGTTAAAATGATATCGTTTATTCCCATTTCTTTAGGTGAATCTCCATAAAAATTAATTAATTAAAGTGAAGTCCATGAGAATTGGGGTGATCACGGTCCTGCTGCTGTTGAACTATAAGGTATGGTCTCGTTTGGAGGGGGGCCATCAAGAGGTCATTCTTAGCGAAGGGAAACGGGGAGAATAGGTTGAGGTTTGCCTTACACTATAACTAATCAGATAAGAGAGATAAGATAGGACTTTATTAATCCCTCGGGTGGGTTCCTCTGGGAAATTCGACTTCCAAAAAGCACAGCAACGACCGAAGTTACAGTTACAGAATATTATATATATATATATATATATACACACACACACACACACACACATATATAAATACAGAGACAAATATAAATAAAATATACGAAGGGGATAAATAGAATAAATAGGAATAAAAATAAAAATACAAGTGAATTGCACATTTCAAGTATTGAGTCTATTGCACTGTTGACTATTTACAAAAAGTATTGCACAGTGAGGTGAAGAGGCACTACAGCTTAGTTGTCCCCCCCTCCTTTGTCCTCCTGTCTCCCCTCCCTCTCCCCTCCAGAGAGGAGTTAAACAGTCTGATGGCGTGTGGGACAAAGGAGTTTTTAAGTCTGTTAGTTCTTGTCTTGGGGAGAAGCAACCTGTCACTGAACAGACTCTTCTGGTTGTTTACGACCGTGTGCAGAGGATGCCCAGCATTGTCCATAATGTCCATCAGTTTCTTTAATGTCCTTTTCTCTGCCACTGTCACCAGAGTGTCCAGCTTCATGCCGACCACAGAGCTAGCCCTCCTGATCAGTTTCTCCAGCCTGGATGAGTCCTTCTTTGCTGTGCTGCTCCCCCAGCACACCACAGCATAGAAAAGTACTCCAGCAACCACCGACTGGTAAAACATCCTCAGGAGCTTCCTGCAGATGTTAAAAGACCTCAGCCTCCTGAGGAAGTACAGTCGGCTTTGGGCTTTTTTATACAGGTGCTCTGTGTTGCATGACCAGTCCAGTTTATTGTCCACCCACAGCCCGAGGTACTTGTACTTGTTGACCACCTCCACCTCCTCCCCCTCTATCTGAACCGGCAGTGGACCTTCTCTGGACCTCCCGAAGTCCACAACCAGTTCCTTAGTCTTTGAGGTGTTGAGTTGCAGGTGGTTTGTGTGACTCCATGCGACAAAGTTCCTCACCAGACTTCTCAAATCAAATCAAATCAAATCAAATCAAATCACTTTTTATTGTCACATCACATGTGCAGGCACACTGGCACAGCACATGCGAGTGAAATTCTTGTGTGCGAGCCCCACAAGCAACAGAGATGTGCAAACACAACAACACAAACGAGCAAAATACAAGAATGGCCAACCTGAAACTAATAAATATATGTACAATATATAATAGTGTATGCATTTCTGGATGTGTATACTAAATATTTTCCTACGTGTGTGTGTGTGTGTGTGTGTGTGTGTGTGTATACACATTTTTACAAATTAAATAGTAAAAAAATAAAATAAAATAATAATAATAATAATAATAAAATATATAAAATATACAGAGTTGAATATGTGCAAAACAAGTGGCATTTATATACAGTGTGGAGTGCATAATGTTGAAGTTCGTTACTTCTGTACTCCTCTTCCTGATCATCCCAGATACACCCCATGATGGCCGTGTCATCTGCAAACTTCTGAATCAGTCAAATTTGAAATGTTTGTTTTGAATTGTCATCGATATGTGTGAGCGAGGACAAGGGAAGGTGAAGGTCTACAGTCGTGTATAAAATATGGTGGAGCCTCTTTCATAGTTTGACCCAGTTATAAACAGAAAAGCCAGATTTTGATCCAGCATGTGAAACCATCTGGAAATCACCTTATTGGCAATGATGATGATTCCAATGCAATAAAAGAATAGCTGGAAACACAAAGACAGTGGAGCACTCTGAGGGAGCCAGCGTCCCTGAAGAAGTGTGGATCACAGAGAGAGAGCAAAATGTAGCCAACCTACAAAGAAGCACTTTGGAGTGATACTCAAGAGATGCGGAGCGTTGTCCTGAAGGCTGCTTAAAGACAGCTGCCTGAGAGAGTTCAGGTTGTGCTGAAGAATAAAGGTGCTCATAGCAAATGCTGACTAACAACAGAGGTCGATCATCTTGTTAATAATTTTACCTCCTCACTACGTACGACTCTGGATACTGTAGCTCCTGTGAAAACTAAGGTCTCAGATCAGAAGTACCTGACTCCGTGGTATAATTCTCAAACACGTAGCCTAAAGCAGACGACTCGTAAGCTGGAGAGGAAATGGCGTGTCACAAATTTAGAGAATCATCATTTTGCTGCTTTATAAGAAAGCCCTCCGCAAAGCCAGAACATCTTACTATTCATCACTGATTGAAGAAAATAAGAACCCCAGGTTTCTCTTCAGCTCTGTAGCCAGGCTGACAAACAGTCAGAGCTCTGTTGAGCCAACCATCCCTTTAACCTTAACTAGTAATGACTTCATGAACTTCTTCACAAATAAAATTTTTATCATTAGAGAAAAAATTACCAGTAACCATCCCACAGATGTAATATTATCTACAGCTACTCTTAGTACCATTGATGTTAAGTTAGACTCTTTTTCTCCAATTGATCTTTCTGAGTTAACTTCAATAATTACTTCCTCCAAACCATCAACGTGTCTTTTAGACCCCATTCCTACAAAACTGCTCAAAGAAGTCCTGCCATTAATTAATGCTTCGATCTTAAATATGATCAACCTATCTCTAATAATCAGCTATGTACCACAGGCCTTCAAGCTAGCTGTAATTAAACCTTTACTCAAAAAGCATCTCTAGACCCAGCAGTCTTAGCTAATTATAGGCCAATCTCCAACCTTCCTTTCATATCAAACATCCTTGAAAGAGTAGTTGTCAAACAGCTAACAGATCATCTGCAGAGGAATGGTTTATTTGAAGAGTTTCAGTCAGGTTTCAGAGCTCATCACAGCACAGAAACAGCTTTAGTGAAGGTTACAAATGATCTTCTTATGGCCTCTGACAGTGGACTCATCTCTGTGCTTGTCCTGCTAGACCTCAGTGCAGCGTTCGATACTGTCGACCATAATATCCTATTAGAGCGATTAGAACATGCTGTAGGTATTACAGGTACTGCACTGCAGTGGTTTGTATCATATCTATCTAATAGACTCCAGTTTGTGCATGTAAATGGAGAGTGCTCTTCACACACTGAGGTTAATTATGGAGTTCCACAGGGTTCAGTGCTAGGACCAATTCTGTTTACATTATACATGCTTCCCTTAGGCAGCATCATTAGAAGACATAGCATACATTTACACTGCTATGCAGATGACACCCAGCTCTATCTGTCCATGAAGCCAGATAACACACACCAATGAGTTAAACTGCAGGAATGTCTTAAAGACATAAAGACCTGGATGGCCGCTAACTTTCTGCTTCTTAATTCAGATCAAACTGAGGTTATTGTACTCGGCCCTGAAAAGCTTAGAAATATGGTATCTAAGCAGATTCTTACTCTGGATGGCATTACCTTGGCCTCCAGTAACACTGTGAGGAACCTTGGAGTCATTTTTGACCAGGACATGTCCTTCAACGCACATATTAAACAAATATGTAAGACTGCTTTCTTCCATTTGCGCAACATCTCTAAAATTAGAAATATCCTGTCTCAGAGTGACGCTGAAAAACTAGTTCGTGCATTTATTACTTCCAGGCTGGACGACTGTAATTCATTATTATCAGGATGTCCAAAAAACTCCCTGAAAAGCCTTCAGCTAATCCAAAATGCTGCAGCAAGAGTCCTGACAGGGACTAGAAAGAGAGAGCATATTTCTCCTGTTTTGGCTTCCTGTTAAATCCAGAATTCAAAATCCTGCTCCTCACATACAAGGTCTTAAATAATCAGGCCCCATCTTATCTTAATGACCTTGTAGTACCATATCACCCTATTAGAGCACTTCGCTCTCGCTCTGCAGGCCTACTTGTTGTTCCTAGAGTATTTAAAAGTAGAATGGGAGGGAGAGCCTTCAGTTTTCAGGCCCCTCTTCTGTGGAACCAGCTTCCAGTTTGGATTCAGGAGACAGACACTATCTCTACTTTCAAGATTAGGCTTCAAACTTTCCTTTTTGCTAAAGCATATAGTTAGGGCTGGACCAGGTGACCCTGAATCCTCCCTTAGTTATGCTGCAATAGATGTAGGCTGCCGGGGGATTCCCATGATGCACTGGGTGTTTCCTTTCCAGTCACCTTTCTCACTCACTATGTATTAACAGACCTCTCTGCATTGAATCATATCTGTTATTAATCTCTGTCTCTCTTCCACAGCATGTCTTTATCCTGTCTTCCTTCTCTCACCCCAACCAATCACAGCAGATGGCCCCGCCCCTCCCTGAGCCTGGTTCTGCCGGAGGTTTCTTCCTGTTAAAAGGGAGTTTTTCCTTCCCACTGTCGCTAAAGTGCTTGCTCACAGGGGGTCATATGATTCTTGGGCTTTTCTCTCTGTATGTATTATTGTAGGGTCTACCTTACAATATAAAGCGCCTTGAAGCGACTGTTGTTGTGATTTGGTGCTGCATAAATAAAATTGGATTGACTATCATTGATGTGTCTGCACATTTCAATACATTTATGAACTAATTTCCTGTTTTCCTTGCAAAATAGAAAATATAAAGACACGGCACTACATTAATAGAGTCTAGCTCTTGTCCTGTGAAGTCATAAGTGAACACACGATAGAGGATGTTTGAACAGACAGGTTCCAGATTGTGCTCTGTTTACAGGACAGCAATCAAACTGAAGTGGACACGTGGGTGGAGCCGATGGTTCTCACTGATTATCGCAGACAGAGGTCTGAGTTTAAAACTTTAAGTGTTACCACCATCACTCGGTGGTAACACTGGAGCTCTGTGTGATTTGGTCGAGTGAATGTTCGTGTCTGTTTACTCGGTGCCACTCCCGGAAGCCAGGGACGCAGACTGAGCTGCACTGTTGCCATCTGCTGATGGATGATAAGCACGACTTGGTTCAGACGTCGCCTTTCTAAACCTCGTTTTACTGAATCCCTCTGGTGTCACAAGAACGTATTAAAGAAAGGCCATAGTCAAACCTTCATTTCATTCAGTGCTGCATTTTTAAGAGAGAATTACATAGATGTGTGTGCGTTTATATGTCAACCCTGCTGTGAAGGTCCTATTTTATTCACTCCTTGAGGCATTGAATAAAACCGTCTGAAATTTCTACTCTTGTCTGAACCTTTCACATGATTAATTAGCTATTGGTGATCCATAACGATCACACGTTTTACTTTCATTTCTACTTTACTGTTCTTGAAGAGCACAGGAGAGGATAATAGGTGTGATTTTGCATCTGTATTCCATCAATGTGATTAAAATGCATTTAAGGCGTTTATTTCAACTGTTTAGGAATTACAGGCATTTTTATACATAACCTCCCATTTTCACAGGCTCAGAAGGACAGCTGACTGACAAGCAGTCTGACAGGAAATGTCTGGATTCTTCCCTCATGTCGTTAGAAATAAATCACATGACACACCTGTGGTTGATCCACTGTTTAAAGGAAGAAACACACAGGCCAGCTCAGACGGTCAGAGCAGTTCATACAATCATGAAGCTGAAACTGCACTTTAAATGAGTTGCAGTTACTACAGGAAGTATCATTATCCAAGTATTTCTGCTTAGCGCTGTTGCCTCGCAGCAAGGTGGTTGGTTCAGCGTCGCAGGCCGGGGTCTGTGTGGAGTTTGCATGTTCTCCCTCCTGTGTCTGTGTGGGTACTCCGCCTTCCTCCCACAGACGTGCAGTTAGTGGGGTGAGGTTAACTGGTGATCGTGAGTGCGGTCTCTCTGTCCCTGCAACTAACTAGCGATCTGTCCAGGGTGTGCCCCCGCCTCTCACTCTGGGACAGGTTCCAGCCCCCCAACGACCCTGATAAGGATAAGTAGAAGAGAATATTCACGTGTATGCGAGACGATTAAAATTCAAACTGAGTTCTGTGTCGCCGGCTTCAGAGATCACTCAGTTTTACTCAAACTGCACTAAAGCTGCACGTGGTCTCAGATAAAAGTGCGCATATTTTTATATATTTTTTTAATCACACGGAGAAACAGTAACAAGCAGAAAGTTTGATTATCTGAGTCATGCTCAGGAACAGCTCCTCGTAGGCCTCCCCCGTCCTCCTCATGATGCATTTTGAAAATGAAGACGCAGGTCAGAGGTCAGAGGATGGAGACGAGGCAAAGGCTTCTTAACTGCCGAAGAGAACATTTTCCTACAAATAGGTAAGATGCAGTCGTCATGATTATCGGGAACGACACGTTTTAAATAACCACAGCTTGTACACACCATTTAGAAAATTTATTCATTCATATTATTTATATACACACACATACAGTTATGTTTATATGATAATATATTTCTATAGAAATCTATGCATACTGCATCCTTTCAGAACATGTCACTGCAATAATAGAAGTCGTGGAGAATAAAAGGCTGAGTGTTTCACCAGCAGCTCTGCTCATGTCTTTACATTACAAACACTTTTACAATCAGACTTATGTGAAATCGTCATACATGGACCTGCATCAGCTACAGAACAGAGTCTCTGTAAAAACGTAGAGACGTGTAACGAAGCGTGCAGAAGCTGCTGGTGACTACGAGGTGACATTTCTGTCCAGACTCTCGGAGATGTCACGAGAAAGAAGACAAAGTCCACAATTTCATTTCATGGCTTCAGTCTTCATTTATACTGATCTCAGTAAAGAGCGACTCTGACACGTTCGATTTGTCACAATGCCCAAATAATTTAGAACACAAAACAAACAAATCATGGCACGAACACACGTGGATGAAATCAAGCGTCTGCTTCCCAAATCTGTCCAAAGACGCCACGTTCAGGTTTCCCTGCTGCTCCAACTGAAAGCAGCTTTCCTGCACAGACTCCTCAGTTTCAGCTGCTTTTAAAGAGAACTTTACCTCCAGCGCGTTTTTCGTCCCGCGAGAGCAGCACCAGTTCAATTTAACGTGCACCACCGCAGGGAAACGTTTAGACTCAGACCCAGAAGCAGTCACATATTGCACTATGAATGCAAAAATACCATCGACACTATACAGGAAAGTGCATCTAATCTTTGTACAGCTGCTACACACAAACACGAGAGACATGTACACCAGTCAGAGTGTCTGTGCGTCTGCATTACCGTCACACAGGCCGTCACGCCCTACAGTACAACTTCCACTTGACTTTTTAGACAAAGAGCTAAACCCAAAGGCCCGTGCAGGTGTGGTCGGGTGGAGCTGGTGCTCCAGGCGGCCTTTAGGGCTGCTTTTGTCTCGGGTGCAATGTTTTCAGGTGAAGTGGGGGCGGACGGCGTCAAGTACTTTAGGAAAGTTCAGGAATGGACCTTGAAGGCGAGCAGCTGCTCAGAGTGCATGTTGTTGAGGGAACGCAGGTCGGGCAGCTTGAGCAGCAGTTTGGTGAAGATGGAGGCCTCGTTGGGGTGGTTCTTGGTGATGAGGCTCCGCAGGGCGCGGATAAGCGTCTCCTGCAGGGCCTCCACGGAGTTCACGTTCTCGATGCCAGATCGATCTGGGAGAGGAAGAGGTAGCAGGGAGGAGAGGCCTCAGTTAGCGATACGTTGACAAACAAGAAAAACGGCCGTGTGACCCGCGTGGTTAGTCGCAGTCTCGTGTCAGGTTAACGTGTTTGTGATAATGACATGATGGACTGTCACTCTACAGCATATGATTGACCAAAGTCAGTGTTCAGCGTGTCCGTGATGCTCTAGGAATAAATGCAATTTTGCACAAACTGAAACCGTTTGCCTCACGTGTGCTCAGGTCACAGCAGAGGAATATTTTAAAGCCTGACTCAGTTTAAATGTGTTTACACTGAAACAGCTGAGCTCAGTCCTGCTGTGAGTGTTCATCAGATAAACAGCAGGTGGCGCCAACTCGCCAATCTGTACCATTACAGTGCAGTCAAAGCTCAGGCAGGAAAAACAAAGTTAATGAGCCAATTTTTCTACCTGTTCTCATCATTTTGGATACAAACACTGACGGTGGTTTATGCGTCGCTATCAGTGGATGGATCGTCTGATAACCCACCTGCAGAGACCAGAACCACAGCAGTAAACAGGCTCATCTCCTCCTCACTGAGACCCAGGTTCATGAGCTTCTCACTAAAGTCAAACATGGAGTTGAGCAGGTCCCCGGCCCCCAGGGCCCTCAGACTGTCCACGCTGTACCTCTTCCCTCCGAGAAAGGTGACAGTGCGGTCCTTCACGTCAAACAGCGAGGCAAACCGAACCACCAACACCTGCAGGCCACAGAGTGCCCCAGATTACTACAGACAGACTAAACAAGACTGCAATACGTAAGAAAATTCAATGAATTACCTCAAAGGTGCCAGCCTTCAAAAGGCTGACCTGGTCATGCTGGGAAAGCTCTCTGAAGCCTGGGATCTTCTTGGCAAACTCGACCACCTCCCTGACCGCCGGGGTGAAGCTGTGGGAGAATTCCTCCCACACCTCGTGGCCGGACTTCTGAGGGTCCACGTGAGGCGAAGTGTTCATCGGACAAACCTGCGGATCAGAGCGGGCCTTCAGTTTGGACACGAGTGCATCCACACCTCTGAAACCTCCTTTTCACTAACTAATCACAGACACGATGGCTTCATGCTGCTGTTGGGACAAACGGAGTGATTTTCATTGCGCTCTAAAACAGAAGCTTTGTTTTGGTGAGACTTCTAGAGTTTGTTTTTGCCCTAAAAGCAGCTGTTCTATTCACATCTATTCATGCATACAGAGGCAGGAGCATCTATCCAAACAACAAACAGACACTTTCATTTAAAAGGCTTTTTATTTTACAAAGTCCGCTTTTACACCTTGACATTGATTTTTAATGGCTTGCCTAAACTGTTACCATCCACTGCCCTCTGTTCAGCTTACCAGATGCATCCTGTTGCCTCCTCTCCACAGGGCGATGCTGCACGATCCATTGGTGGAGCCTTCTGTGGACGGTGCCCTGAAAGCTCCATGTGTATATGCTGGAAAGTGGCTGGTGGCAGCCGTCCTGGACAGCCCGAAGGGGCACTGGTTGACCTCCTGACCCTGGGGGTCAAGGCTCAAGGTGGAGTGCCGGGCCACCGTGACCGGGCTCTTGCGGTGGTCCCAGGTGCCCTGCCGCTCCTGCGTCTGGTTGTCGGTGGGGGTTTTGGCGAGGCCACAGCCGAGGGTGTTCGCGGGCTGCGAGGCCTGGGATGGCAGGCTGCTCTGCTCCTGGTTGTACATGAAGGTTTCCTGGTGGGCCCTGGTCACCGAGCCGATCACCTCCTCCTCGCTGCTGTCCGACGCGCTGGGCGAGGCCGAGCTGGGGCTGGTGTCCATCGACGCGGCGGGTTCTGGGTCTAAGCTGGAGTCTGATTGGCTGGAGTGAGGTGAGGAGGAAGGAGAGCAGGAGGCGGCGGGGACGGCATCGTCTGAGGTAGGCTCGGTGGCGCCGGCTGGCAGCGGTTTAACAATGGGCAGGCTCTGGCTGCTGTACAGCTGGCTTTGCAGCTGGCTGTTGTTCATCATGTTGTTCATGGCGCTCTGCATCTCCAGCAGCATGCGCTGTTTCTCTCGCTTCGGGATCCGGCCGAAGCGTACAGCTGAAGAGCGAGAAGAGAATCTCCTTGATTTTTGCCCAAGTCTCAGACATTCGTTAAACAGGAATTTAAAAGGAGGACATCTTACTCTTCTCCAACCGTTAGCTTCACACCTCATGATTACTGCCTTCAAAACAAATCCAGTCATACTGAGAATTACTGCCCCTTAACCATGTCATCATTAAACTCCAACGTCCTTCCACAGTCAGTGATGCTGGACTATTTCCATCTGTCACTACTAACTGAGCCAAAAGGACTAATGAACGGCATCTTTTTAAAACAAAAATAACAGAAAAGGCTCAATTAAAAGTTTGAGCTTCGTGATTTCTTTGTTAAAAGTGTTTCTTAATGTTGTATTTTGAACACTTTGGTTTTCATGTAGCGCTCTCCTGCAGAATGCCTCATTTTCCATTCACACGCATTCACACAGGTACGTTGTTTCTCTGCTAACACTCACACGAGCAGAAGTCTGCCTGAGGAAACTTTGGCAAGCAGACGGGGGAATCTAACCACCAACCGTCTGACTAGAAAATGACACTTATTCGCTTTTATAGCTTTGAAATTGACCGTAACCTGTTTTACGTGTTAGAAAATGGCGTGCTGAGCGTTACTCTGTGAAACCAGCCTTGCTAATCTCTTCACCGAACACAGCGCGAGTCAGTGAACGAGCGCGGGTACTCACAGTCTCTGGACATGCCCACCAGCAGGCATTTCTTGAAGCGGCACTGCTGGCAGCGGTTCCTGTTGATCCTCATGATGGGGCAGCTCTCGTTCTTCAGGCACTTCTTGTACTGGATGTTCTGCTGGATGCTCCTCCTGAAGAAGCCCTGAGTGTGTTCACAGACACAGGCAGCTTACTTTTGTCCTCTTTCTTAGATAAATGAACAGTTTCTACAGTGTGACTTATAACTGTCTGAATTATGTGCGTGTTCGCCCTCTAAGGAGCGCTGTGGTATGTAGCACACTGTTCTCCAGCTAACTGGGCCACACAGCACCATGAAGCATGATGGGTAACAGATATAAATAAAGGCAGAGTGAACTAGTTTCAGTCTGAGCTGTGCAGATGGCTAAAGTGACCCGCTTCAACCAAAGACGCCGCAACGCTCGTGTCTGTGTAGCACAGAGACTCATCCTGTGCTGCCTGCGAGTTCACACTGCGTCGTATCAAAGAGGCAGCCTCACCTTGCAGCCCTCACAGGCATGGACGCCATAGTGAAATCCAGAGGCCACGTCCCCGCAAACTTTACAGAGCAGCACCAGGCCGTTGATTTCTGAGAAATACAAAAACAAATTCTTACAGTTTATCTGGAAAAAAAAAAACAAAACTGGGAACACACCGATTATTCCCAACGAGGTCACCGAGTCATTACGCCAGTGCTCCTCCTGAACAGTAGGTGCCGCCACTCACAAAAAACCCCAAACCCTCTGCATCAGTCCTTGTACAGGAGTAGAAGAAGAGGAAACTAAACCACTCTCAAATAACCTGCTGTGCTATATTATGTGCAGGGCTCGCACAATCGCTAGCCCGACGTCCCGGAGCTAGCGATATCTCTGGTCGGGCGACCAAAATCTATCTCAGCCCCGCCCGTCGGGTTATCATATAGCCTGACGGGCGGGGCTGAGATAGCTAGCTATTCTCCGTGCCCTGATGTGGTACAGTTCACATCCCTGCCCGTCACTACAGCCTCAACATCACACTGCTGTTTCTGATAAACTGCTCTGTGAAGGTTTATGTTGAGAATTTATTTATAGACACAAACACGTCACATGTAAAAGTCATTAGCCGTCTACAGGAAGCTCGTGCTGGCTCCGTCTTGGGTTTCTCCTAAACAGCCTCTGGTTTCATTTCAACCGTCTTCAGAGAGAGAACATTAGTTGTGAGATGTTCTTGGTGCAGTGACGGTAGGGCTGAACGATATATCGCATGTGCGATAATATCGCGACATGATCAAGTGCAATTTTCTAACCGCAAAGGCTGCGATTATACTCTGGACATGTCCAAATTCATGGGCTAGCATCCTCCTGAGGCCGCATTTGTAGACCGATTACGTCACAGCGACGCGCCGAAGGCTGTCCAAATTACTACCATATCCCAGAATTCATAGCGCGGCCCAGCCAAACTCCAGTTTCCAGCAATGGCGGCCGCTACTAAGTTTTAAAATTACTCATACTAATCTTTCTGGGTCACAAAATAAACTTTTAACATATTTTCAGGCGAGAAAGTAGCTGTGTAAACATCAAATATCTGCTCGGTTTATCAAGATATCCCATATTTGCAAAAGTGCTTCGACGTTTTCAGAGGCGTCTGCTACCCACCAGCTCGACAGCTAGCCGGGAGCTCGAGGGTTACTGATGCGGCCGAGAACGGCACAACTCCCGGCACATCATTTTCAGATCACCGCGGAGTTTCGCTGCTCGGGTTAAACGTAATATATAAGTCACTTAGACAACCTAAAAATGTTATTGTTGGGCTTTTTTCAGTGTTTTGTTTGTTCGTGAGTAAATCGGTTTGGCTGAGATTAAAGTTATTAGATTAGATAAAATAAAACTTTATTAATCCCCCGGGTGGGTTCCTCCTTGGTTTTCACACAGCTGACTAAACGTCAAACAGAAAACTTATTAAACAGAAGTATGAGACAGTCGAGAATTTACACCAGTGTCTGGTTATATTTTAGATAGCAAGAAGCAGACGGCCGAGTTTATTAAACTCCACCGAGACAGCGGTGACGCTAATCAGAACTAGACCGTCCAATTTCACGCCTTTAAACTTTAAAGGCGTGTTTGTGTGTGTGTTTATACAATTGCTATTATGTTTGCACTTTATGTGTAATGTTACTGACTGCAGAGATCAGTAAGATGTGTGTATTTTTTATTTATTAGTTTTATTTATTTAATATTATTTTTTAATTGAATGACTGTCTAGTAGTTCACAGATGTTGAAAAACTGAGTGTGGTAAAGCCACTGATTTTTTTTATGTATATTTCTGCAATCTGCACATTGTACTGACTTTCATTTTAATGTTTACACCAGGGTTCCTTGTCAGCACTTTATGCTCAGATGTTTGTAAGCTAAAAATAAACTATTGTGTATGTTCAAATATACTGTTGTGATTGAAGAAGTTAAATAAAAATGTCAGTCATCAATTCATGCATCACCTCATGTCATCATAACAGAGGTCTGTCTTCCAGGAAAGAACAGTTTAAAATTAATGTAATATAGTATTGGCCATACTATATGATGTATTGCTTGTCTTTGTTTAATAATACAGAAGACAAAGACCTTAAAAAATAATCGCATATCGCATCGCAATCGCAATATTGGGGCAAAAAAAAATCGCAATTAGATTATTTTCCATAATCGTTCAGCCCTAAGTGACGGCGGCTGAAACAAGCTACCTGGAAGTTAAAATGTCAACATTTGTTTTGGGCAGATTCCAATAATGTCCTTGAGATGTTTAAGTCATATAATGCTCTCACTGGCCTGACATGCTGCACTGATTCCTAGACTTAACACAGGCAGCATCTGAAGACACATATGAGAGTGTCCAACTTACTTGTGATGCCAGTCTTTGCTGTGGACGACGAGCGTCCACCTTTCTGAGTCCGTGGCAATTTTAGGCCTCCTACGGCCATCGTGGGGTCGAGCGGCTGCCTCAGCTGTCCGTGGCTAGGCGGGGACCCGCGGGGCGGGGAGGACGACTGGTAGCTGCCATTGGAGGAGTCGCTGTGACACGACTCTGGGCTGGAGGCAGAGCTGGACGAGCTGATGTAGGCTATTACGCCTCCTGGCGAGCGATCAGCAGAGAGGGGAGGAAACGGACTGTGAGAACAGGGACTGTAACAACGAAGCAAAGCCTACTGTGTGAGCTTGCACTGAAAACTTCTCATGTATTTTATGAGGAAAATAGACAGTATCAAAGATGAATGTAGCTCCTGAAACGTGACCTGTATTGGTCTAATGGTCTGCAACCAGCCCTCGTGTCCCTGTGACCTCTGTAAACGCTTTCCTCACTTTACTTTCAGGTCATATGAATCCATTCAGTCAATTATGGTCTTTATTAGAGTCAATAAGGACGCTCACCCAGGAGCTGCTCAGTGGCTAACCGCTCCTCCAATCACAACCATCAGAGGATGAGTGTGTGGTTCAGGACCCACCCCGTGCTCCTCATATGCAGTCTCAGAACAGCAAGACGGCAACGGAGAGAAACGCTCAGCTGAGGGCCTGACAGACACCTCAGTAATGGGTGACCTCACTGTAATAAAATGAGTCCATCTCGTGCCTGATAACACATTTCTGATTTGATTTTAATGTGCACTTTATCAAACTTTACTGATTGTTTCTGCATTAGGACAAAAAGGAAACTCACTTCATCGTCACACTCTACTGCAATCACAAGAAGCTACCAGATGTGCGTGTCTTCTTTTGCTCGTTGTCAGTTACACCGTTTATTTCATCGGTATAACCTGAGCCCTGTTTGAACGCTGTAATGTCGCCATGGTTTCTGTAGGTGGCGCTTTTCTCCCTGACTTACCCCCCCAGCTACAGACACCTTCCCTGTGTGAAAACCAACCAGCTTAAAGTAAAGAGGGCAGACGAGAATACGACAAACATTTCTTGGGCCAGTAAACGCCGCAGAGACGGGCTGCTGCACCAGGGAGCTCCACCCTCAGCACAGGCTGACCTGATTTCTTCCTCTCCCATTCTTTATGATTAGGTAACAGCGATTACATAATGTCAGCCTGGCAGGGGTGTGTATGTAGTTCAGTCATTCACAGTCGTAAAAACAGATCGAATACATGCCTTCATTTATACACTTTTCATTTTAAAAGAAATATATAAAAATTGTCCCCCATTAATACACAGCAAAGGAAAAGTATGAGGTGAAAAAGTGCCAGTGATGACGCAGAGCTCACGCAGCCTCTTTGAATGCTTCAAAAATGAGGTTTAGTTCATGGGATTATCAGGTTACTGTGTATCCAGCATCATGAGTGAAACAGGAAAATATGAGTCAAACCTGTAACTAACTCAGTGACCGTCTCCAGCTCTAATGTTTATCTAACTCTGCGTAATTAGATCATTTTATATGAGCTGGAAACAACCGAGGCTGCGTTTACGGCCCTCGGGAAATATCTTCGTTCGAGTGCTGTCAGCGGACAGACGATGAGCTCGAGAGTTGAGCAAACGAAGACAACTGTGGACTTCCGGTTTTTTATTATTATTTTTTTATTCAATGTTGTTTTTATTAAATCAATGGTAACATAGAAACTGAATACAGCGGGTCATATCGCGACGTTTATTATTAATCATGTTACTAACGTACGTTTCTTACACAAAAAGCCTTCCCCGTCCCATGAGCAAAGCACCACAGCTGCTGGTGTTGGGGTTTAAACGCACCCCACCTGGAGCACGCATGCGCTTTCCCCGGGAAAACTAGGTCAGCTCGCGTTGCCATGAGAGGCCTCACGTGTATCACGGCGAGACTGCACACATCGAGCTGGGAGAAATTATGCAACGCCTACGTCACTGCACCGCGCGGCCAATGAGCTGAGACGCACGGGGAGCGTAAACACAAGTGCACATGGCTAGGCTGGCGGGTCCATGTGAGCCGAGATGACTGCAGTGCCACGGAAGCCAAACACTGGTGTAACAACAACCGCCCACGGTGGCCCTAACCCACTTTAACAGTAACAAGTGGGTTCGACAGAAAGTCCACAATAAACAAGAAATACAGTCAGAATGTGACCGGTCGTGTTACTTTTCCGGTTCGACTGAAGCCAAAGGCAGGAGGTAAGTACAGTACGCCCCCCGTCGCCGGGTGCAGATGCTGTCAGGCGTACTTACCAGCTTTGGTGGACTCCATGTCCTCTGAGTCTGGGGGTTTCCTCCTCTGCTACCTCGGTGCCAAAGCCGTTTTCTCAGTTTTAGTGTTCAGCAACTGAAAAGTCGCTGATTGGTCCCAGTAAGAGAAACTAACCGTCTTTAAGTTTGAACCAAAGACATAAGCCTAGTTCAGACCCTACACGCTACGGTCGGCTTTACAAGCAGCCCGGTGGAGATGTACTTTCCCCCTAAAACAACCAGAAAATCGGCCGAGGCGACGATGAAATGTGCAGCGTTCACTCGTTCCTGGAGCTCCAGTCCAGGCGTGTGCTCGACGGCTTTCTGCTCTGTTTCGAGTAGCGATCAGTGTGAAAACCATGTGACCCAGTTCACTGACTCCTCCCTCCCCTCCCTGCAGCTTTGCACTTGTGTCAATGTAACCCACTGACATACTTTCACCAGTGAAACGGAGCAAAGATACTCGGCAATGTCAGAAAAGACGAGCGGGTTGCGACACAGCATCTCCTCCTGATAGCGTTTATCATATGCTGAAACATTTCATTGAAGTCCAAAAGTTTCAGGACACCTTATATTTATCTATGTGACAGTGCACTGATGTTCCTGCTAAAGCTTCCACTGTGGCCCACTGCAAGTCTGAAAGCTGCAGAAAAGACCACTTTGATTAGATTGAACACAGTCGTGCAGGGACACCAGCATTACTATTACTATTTAAAATGTTTGACATATAGTTCAGCTGCAACATAATATCTTTTTTCTTTCCAAAGTCAACTTCTGCACTTTTGTCGATTTTGTAATAAGTTTGAATCTAGAGAAATGGACATTTTTTTAAAATCTCTTTTGTAAATGGACGGTTCGTTTGAGCAAAGCTTTTTCTGCTCCGGTCCACTCACGCTACAAAGAGTTTGATACTGTTCGTATAAAAGATGTAATATCTTCTGGGTCTGAAAAGTGAAAACACAGGTACTTTAAAGCAGTGGTGAAACACTACAAAGGCTGATTTACACCATGGAGCCCTGCTCTAAAAGCTGACGTAGATGCAACAGTTTCTGGGAGCTGCGTTTAAGAAATAAGAGCTGAAAGTTAACGTTTTTTAGATCATGTTTAGCACCATTTTGCCAGAACGTAGCATCACAGGGTCAGTAGGTTTGTTACGGCTCTTAGACTTACATTAGTTTACGTTAGCAAACTAGTGACAGAACCGATAACTCACTCGAAAACAAGGGGACTAAAACTAAAAACTAGTCTAAGACAGGGGTGGGCAAATCCAGGCCCCGAGGGCCGGTGTCCCGCAGGTTTTAGATCTCACCTTGGGTCAACACACCTGAATCACATGATTAGTTCGTTACCAGGCCTCTGGAGAACTCTGGGACATGTTGAGGAGCTAATTTAGCCATTTAAATCAGCTGTGTTGGTTCAAGACACATCTAAAACCTGCAGGGACACCGGCCCTCGAGGCCTGGAGTTGCCCACCCCTGGTCTAAGAGGACCATATTTGTGCTGCCTCTGGCTGCAGCAATGAGTTTTATGTTAAGAAACCAGGACATACTGTCCCGACATTCACCTGTTAGGTATAATGTTCATGTTGATGAAACACAACTTTATAAATGAGAACAGTAATAACAGGAAAGTTTAGTCTGTACAGGGTTTTGAAAAATCCCCATTTTGACACTCAAGCATTAAGTGCTCAGAATGAAGTCATGTTTAAGAATTACTGTACGCCCTGGCTGATATCCAGGCATGGCTCTAACTGTAAATCAGCCCATCTAACAGTTGAGGAACACCCACTCGTGTTCTGCGATTGGATAACAATCTGGTTTGAGTGGGCACCTCTGTTGGTGATCTTTATCAGGTTGAGAATGATACAGAACCGTCACTAAAGCATTTAGATTTGGTACAAATGATGGGCGTGATGACCATCTTTACCTTCCCCGGCTGGCCAACCAACAAAGATTAGTCTGTAGTCTGGGAGGACGAAGCTTGTAAGGAGCTGAAGGATAAAGCAACCACTCTGTTTGTGATTATGTAACAAACTAGAAGGCTACTGGAACAATGTTGTGTGGACAACTCTTCATATTGTAAGATAAAAACTTAATGGGATCATATTAGGAAACTGGTCCCATTAGCTTCAAAAGGCAAATCTCAGAACGTCTTTCACTAAACTAAGTCTTCAGCAAAACAGCAACCTAACAAAGAAATGTCAAAGAGAAAAAAGTAGAAACTTTGACTTTAAGAGTCATGATCTTTATCCAGTAAAATGGAGAACATGTGAGGAAACCCACCAACATCTTACGGCTGAAGTTCGTCCGAATGAGCTCAAGCCATCGAGGACTGAACAACAGCTACAAGAACTGTTTAGTTATTACTTCACAAAGTTGCCCCACAGGATACTGAAAACAAAGGGTTTTTTTCTCATAGAGATGTTAATTTTATACTTAATTAAATGAGTAGCTAGCCCATTGGCATGGTAGTTAGCACTGTTAACTCACAGCAAGAAGGCTCCCATCCAAGGACCTTCTTGCTGTAGCTCAGGAGGTAAAGCTAACTGGTTTGATCCCTGTGTGCCGATAGTGTTAGGGCAGCTGTCCCTTTAAGAGTTCTGATACCTGGTGACATCACAGGAAGCAGGAAGTAGTAAGGTTTAGTGAAGTTTGCACATGGCCAAGGAGACTGCCATGAATCCACATGCATCTGCCTTCAATCCTTCGTCTTTTGGAGCATCGTCTGTATGTATATTGTTTATTTGATGCTTATCTGTAGTTCTGTGGTTGTATTTTGTGACATGAGGGAAGTTTAATGTGTAACTTTGATACGTTGTTGAAACCACATGTTTAGAGCACGGCTAATGCTTATTCTTGCAGCTAAAGTGCTACGCTACGTTGATTTAGATTATTGTAGACTTGTAGGTACAGTGTATATGTAAGATTTAAAGAATATACTGTAATTGTAATTGTGTTATGTTTGTTTCAGTTTCACACTTTCTACATCATTAAACCTGTGGACAAAGAGTAATGGTCTTCAGAGTCTTGATGGAAGAAAAGTGTTGAACCTTGCTGCCAGTTCCTCTTCTGTGCAGTGTGAAGAGGGAAAGACAGTACAGTGAAAAGACGTTGAGTTACAGACAAGGTAACACAGTGCATGTGACAACAACTACTGCTATCACGCTACATAGCCTCTACTTGCCTACACTATGGATTCAAAGCCATCATCAGTGAAGACACGGTCTTATGCTTCTATGTCAACCACACGTTCTCATGGATCGGCTACCAGCACTGCAGCTGCAAGAGCTAGGGCTAATGCTGAAGCAGCAAAGGCACGTTTAGCGTTTGCAGAGCAAGAAATGAAGTTAAAAATGGAAAAGGCTCGTCTGGAAGCTTCTATAGAAATGCTGACCACAGAAAAGGAAACTGCTGCAGCTGTAGCAAAGGCAGAAGCTTTAGAAGCAGCGGTTGGCGTTAGTGAAGGAAAACACAGTTGTAAACTTCCTCTCATTGCAACATCAGTCGACTCTGTTGAGCGTACAAAAGAGTATGTGGAGAAACAAGCCGAAGTATCAAGAGACATCCAGATGGCATCACAGGAGGATTTACCCTTGCAGGATGAGACACAGCAGCCGCTTCCTGAGGAACCTTTGCATAATACGGTGTGCATGCCCCGTCTCAATTCGCTGAGTGATGGTCCCCCCAACGCTGCTATTACTGTCTTTGATACTCCACTGCCTCCTCCATGTAAACAAAATAGCCTTAATCCCTTTGTCACATCAGATGTGAATCGCAACTCAGCTCAACAGACAGAGCACCACTACTACGGAGCACTCAAAGAAAATGATTATGAAGATTTTCTAAGGCCTTCATGCAGTGTAACTGCACATCAGCCACCCTGGAAGACCAACAGCGCCATGGAAGCTCTTCCCCATCACCCATATGGTAACTCTCAGCGGCCTAGTTACTCCACTGATCCACATGTGACAGACTTTGTCAGATTTCTAGCACGACGTGAGATCGTTACAAGTGGTCTACTACAATTTAACGATAGACCGGAAAACTACAGGGCCTGGCGACGTTCATTCCAGAATGCGGTGAGAGACTTGAATCTAACAAGTGATGAAGAAATGGATCTTCTTGTCAAATGGCTGGGAAGTGAATCAGCTGAGCATGCAAAGCGTATTAGGTCCATCCACATAAATCAACCAGCTAAAGGGCTGAGCATGATCTGGAACCGACTAGATGCTTCTTACGGTTCATCTGAAGCTATTGAGAAAGCTTTGTTCCAAAAACTGGATAGTTTCCCCAAAATTGGCAATAAAGACTACTCCAAGCTCCGGGACCTCAGTGATTTACTGATGGAACTGCAGACATCAAGCAGATGTTTCATTCCTTTCTTGTGAGAGAAGAAGATCGTAACTTCCTACGGTTCTTCTGGTTCAGAGACAACAGTCCTACACAGGATGTCATTGAGTACCGCATGACCGTACATGTGTTCGGTAATAGTCCTAGTCCAGCGGTTGCCATTTACTGCCTCAGGCAGTCCACGATGGATGGAGGACCACATCATGACCCCGAGGTGAAACAGTTTGTTTGCCATGACTTTTATGTCGATGATGCACTTAAATCTTTTTCAAGTGTAAAAAGTGCTGTCTGTCTGTTGAAGAAAACTCAGGATGTTCTGGCAAACTCCAACCTGAGGCTCCACAAAATCGCCTCTAACAGCAAAGAGGTCATGGAGGCTTTCCCACCTGAAGATCGCGCAAATGACTTGAAGGATTTGGATCTGAGCTCAGATATTCTACCTGTACAGCGCAGCTTGGGACTAAATTGGAACTTGGAGTGCGACATGTTTGTTTTTAAAGTCAACAAAGAAGAGAAGCCTTTCACACGCCGAGGCATCCTATCAGTGGTAAATAGCGTGTATGACCCCTTGGGATTTGTGGCTCCCGTGACCATTCAAGGGAAGCACATTCTAAGAGAGCTCACACAACAAAGATGTGACTGGGATTCTCAGCTCCCTGAAGGGATGCAGGAACAATGGAAGTCTTGGCGGGATTCACTAAAAGACCTAAGTTGCGTGATGATCCCAAGAGCCTATACCAAAGCCTTTCTTTCAACAACAAAGACGAGAGAACTGTTTGTCTTTTCTGATGCGTCAACAATGGCTATTGCAGCAGTTGCCTATCTCAGGGTGGTGGACGAAGCAGGGAATACTCATACTGGCTTTGTTATGGGTAAGGCGAAGCTGGCACCCAGACCTGAACACACAATCCCCAGACTTGAGCTTTGTGCAGCTGTACTTGCCGTGGAGTTAGCAGATTTCATATCATCAGAGCTTGACATGCGCATCGATGCTATCACCTTCTACACTGATAGCAAAGTAGTGCTCGGATACATAAATAACGAGACAAGACGCTTTTATGTGTATGTCAGCAATCGTATTGTCCGCATCAGAAGGTCCTCTCATCCTAAGCAGTGGAAGTACGTGTCTACAGGGGAAAATCCAACAGACTGTGCGACAAGGTCTGTACCGGCTGCCTTTCTCTCAGATACCTCTTGGCTCACTGGACCTCCTTTTCTGACTGAGCCTATGCAAGATTCTCTAGAACCAGAATCCTTTGAGCTTGTGGATGCAAACATGGACGCTGAGATCAGCCCGCAAATCTCTACTTTGCAAACACAGGCTTCTCGCACACTACTTGGGTCCCACCGTTTCTCCAAATTTTCTTCCTGGCAAGCTTTGAAACGTGCCATTGCTAATCTCCTTCACATTGTGAACAGCTTTCACACATGTAAGGTCAAAGGGACCATGCAATGCAAGGGGTGGCATTTCTGTCAGAAAGCAGGTACACCTGATCAACTCGGTTTATCAGAGCACGTCATTATTCAAACTGTGCAGGAAGAGGCATATGCTGAAGAGTTGGCCTGTCTCAAAAACAATAAGGTGATCCCTCAAGGGAGTCCTCTTAGGACCCTGGATCCCTTCATTGACGCACACAACGTCCTCAGAGTTGGTGGTCGGATAAGACATGGAGAGGTTCCTCATGAAGAAAAGAACCCTAAGATCATTCCTTGTAAGTACCATATTGCAACATTGCTGGTCAGACATTTCCATGAACAAACCCTGCACCAGGGACGCCACTTCACAGAGGGTGCCATCCGTGCAGCAGGCTACTGGATAATAGGTATGAAGCGATTGGTGAGCACTGTCATCCACCATTGTGTCACATGTCGAAAGCTTCGCGGCCTCCCTGAACAACAAAAGATGGCTGACCTGCCATCAGATCGCCTCTCTATGGAACCTCCATTTACCTACGTTGGACTGGACGTGTTTGGCCCATGGAGTGTTGTTGCACGGCGTACAAGAGGTGGTCTCGCCCATAGTAAGAGATGGGCAGTTATATTCACTTGTATGGCCGTTAGAGCAGTCCACATAGAGGTCATAGAATCTCTGGACACCTCATGCTTCATCAATGCCCTCAGGAGGTTTCTAGCTATTCGAGGTCCTGTGAAACAAATACGTTCGGACAGAGGCACAAACTTCGTGGGTGCGTCAACTGAACTAAAGATTCCATCCAATATTGATTCCACGTCTGTTGAGAAGTACCTAGCTGGAAAAGGTTGTGCATGGGTCTTTAATCCTCCACATGCGTCTCACATGGGTGGCGCATGGGAGAGGGTGATAGGAATAGCCAAAAGAATCCTCGATTCAATGTTCCTGCATCTTGAGACATCAAACTTGACGCATGAGGTCCTTACTACGCTGATGGCAGAAGTGGTGGCAATTATCAATGCCAGGCCTCTCATACCAGTATCTACTGATCCAAGTGACCCAGTTCTACTAACCCCAGCCACTCTCTTAACTCAGAAGATGGGCACTCCATCAGCTCCACCTGAAGACTCCAATGTCAAAGATATGTGTAAACAACAATGGCGTCAGGTGCAGCATCTGGCCCAGACTTTCTGGAGCAAATGGAGACGACAGTATCTTTCTTCACTGCAGCCAAGAAGAAAGTGGCAGGACAGTCACCCCAATCTGGAGCCTGGGAGCATTGTACTTCTCAGAGATCAGCAGCTCAAGAGAAATGAATGGCCTCTTGGAGTAATCACCCAAGTCTTCCCTAGCCAGGACAATAAGGTCCGCACAGCGGAGGTGAAGGTATCCAGGCAAGATGGGACAAAAGTATTTTTGAGACCTGTGTCGGAGCTCATTCTTCTGTTACATCCAGACAAAGACTGAACTGTTACTCTAGATTAGATTAGATTAGATTAGATTAGATTAGATAGAACTTTATTAATCCCTCGGGTGGGTTCCTCTGGGAAATTCGATTTCCAAAAAAGCACAGCACCGACAGAAGTTACAGAGTTACGGAATATTATATATATATATATATATATATATATATATATATATACACACACACACACACACACACACACACACACACACACACACACACACACACACACATATATAAATACAGAGACAATATAAATAAAATATACGAAGGGGATAAATAGAATAAATAGGAATAAAAAATAAAAATACAAGTGAATGAATTGCACATTTCAAGTATTGAGTCTATTGCACTGTTGACTATTTACAAAAGTATTGCACAAAAGGTATTGCACAGTGAGGTGAAGAGGCACTACAGCTTAGTTGTTCCCCCCTCCTTTGTCCTCCTGTTTCCCCTCCCTCTCCCCTCCAGAGAGGAGTTAAACAGTCTGATGGTGTGTGGGACAAAGGAGTTTTTAAGTCTGTTAGTTCTTGTCTTGGGGAGAAGCAACCTGTCACTGAACAGACTCTTCTGGTTGTTAATGGCCGTGTGCAGAGGATGCCTGGCATTGTCCATAATGTCCATCAGTTTCTTTAATGTCCTTTTCTCTGCCACTGTCACCAGAGTGTCCAGCTTCATGCCGACCACAGAGCTAGCCCTCCTGATCAGTTTTTCCAGCCTGCATGAGTCCTTCTTTGCTGTGCTGCTCCCCCAGCACACCACAGCATAGAAAAGTACTCCAGCAACCACCGACTGGTAAAACATCCTCAGGAGCTTCCTGCAGATGTTAAAAGACCTCAGCCTCCTGAGGAAGTACAGTCGGCTTTGGGCTTTTTTGTACAGGTGCTCTGTGTTGCATGACCAGTCCAGTTTATTGTCCACCCACAGCCCGAGGTACTTGTACTTGTTGACCACCTCCACCTCTATATCTATATACATATATAACCATGTATAACCGTTCTGTATTGTGTGTTAGTTGTGGCATTCTAACATGCCAGGCGGGGAGTGTGCCGATAGTGTTAGGGCAGCTGTCCCTTTTAAGAGTTCTGATACCTGGTGACATCACAGGAAGCAGGAAGTAGTAAGGTTTAGTGAAGTTTGCACATGGCCAAGGAGACTGCCATGAATCCACATGCATCTGCCTTCAATCCTTCGTCTTTTGGAGCATCGTCTGTATGTATATTGTTTATTTGATGCTTATCTGTAGTTCTGTGGTTGTATTTTGTGACATGAGGGAAGTTTAATGTGTAACTTTGATACGTTGTTGAAACCACATGTTTAGAGCACGGCTAATGCTTATTCTTGCAGCTAAAGTGCTACGCTACGTTGATTTAGATTATTGTAGACTTGTAGGTACAGTGTATATGTAAGATTTAAAGAATATACTGTAATTGTAATTGTGTTATGTTTGTTTCAGTTTCACACTTTCTACATCATTAAACCTGTGGACAAAGAGTAATGGTCTTCAGAGTCTTGATGGAAGAAAAGTGTTGAACCTTGCTGCCGGTTCCTCTTCTGTGCAGTGTGAAGAGGGAAAGACAGTACACCCTGGCTGCACCAGTCTGTATGCCAAACATCACTGAATGTGTGAATGTTAGCTAGAAAGCACTTACACAGAGAAGGCTTATAAAAAGTGCTTGTATAAAGGGTGAAGGAGGCAAGTCGTGTATAGTGCTTCGAGTGGTCAGACTAAAAGCGCTGTGTAAGAACCATCTACGTCTATCTGGCCGAGGCCTTTACATGTGGAGTTCACTCCGGCTTCCTCCCACGGTCAAACATCCAGGTAGTGAGGACAGGTTAACTGGTGAGTCGAAATGTGAGTGTGAATGGTTGTCTGTCTGTGTGACAGACTGTCAACCTGTCCAGGGTGGGATAGGCTCCACCCCCCACCTGCAACCTAAATTGGATAAGCGGAAAAACGTGGATGGAATAAATGACTAAATGCGTCGTTGTATAACTGGGTTGTGCGTTAGGGTACATGAAAGTTGTCTTATAATTGATCCTCCTCTCCTCACCTCAGCTGGTCACATGGCTGCCCCCCTTTCTTCTCTGCATCCATCCTTCTTATCTGAGTTCAGATTATAGCAGCAGCGCTCTCACTGGTCTGTATGTAGGTTTTTCACACGTTGCTTGAATGAAACAGTGTAAAATGTCATGTGTTGTAGTTCATCTATAGGACCATGTAAATTCAGTAAGTGACCATGTAATTTGTTTAGAGAACGTATGACAGAAGCTTTTGGTTTTATCAGCTGTGGGTTGGTGGAGGTTTACCAAGAGCTAGTGTGACACTCGCACAAATCTCTGATGTTACACAGCAGTGTACTAGTGTATCTGCTGCATCCTTCAGTAAAAATAAATGAACCAAGCCGTCACATGCATATGAAAACAGATGTCAACTGTATCCAACTCTGAACCGCTTCTACTGCTTACAGCATATGAAGCACGTAGCTGGTAGATTTACTGGAACATTCAGAAACTGAAGAGTCACAGCTTTGTCAGACTCACTTAGCATAGAGTCAAAACGAGAGTTAAAACATACTAAATATGTGTGATGGTGATTTCTGTCCCTCTGATCACAACTCTGTTCTGTTTTTGGTTAAAGATGTTCACACAAACATCGGAGTAGTTTCTGTGGTTCCCCTGTGAGCCTGCAGCTCACTGCGTGGTCTACAGTGCATCGTTGTTGCGGTTTGTGAACGCCTTCATCTTGTTTTCAGAAGCACGGGGCACGCCTTAAAGCTGAGCAATATACCTACGAGAGAAAAGAGTCTCATTAAGAATGAACACTGTGGATTTTTGACAACCGGCAGCTGTTTTGGAAAAACAGATTCTTCACAATGTTTCTTGTAAACAGAATTAAGTTTCCTCTTCACCTGACTGCCACAGAGGCCGGACTCATACCTGTATGCTGTAGCAAAGACACGTGTCAGTCACTCAGGAATACAACACAGTGTAGAAATGTATGATTTCAGATCTTTTAATGATATCCTGGTGCTGGGCTGTGTGGTTCTTCTCCACCATCATGGTGATGATCGGCTCCTCGTGGTTTCACGTGCTTCACCCTCACCTGTCTTGTCGGCTCATCCGCAGTATCTCGTCTGGAAGCTCGTTCAAGATTTCTCTGAAATGACCACATTTCACTTCACCTGCTTCTCTCTGGCACCACCGCTCTGCCAAAGCTTCTGCTAGCCCGTCCTTACCTATTTACTCTCCACTTAGCTGCACTTTATTGAACATTACTGTCAGCTGCCAACTCCCTCCGTGCCTGGCCGACTTCCCCATAACCCCGCCCCTTTACACCTGCCCACTCCACAATAAAGTTGGTCTAACTGCTAGCACCGCTCCAAGCCTGCTCCATGGCCCCAGCCCGAACTCAACCATGACAGACGCAGGGCCTCACATCTGACTCAGGACACTTTGTTATACAGATCATCACCTCTCTGCCACCGTGTGAGACAGTTGGGGTAGTATTGTTTGTGAAGAGTAACAGCTGTGACACCTTTAGTTTTTATGTTATTTGTTTATTTATTTATTGCAATTTAAGTTTTGGTAGATTTCCTGTGATGTCTACTCCTGGAGGGCTTTGGCACATGTGAACACCTGTGGATGCTTTTGTATTCGTCTTTTTTTCTTGCTGAAATTCTGCATTCTGCTCCTGCTCCATCAATCTTGTGAAAAGGAAATGAGTTTTGTGAATCTGTATTTATAAAAAAATGAATGTTTTCCTTCTCACTGTCACCAAAGCACCTGCTCAGAGGGGCCATGTGATTGTTGGGGTTTCTCTGGATTATTGCAGAGTCTTTACCATATGAAGTGCCTGCGTGACTGTTGTTGTGATTTGGCACAATATAAATCAAATGTAATTGAATTCAAACTCTGATGATGTTTTAGGTTATGGCTGCACGGTGTACACATGAAAGACCTCGCCTCAGAGGGTCACAAGCTAAGATCAGCCCAGTCTCACCCCCACAAAATACAAGCACTGCATAAGGAAGAGCATCCTGTGTAAAACTTATACCAAATCTAATAGATCCACCCACTGTGGGGACTTCTTGGGAAATAAGATAAGATAGAACTTTATTAATCCCTCGGGTGGGTTCCTCTGGGAAATTCGGTAAGGGGAACAAGGATGAAAGTAAATTCACACTAGATTCAGTCAAACACAAAAACTCTAAAACAGTGACAGATAATAATAACTATAAGAAGAATATGTTTACGTCTCGATGCTCAGTCATCTATTTAAATAAATCTCCAAAGGTTGATTCTGTTCATCTGGAAGTTTTCAGTAGGAGAAACGTTTCATCATCAGGTGACGTCTCCAGTCTCAGCTGACTGCAGGCTTCCAACCTTTAAACAGGACATTTGCACAATGACTGAAACCAGCAGCACTGAAGGAACAATGGGCTGTGAGGTCAGTTCCTTCATCTCATGACCATCGACGAAACGTTTCTCCCACTGAAAACCTCCAGATGAACAGAATCAAACTTTGGGGAATAGTATTCTTGCCTCCACCAAAGAGAGTGGGGGGGTTTGATCTTGCTTGTGTGCACGTTTGTCATTCTTTTCGCCTGTGAACACCACAGTTCACGAAGTTTTGAAGCACAAGTGTAGAGTGGAATCATCCATCTTAATAACTCACCCTTGGAAAATTGAGAACAGCCTCAGAACTTAGCAATTATGAAGGCACATTTAAAGTATCATGTCACATTTGACCTTTGACCTGTACTTCTGAAGGTCATAATCATCATAATAATCATGCCATGTAAAGCTCTGCTTCTAGCTGCCATTGTTTGTGTTGACAACATATCAGCATAAAGGAACGATCTGACCACTACTGTGAGCCCACAGGTCAAACTGTCACCTTTAAAACTCTACTGCTGTTGTTTATATTAGTAATATTAATGAAATGATACCTGTATGTGGGGACTCATGTCACATTTGACTCTGATCTCACTTTTACATCTGACTTCCAAAATGTATTATTTTCAGTGCACTGCAAAGTCCTTACAGGACATGAAAACTACAAAGAACAGCAAATGTACAAAATATAATAAAAGTATTAAAAGTAAATACGGCCTGGAGGGTGGAGCTGCCTGGGTGGAGGTTTTGTTTATCGTGCAACACCTCTGCAAATACACACACTGCATCGTTTTAAGCTAGCATGACATGAAAATGCTTGACTACACACACATGCACACACACTGCACCGTCTCAATCTCTAATTTCTTTCTTTCTTTTGTGGTTGTTTGTTTGATTTGCTCTGTCGTGCAGGACGGGTCAGGGGTTAGCACTACTATGCAGACTAGTTTACAAGCAGACAATAGAGAGGCAGTAACGTGAGAGCTGTCTGCTGTTCTCAGGTTTCTCTTTCACTATGTAGGTCAGGAAAACAATGTTTTAGCTAAGGTGTTGTCATCATGACCTAGAAGGTTTGTTCACCTAGTAGTCAGCATACCAGTACTTTAATGGGGACGAAGTGGCCTTGCATTTACGTCATAAGCCTTTTTCACCAGTTAACCATGGAAAGTCTCAGAGAATCAGGTTATGGTCCAACGATGTCCCTGGTCAGCAGTAGCACAGAAAGTCCATATTTGTTCTGGGTACTCGCTTTGATTTAAGCGAGTACATGCATGATAGAGCTAGCAGGAGACTGGGAACAGGCTGGCCGCTCGATTAATGTGTAGCTAAAGGAGTTACTGGTTATACTGGTGATCGTCTGACATTGCTGCAATTGTAATAAGTAGCAGTAGAAAGTAAGAACATGACACATTTGGATTTATGAAGCAAATGTGTTCAAACACCCTGATGCTGAAATATCGGAGTCCTTAAAATAGTCATTGTTTACTCTGATGACAGCTTTGACATGAACATGGTTGTATCCACCAAAACTGTACAAAACTGTCAAAATGTTACTTATTATTATTACTTATTATTGACAATCTTGACAAGACACAAATGAACAACTACAGGCCGATCTCAAATCTCCCAGTTTTAAGTAAGATAATTGAAAAAGCAGTTTCTCAACAGCTCAGTTACTTCTTAAAACAGAATAATTGCTACGATGCCTTCCAGTCAGGTTTTAGACAGAACCACAGCACTGAAACCGCTCTGACCAAAGTGTTTAATGACATATGTCTGAATACAGACAGTGGAAAAATGTCAGTCTTAGTTTTACTGGATCTCAGTGCAGCATTTGATACAGTCGACCACAACATATTACTCAAACGACTGGAGAACTGGGCAGGTCTTTCAGGAACTGTACTAAACTGGTTCAAAACATACTTAGAAAACAGGAAATACTTTGTATCAATAGGTAACTTCACAACTTGCCTTGCCTATTAGAGATGTCTTCAAACGTTTGACTCACATGGACTGTTACATAGTTACTTGGTTTCTATCTGGTTTTTACATCAGTTCTCAAAGTTTAAACTAGATTCATCACTCTTTCTTTCACCAAGAGAATCCAGTGTTTTGTTTGCCAAATTTGACTTGCAGGTAGAAAACCTTCGACGTGTTTGATGTGAGGTTGTTTTTCAGGAGACGGGGTCGGTCCCTTAGTTCCAGTGAAAGGCACTGTTAATGTTTCAGTATACAGAGACATTTTGGACAATTTAACGCTCCCAGCTTTGTGGGAACGGTTTGGGGATGGCTCCTTCCTGTTCAATGACTGCAGTGCACAAAGCAATGTGGGTCAATGACTTTGGTGTGGAAGAAGTGGAGTCCTGACATCAACCTAAGAGAACACCACTGGGAATAATTAGAGCAGAGCCTGTGAGCCAGGCCTCCTCCTAAACCTCGCAAAGGGTGGGTGGACGTCGCATTAACCCTCAATTCAATTCAATTTTATTTATATAGCGCCAAATCACAACAAAAGTCGCCTCAAGGCGCTTGAGGGATGAAGAATGGGATGTCACTCAAGTTCATATGCACGTCAGACCACACGAGCAAACACAAATACACCTTCAGAAACATATTAGAACATTGGTGACATGTTCAATATTTTACCTGCTGTAAATTGTGGACGTTTAACTGTATTTTCACAAGTTTCCTATTGATAAAGACCTGTGGTCATTTACAGTACACCAGTAAATATATCCATATCTTTCCTTATATATTCATATTATATTAGAGGCATTATTGTGTCTAATCATTTTTTAATCATAAAATTCAAACTAATTTCACCTTTTCACCAACAGATGGAGTCTTTCCTCTACTTTGTGCTAGTTTCAGCTATGCAAGAATGATTGGAACTTATTATTGGATCTCCCACTGAAACTTTAAAATAGATGTTTTTAGGAGCAGCACACGGGAGACATGACGGCTGCTGCTTACTGCTGTAGCGCAATATCGTTTTTTGGGTTTTGCTGAATTGCATTTTATGTGTATTTATACTTTTATATTCACTATTTTAATCTGTGGAATGAATGAATGAATTTAAGTATGCTAGTCTGCTGAAATCCAGTTCCTCTGTACAATGCCTGAGTACAGCAACAATAAAGGAATCTTTATCTTATCTTATCTATACTAGAGATGGCACGATACCACTTTTTTATGTCCGATACCGATACCGATATCATAAATTTGGATATCTGCCGATACCGATATGAATCCGATATAGTGTTTTTTAATCAACAAAACTGTTTTTTAAATATCTTGCTGCATTTTGTATAAGTTCATACTCAAGTTTAAAACAACAACTACACTAAAGCTATTCTGTTACACCTGTATGCAAAAAAAAATATTTCATAGTTCAGCAATACTGATCAATCTAATAAACTTAAACCTACACCATCCTCCCTATTCTGGTATTTTAAAGAGTACTTAGCATAAATATTAAGCAGCCTAACTAATAGGGTTCCAACTCCCAGCAACAACAAAAATAAATAAATAAAAAATAGGGAACCACCCCTCACGCTCCACCTCATGATGCTTAATCGACGTAATCAACCTTAATTTGATGCAGTGTGAAAAAAAAATGCACAGAAATCAATTATTTTTCAAGAAATATTAAATAGATTCAACATCTTTCTTCAGCAAAATTGCAGACTGCACAGATGGTACCTTCCCAAAGGAAAAAGTACTATAGCTTACTAGGGTATATATATTAGACTTAATAGTTACTATATACAGTAATGGACTTCTATTTATTTTGCATCAAATTAAAACTTTGGGTGTCAGATAATTATTTATTAAAAGCTCGACATTTTAAATGAGAATAAGAAAGAATGTCTTTGTGCCCCCTTTTCCCTGTTAATGCCCTATCGGCCCCCCTGGCTAAACTTTGCTAGATCCGCCCCTGCACAGTTACCAGCGTCAGCTACGTAGAAAAAGATCCACGAGTAGAAAGTAATATTAAATACATTCTAACAACAGCTGATCAAGCTTAAACGTGCTGCTGTTGTTCAGCCGCTGGTTTCCTCTTTCTGGTGCAAAGTGGGCCAAAAGCAAACTAGAGACACGGACTCCCGACAGAAAAGCCGATCAGCTGATCGTTAAGCAGTTTCATGATTGAAGTAGCAGCAAGAAGAGGCAGTCGCTCCATATATCGCTTGTTAAGCTTAATGCAGGAATGCTTTACAAACATTCAGAGATGGACTTACACACTTGCTTTACTTCTCTCGGGGATAACTTTGTCGGAGATGAAATGCCAGGTTGCTAGCGAAGCTCCACATGCTATCCAGACCACCGACAGGTCCCGCATGCCACAGCCGCTCTATCACGTGATGCATACTGCTCTGACGTGCTAACGTTCTGAGGCGAGTTACGGCGTGTTGCAAGTTTTGTGAGGTGCTTTCGTGATATTTAATGGATCGGATTACATTTTTTATTTTTCTCCGATATCCGATCCAGTAATTTAGGTCAGTATGGGACCGATACCGATACGTAATATCGGATCGGTCCATCTCTAATCTATACTGTAGCTATCTTGTTTGACCTGGATACATTTTCATCCAGAACCTTTGCTTTTATGGAGGTTTATGGCTGCACACAGGCTTATTGCCTGCCACAGATTGTAGTAAGCTGTATATTAGTTATGTATCAGTCCACTCCTGATAGCACAAATGAAACTTTTATTTTTCTGGTATTTGCATGAATGAGATAATTTATTAAGGTTTTTTTCTTAAATGACTGATACATTTAATACAAACACTGGCCCAGTTACAGGTAACATCTATCTTAAACTGTGTCCTGAAAAGGTCTCTTGCATGTCAGACTGAATCACTAAACGGAACAGGACCGAGGTTTTAACTTCTTAGATGACATTTAGGATTTGGCCTTGAGCTCTTGCAGAATTCCCTCCTCTTGTGCGTTTCATACATCATATATCATCACATGCTATATATTATATTTCCAAAGCAGAATGTATCCTGAGGGAGAACCTTAGTGTTTTTAACAAATGTAAACATGTGACTGATATCAGGTGGGATTCCCTGCACAGCTGCTGGGACTGTAGGATGCGGTTAAAAGCAGCTGGGATTTGTTGCGTGGAAGTAGAGGTGGGAGTGCGTTGATCTTAGAATGGTTGGTCAGTGCTGCTCAGGTCATCTATAAGACGTATGGTGAGATACGTCTTATAGATGCAGTAGCGCAATCTGAATACTTTTTTCAAGTAACAAGTAATGTAAGGGATTACTATTGCAGAAAAAGTAGTTACATTACAGTTACATTCCCGTAAGCACGCTGCGGTACAGCGTTACTAAACTGTGATTTTGTTTGTGAGAGTGTCTCATGACAATGACGTACGAGCGTGTGACGTCCGTGGCAGCAACAGACGTGGATAACATGGAGTGATGGAGAGAGTACGACCGTGCAGCGTTGCGGAAGTAATCAGATTACTGTGAGTTTGAATCTGTTAAAAGTGACACAAACATCAGCGTCTGCTGTTCACTCTGTGTGGGAAGGAAACTTCTTTCTGCAGCGAAAAAATGAAACTTCAAATCTGAGCGAGCAGCGAGCGCGCCGCCACGGCAACGTGACATTCACAGAGAAACCCCCGGACCCCCCACTGACATGACCGCTGTGGGCAAACCTCCACCCGCCCCACTCCTGATAAACAGGTGGCAATAGATTTAAGAGCTGCTGAGTCTTTGATTCTATTTATTTTCTGCTGTTTTACTCGCATCTATTTGAAAGAGTGTAAACACAAAACATGATTTTATCTGCTGGAACATGCAGACGATAGGTTTCCATGTTAATGTCTGTTAATGGCAAGATGGCGCCGATTTTTTAGCTGGGATTATGCCCAACTATGATAGAGTTCTTATTGTTGGAGATTTTAATATACATGTATGCTGTCCTGATAAGCCACTGGTAAAGGACTTTTTAAGCCTTATTGACTCTTTTAGCCTGGTACAGTCCGTACGTGGCCCTACACATGAGCACTGACACACATTGGACCTTGTTCTGTCATATGGTCTGCCTGTCACTGACTTGGAGATTTGTGACTGTGCACTCTCAGATCATATGCCTGTGTTATTCAACGTTGGTTTGACATATACCGCAGTTAAACCTGGCGCTGCTACTCGGTGCTGTCGGGTTATTAACCCCGCCACTGCTGCGCAGTTTTCTGCTGCTTTTAATCAGCTCGGCGGCCCTTCTGACTTTGTCTCCTCTGATACAGAAGAGCTAAATTCCTGGTTTTATTCTTGCTGTCAAAAAATCATGGACTCTGTGGCTCCTTTAAAAACCAGGCAGCTTAAGGCTAAACCTGAGCCTTGGTTTAATGAGAGCAGTCGTGCTGTTAAGAGGGAATGTCGTCGAGCAGAACGGAGGTGGAAAAAGGATAAACTGCATGCATCATTTCAAATTCTCAAAGACTGCTGGCATCGCTAACAGAACACTGTTAAAGATGCAAAAAGGGAATATTTTGCAAATATTATTTCTTCCAACGGTCATAACCCACGTGTGTTATTTAGGACCATTGACACTGTTCTTAATACTCCTTTGAATGTCTGTTTGGAAGTTTCTCCTGAGATTTGCAATGGTTTTCTGAACTTTTTCATTGTAAAGGTTGTCACCATCAGGGCTCTTATCACAGCTCCTGACTCTGACCCTCTGTCTCTGTCCCTTGCGCTGCTGTTTTCACTCAGTTTGAGCTTGTGACGCTCTCCTCTTTAGAGGATGTGGTTCGCCATATTAAGCCCACAGGTTCCCCACGGGATCCTGTCCCTCCACAATTCTTTAAAGAAATTTTTCCTAGTATACAACAGTATGTCCTTGACATTATTAACAGCAGTCTGCCTTCTGGTATGGTTCCTGCAAATTTCAAACATGCAGTAGTACAGCCACTGCTTAAGAAACCTGGCCTTGATCACACAGTTTTAGCGAACTATAGGCCTATTTCCAAGCTGCCTTTACTCTCCAAGGTTTTAGAGAAAATTGTTTTTAGTCAACTGAAAGATTTTCTAGATGAAAATGGCATCTTTGAGGTTTTTCAATCAGGTTTTAAAACCCTTCACAGCACAGAATCTGCATTACTAAGGGTTTTTAATGACATCCTTCTGGCATGTGATTCTGGTAACCATGTTGTTCTTGTCTTGCTCGACCGAACTGCTGCCTTTGACACCGTAGACCACAATATTCTAACTTCTCGATTACATGATGTAGTGGGTATTGGTGGCACTGCACTTAATTGGTTTAGGTCTTATTTATCAGATAGAACTTTCTCTGTCAGCCTTCTCGGTTACGAATAGTCTTCTGCTCCTCTGTCATGCGGCGTCCCACAGGGCTCAATTTTAGGGCCACTGCTCTTTTCTCTGTATCTACTGCCTCTGGGTTCTATCCTTAGAAGGCATGGGATCTCATTTCATTGTTATGCCGATGACTGCCAAATTTATTTGCCACTAAAACACAAGGATGGCATCTCCATAAAACCTCTCTTAACATGTCTAGATGACATTAAAGCTTGGTTGGCTCTAAACTTTTTAAATTTTAATGAAAAGAAAACAGAAGTGTTGGTGTTTGGACCCAGTGGTCCCTGTGAGTCCTCCTCTGTTGTTTTAGGATCCCTGGAAGTCTATTTTAAACCTGTTGTTACTGATCTTGGTTTTAAGTTGGACAGTGATTTTAAATTGGACAACCAAATCAGAGCAGTGGTGAAGTCCAGTTTTTATCATTTCAGGCGACTGGCAAGAGTAAAATCTTTTCTTTCGAGGCAGCACCTTGAAACAGTGATCCATGCTTTTATTTCTTCCCGCCTGGACGACTGTAACTCACTTTATGTGGGGGTCAGTCAGTCGTTGCTCTCACGTCTGCAGCTGGTTCAAAATGCGGCTGCACGACTCCTAGCAGGAACTCGAAAAAGAGAGCATATAACCCCCGTGCTGGCCTCTCTGCACTGGCTGCCTGTGTCTTTTAGAGTTCATTTTAAAATTCTTATGTTTGTTTTTAAATGCCTTCACAGTCTTGCCCCGCCTTACCTCTCTGAGCTTCTTCATCCCCACATACCCTGTCGGTCTCTCAGGTCAGCTGACCAGCTGCTCCTGGAGGTACCGAGATCCAGGAGGAAGCTCAGAGGGGCGGGGCCTTCTCTATTGTGGCTCCAAAATTATGGAATCATTTGCCCATGCACGTTAGAGAGGCCCCTTCACTGTCCACTTTTAAATCACGTCTTAAAACCCACTTTTATTCCTTGGCTTCTAACCTCAGTGAGACTCAGTTTCTCTTTTAATTGAAGTAGTTATTTAATTAATGATTTCACTCTTCTTTTATTTGTGTTTTATTTATATCTCATGTAATTTTATTTTACAGTTCCAATGTACAGCACTTTGTGTCAGCTGTGGTTGTTTCAAAGTGTTTTCTAAGTAAATATGATGATGATGATGATGATGATGATGATGATGATGCATAAAGTTAAAAAGATGAAAACTAATAAAACAAGTTTAAAAAATACTTTTTCATTGGATTCAGTTTCATATGATGGATTATGCAGAAACAGTCGAACACAGCTGAAAGCTAACACTGTTGCTTTATTACATATTCAGGTTGTAACTCATGTTTTTGAAAAACAACTAAGTAACTAATTACTTAATCAGTAATGTAACAGGATTACTTTTTGGAGATGTAATCAGTAATTAGTAACTAATTACTTGCCCAACACTGATGGTGAGGGGTCCAAACTCTAGCAACCACAGGTAGGCCTGCAGTCTGACAGCAAAGTGCTCCAGAAGCACAAAATGATACTGTGTAGTCTTTACAATCAGTCAAGCTCTCGTTGAAGAAAGATCTTAAATCTGATTCTGGATTTAACGGGGAACCAGTGAAGTCTGTGGTCTCTGTTTGCTAGTCCCTGTCAGACTCTACCTGCAGCGCTCTGGATCAACCACAAGCTTCTTAAGGAAAACCGAACTTCTTTTCCTGTTGGGTCGTTTCATGATCAATCTCAGAGTCAGGATGTTTGACGCCTCAAACTTCATGAGCACAGAATGACTAAAAATATAACTGCAACAAATAATCATTTGCTTCCTGTTTCTATATATATTTCTTTTTTTCTTTGACCAACTTTGAGCATCAGTGTCACAGTTTTTATCATAGTTTCATATAAATAGAGTTTTACATTCACTCAGTTTTGGCTCTCTGATTAATCCAGGGGTGTCCAACCCCAGGCCTCGAGGGCTGGTGTCCTGCAGGTTTTAGACGTGTCAGCTGATTTAAACGGCTAAATGACTTCCTCAACATGTCTTGCAGTTCGCCAGAGGCCTGGTAATGAACTCATCACCCAGGGTGAGATCTAAACCTGCGGGACACCAGCCCTCGAGTTCCCCACCCTCTGGATTAAACAAATCCTATGGCTCTTACCCAGCAGGCATACAGAGCTCAGACAGAGCTGATGTGGGTCAAAATCATCCAGGTGTGTTCCCTGCTAACCCTGCAGGTCGAGTCCTGTTGCACTGGTTATTTCACAATTTAGACTTTAAAATCACACAAAAAATAACCAAACCACTTGAACTATACTGAGCTGGTGCTGATGTTGTTCTTATGCTTAGCCTAAAGCTGCACCTCTTCCCGTGTTCTCAGTTGATGATAGTCACCCAACAGGAAAGCAGCCGGGCATCCAGAGGAAGTGTGGTGGAAATCCAAATCGTTCTGAACCAACCGTCTACCACGGCACAAACGAGCAGATGAAAAGCACAGAATGAATTCACAGGTTGGACTTCAGTCCTCCTTCTAGTGTCCCTGCTGGAACCTGGAACTGTGAACGAACTTCTACGGCCCACCTGCTCACTTCACTTCAATTTGTCCTCAGCACATCTTCACATGAGCATGAATCCTGTCACATACACAGGAATACTTTTACTTCTTAAAACTCTGTTTGGATCAGTCACCATTTATTTGTTTTCTAAGTCATCCAGTGTGTCACTGTCACTCTTTCTGCACCACACAGGTCAGACTGTGCAGGCTCTCAGTGAGGCCTGTTCTATTAGCATCACGGTTATTCTAACACCCGATCCTTTGTACTGGTTAATGTAAACATACTTTTTATTTATTGTATTTTATTCAACATGAGCAAAACTGACCCAGTGTCTTCAACCCCAGGTAACGTGACAATACACCCACCTACTACAGAACTTAATGAACCTTGGGTGGGGAAATATGGAGCATGAAATCAATATGGGGGGAGACGCTGATTGAAGCATCCCTCGTTGCCAGACTGAGTATTTCAAAATCTGCTGTTCTATGGAGCAAAGCATGTGCCAGGTACCACTCCTCACATACTTATGAGAAACCGAAGCAACAGATTTGCTAAATGTTTCGTGGGATGGCAGGTTCAGAGTTTGGTGTAAACAACGCTCAAGCACAGAGGCAGCTCGCCTCCTCCCAGCGTGTGATGGCTGTTTGGGCTTCTTAGTACCAACTAAGAATCACTTCGATTACAGCACTAAGTACAAGGAAACTACAGTGCTTCTAAAAGCCTGCAATAATAATTAATGTGCAATAATAACAGTGTGCAATACACATACTTATTTTTTTATTACCAAGTTAATATACTGTGTTGTGTTGTTTGTGTTGCGTTGTGATGTCTCATATCGTGTCGTGTTTTTTTTAAATGATAATCTCTTTAGTTTTTAACTTACATTTTCAAAGACGTTGAGCTGCAGCTCATCTGAATTATTTTTCTCCAGAGTGCCACAGGTACAGAAAGCTCCCAGTTATTTTAAAATAACCTTGTTCCTAATCCAGTAAAGTGTAAATGTCTTCACTTGCACAGGTCTGGCACGAGGACTTGTCGTGATAACCCTTTGAAAGAGCATCAGTAAAGAGCGTGCTCACGTTCTACAAACACAATGAAACGACACAGATCACCCCCATAAAAAGAGCTGTTTATTTTTGTAAATGTACAGGCATGGCTGGCACGCTCTAACGGTAGCGGTGCAGCTGCAGGGTGTTGCGCCTCTTCCAGGCTGCATGGCGGGAGCCTCCAATGGTCAGGTGGAACTTGTGGCCCTTACCCAGGCCGCGGCTCTTCTTACCCGCCGATGTCAGGCCACGCATCTCTCTGTGCTTGTGCACCGCTCTTGTGAGCCACTGGGTGTCTGGGTTGCGTCTGATGGCCTTGTGGAAGGTATCGACCAGGATCACCTCGAAAAACTTGTAGGTGGAGTCCTCGCCCACCCAGTAAGAGTTGAGCACTCGCAGGGCACCGCAGTGACGGCCAGCACGCTCCTACAAAATAAAAGTCATGTTTAGTCTTAGCAGGGTAATCACATTCTAAAGCATTCAATATCTGCTAGCTCCTGTTGGCAACAAGCTTTGAATCCAATATTCAAAACCCACAGACAATGTCAGACCTGCCCGAGCCACTCGTCACACCGCTAACCTTTGTGTGCTCACGTCAGGAAAACAAAAGCAAGCAGCCTTCACCACTGAGAAAGACGTCTGCACGAGTGCAGGCCTCAAACCTCACCAACGCCACAGCTTCATTTGGGAAAAATAACTTCCAACCACTGCAACTTCCCATTTCACAGCCAGACATGTTCACTGGATGTTTCCCCTTCAGAAAATTCCACACCAACATCCTGTGAAGTTAGTTTCAGTCAGAGAGCTAGGTGTAGCATCACAGGTAAACGTGATAACGTTATGAAAGCTGCTGCACAAGAGAGCGTGCAGTATTCTTGCTTCTTCCAAAAACAGATGCACGTTTTTTAAAGTGGTGATTAAAGATTGTGGATAAGCCCATGTTTGTCAAGTCAATCCCACTGTGCCCACTCATCCCACCAGCTGCATGAACATGACCAGTGCAGTTAGTGTTCCATTAACACTCTGCAGAGAACCTGTCCAATCTGTAAGCGGACAATTTTGCAATAAGGAAAATTGTACACACATTTACATCAAGACAGAGAGCACATACTAAAGTAATGCAGCGTCTAACATTGCACAGCACATTTATACAGGACTGCTGAGGGGTGCAGGATATTGGCCAAGAATATATTATAACAAACAAACAGGAATCCAAACACTTTTCATTTCACAGATCACATCATTCTGTAGGTTTCAACACAAGATACGACCACTGATGAAAACTATTTGCTGGGGTGTGAGTGGCAACTACACCTTTAACATTGTTAATCCACCATCACACTAAGCTACTGTGGGCAGTAAAGTAAGGCATCCTTTCATATTACTAACACGATATTCACATTAATGTAATAAAATGAGTAACAGGCTTAATGATGCTCAATGTCACATTCAGTACTGAACTATCTGACGCTTGGTGTAGCTTCATGAAACCAAGGTTGGATCAGCAGGTATGAACGTACCTCAGCGATGGACTGCAGGCTGCGGGCGAACTTGATTTGGTTGACACCATGATGCACTGGTTTGCCATAGGTAGCACCTTTGGGGACGGGGCGTTTACGACCTCCACGGCGCACACGAATACGGTAGATCACGTAGCCTGTTTCGATCGAACAAAAATATGCAATTACCCGAACGGGTACAGATGATGACAGGTGACAGACGTGGAGGCGAACAACCACAGGCACAGCACTCACCTTGCTTGGCCTTGTAGCCCAGCCTGCGAGCCTTGTCTGGCCTGGTGGGTCTGGGAGCACGGTGGAGGTTGGACAGCTGACGGTACTGCCAGCAGCGGACGCGGAGCAAGAAGCGCATCACGTCGGACTGCTTCTTACGCCATAGCTCCTGCATATACTTATATGCCCCCATGTTGACTTATCTGAGAAGAAAAAGAAACTTTGGTCAAGTCATTTTTGTCAGCTTGTTAATTAAAAGCTCATTAGGCGCTACCTTCCTTTACAGTGCAACCAACAGTTCAGCAGAGCAACACTGTTTACGGCAGCTACGCTGAAGAGCCCAACAGGTACGGTCTAACAAGTCTTTAAATCACTGAACTGTTGGCAAGTTACAAGATTAGTTCGGCACATTTTAAATAGAAATTCATGTATTACTACATTTCAAACGGCACATGGCTGGACGTGACCTGGACTGGATACCTTCAGAATATGAAGGCTACGCAAACACGTCCATGCTTCAGGTTTCCCCAAAAACATTCAGACACATGAAGAGAATGAAATAGCGACACAGCAGATGTAGCCACTCCACGCTTAGCATAAGCTGTATACAAGGCTAGCATAGCCGACAGCAGCACACCGCAGTTGGCCGGCTCTTTGTCGCATAAATACCCACAGAAATAACTCCACAGAAATGCACGCGTACGTGGGACAGTGATCCAAACGCTAGAACTCTACATTTCTATAAATAAATCACAGTGGAAACGACACGTTAGCGGTCCCTGGCTACCAGACAGAGAGCATCTGAACGCCACTAAAGCACAGGATTCTAATCAAAGCCTTTAACCTTTTTCCACGAAATAGTCACAGAGTACAGATTGATAACAAAGCACTAAGCTACAGCCCGAGTCACAGATACAGATGAACGGGTATACATGATGATTTTAACGGATTACTATTTGGTCACAAGCACAGAAAAACTCGCTTACATGATGGCGTACTAGCCGGAAAGAGAGAGGGCAAGTACCCAGCATGCCTTAAGGAAAACGGCAGTAGCGTACTTCCGCTTTTCGCAGTGCTCCTGGGAAATGTGGTCTTCTTTTCTCTTCGACTTTTCGCGTTTGTCACTTATGTGGTAATTTTCAGAATCAAACACGCGCTCATTGTCCAGTTTCCAGTGATTTCATTCCTACAAATATAAAGCAAAAATATTTGTAAACATAAAGACAAATTCGGAGCCATAATTTACTGCGTCGAACTGCATATTAATTAGGAGTCAATTACAAAGTCAACATTAATAACATGCGCTAAACTTTTTTTTAAATGTAATTTTAACTTGTCTTTAATCAGCTTTCATATTTTCTACAGATAAAATGAATAAATAAATAAATAAATAAATAAATAATAACGTACACGCGAGCAAAGTTGGTGATCTTCGAGGGCTCTGACGTATGGTGAACTGCGCATGCGCTCTGACAGAACCTGTCGCTCTATAATCTCACAGCAGAATGGATCCTCCGGTCGTGGTTCTACGCTTGCAGACCTGACGGAAGCCTCGTATCTTCCTCACTAAAGTTAGCGACTTTTCTCAAACATACAAAGAATTTAAAAATATGTGTTCGTATTTCGGCTAGCTGGCTAAACAATAGCTAGCTTTAGCCAGCTAGGTACAAGCTAAGGGTGAACATGTCTGTTGATGTTTTGATGTTACTGTGGTTCTAACGCGTTTCTGTACACACCGTGACCTTCTGTCTTGATGTCACAGACTCGACATGGGAAAAGGCTGTAAAGTTGTGGTGTGCGGCCAGGCGGCTGTGGGAAAAACTGCTATTCTGGAACAGCTGCTGTACGGAAACCACAGTGTAGGTGAGGACTGGACGTACAGGGGCGTGATGTTACTTGTTTCTGTGACGAAGCTTTGAACACTCTTTATTTGGCATAGCATACGTACATTCTTCCAGGACATGAATTGTTTGGTATATTTATATTACATGGTGTTGATACATCATGCTGTATGAGAGCATTCCAATGCTTCATTGCCAAGATCCTCATTTGCTGTTTCAGTAACTCTTTTTATTTTTCGTCTGTACCTTTCAGGGTCAGAGTCTAACGAGACACAGGAGGACGTGTATGTGGCCTCTGTGGAAACCGACCGAGGTGTCAAGGAACAGCTCAGGCTCTATGACACCAAGGGACTGAATGATGGACAAGACCTCCCTAAGCACTACTACTCAGTGGCAGATGGCTTTGTGCTTGTTTACAGTGTTGACAGCTTGGAGTCTTTCAAGAGGGTGGACGTTCTGAAGAAAGAAATAGATAAGTCCAGAGATAAAAAAGAGGTGAGGCTGGGTTGAAGTCTGCTCGGGCAAACGTTGCACAGATTGCTGGCATATCATCCCAGAACTTCACAAGTTCTTTTTCTGTGAGCAGATGTCTAGTTTTTGCCTGGTTAAATAATATAATTACATTTAGAGTATTTCTTAACAGCTCTAGTTTCCGCCTCTTAGCTGTACAGCTTTACAGTGAGTGTAGTACTAAACAGTGTAAACTGGACCTTATGGAGAATAGAAAGAGATAAGACATGTTTGGACGTGTCTTTAAAACTTGCTAGAAATCATCTGAATGGTTTTATATAGACAAATCTATACATTTATGAGTATAAAACATGTTTGCTCTTAAAAGTGAATACTTGTATCATTTTAAAGATATGCATATAATAAGGTCGCTGTTCCAAAAAACATGACCAGCAGCACCAAGAGAACCTCAGCGTACACGAATAACAACCCACAGACAGAGCAGACCTAAACAGGAAGATAAAGGTGGAGAAAGGAGTCGACGTGTAACACTTAGGGAAGCTACTTTATGTTGCTACAATATCACGGGTGGAGAGGGCAGCTCCAGCAGTTTGAGTTCAGGGCCTGTTAGCCTTTTTGACACATTTAACATTACGGCATTTTATTCTCCATAGTTCAGTTTGTTATCTGCTCTGACCGAATTTTGTTTAGACACAGAGGAAGCTGCAAACCTGAACTCTGATAGCATTAGCATTTGAGTTTTAAACTGACTTATGTTTCAGCTTCGCTGTAGTCATCCTCACCGCTCATCACATTCTGACAGCCTGATCTCTGATCACTAAATTAGTGGATCACGCGTTGTTGAAACAAAGGCCTCAGTGAGGCGTCTATGGACCTCCACAGTGCCATGAGCAGTTCCACTGTGGGTGTTTTCGCTGCTACTGCTGACTGTTAAGCTTTCTGTGACTTTGCAGTGTCATCAGGTTTGTTCTGCACACTGTCAACCAAACCTAAAAGCAGTCGGTCAGCCAGATGTTCAAACTGGGATGGAATGCACCAAAACCTTAGTTAGCCGTGGTCATGTGACAAGGATGTTTCGAAACACCTGCGCTGTGTGAGGTCGACGCAGCATTAAAACAAATGCATTTTAAGCACAGACTCATACACTGATGGATGCATCGGGTGCAATTTGGGTATCTCGCCCAGAAACGATTTGACATGTGTGGGAAAAGCTCCAGTGAGCGTCCACAGTCGCAGCTGGGGGGGAACACCACGGGTGTGAGCTTTTATATCGACTGTTTGAAACGCAGTAAGAAGCGAACATGAAGCCTCCTGACTGCGAGTAGACACAGTATTGATATATAGAGATAAAAACATGTTTCGTAGTTTGATAGCCTCAGTATATTTCTATAATGTTGGATTAAAAAAACCCTTGAATGTGTAGAATATTCTCGGACAGGCGGATATTTGGGAAAAACAAAAACTTTACAGAGACGTTGGACTCTAAAATTCCACACTTGCATGTATTCGTGTTTTCTCCTGTGTAAATGTAGATCACTTAAAAGTGACGTGGCTTTGTTTTGGGTGCAGGTGATGGTCATAGTGCTGGGGAACAAAACAGACCTGCGGGAGCGTCGTCAGGTAGAGCACGAGGCAGCACAGCAGTGGGCACGAGGCGAGAAGGTGAAGCTGTGGGAGGTGAGCGTCACTGAACGCACCTCGCTCATCGAACCGTTCACCCAGCTCACCAGCCGCCTCACGCAGCCTCAGAGCAAGTCGGCCTTCCCTCTGCCTGGACGTAAGAGCAAGGGGTCCCCATCCAATGACATCTGACACACTCCTTCCTGCGTTCACTCCCAGCAGCACGCTGTGGACGGGATTTCGGTTTAACCGTTTGGGATTTTTGCTTGATGACATAATTGATGGCCTGCTTCGAGTACAGCCCTGGAGGAAGGATGTGGTCACACAGGCACTCCTCTGATACAGGAATGTAGTTTTTCTTTTTTAACTTTTTAAGGGTAACGGCACGCTGGAAATATTCAGTAGGTTATACATCCTTCCAGCGCTGCTGCGGTCACTCATCTCTGTACAAGCTCAGAAGAATTTTATGTATTTTTATTTAAATAGTCGTTTCTTCTGACTGCAGTTTGTCGTGCTTATCATGACCATACGTCTGCCAAGTTTTGGATTGTGCCTGCTGTTGATGAAACTACAGATGGATGCCGCCTCTGTGACATCACCACTTCATCAAGTCTCATGATGAAGCCGTAGATGTGTCTTTGCTGTCAGGATTTTGAAACTAAGGTGGTGACAGCGAGAGGTGGAGCTCACTGTAACACCACACCTCATTGGCTAACATGATTGGCAAGTAGTTAGCTAATGAGCTAGAATAATCAGATTTTTAAACAGGTTATGTGTCCACTATGAAGTGAAACTAAGTAATCCAGGTGTTTATGGTCACAGACGGCTCTTTTCCAGGAATGAGTGTCACACTTGTTCGTCCTTTGAGTTAGGCACCTTTGTATGCTTGAATGATTCACAGATCAGTGTTAAACAGCAGATCTGAAGAAAACTTTGAAAGAACTTCAGGAAATGAAATGTTCTGTTGGATGGATCGATCCTTTATCGTCTGTACCTGTTGACGTGGACAGTGACTTTAACTGAACCAAATATTAGAGAGGTGTCAGGGCCCAAACCTGGTAGAGAAGCAGGCGTTGAAAAGCTGCGTGCGCACAGGTGATCACACGGGGAGGTTCAAACCATCTTAACAATGGAGAACCAAAGATTTGGGAGGGTTTGACCCCCAGCGTTACACATTAAGCAGACGTGTTGTTATTAGATTACTAATATGAGTTCTCCCTTCAAAAACAGGAGGCCAGTACAAACCTGTCGTTTCCCATTCAGTGTGAACGCCGCATCCTTCCTGTCCTCTGATACGACTGCGGCGGTCAAGTATGGCCTGGTAGCAATAATAGTCATGGTACTGCCTTTACTCGTGATGTTTCCTGTACACGCAGGAGTGCAGTCGGTTTAATCCGACAGGGATGTGTTTGCCTTTCTAACTGTAGACGTTGTTGAGAGGAAATATTTTTAACTAATTTATTTTTGTCACTTTATTGAGCCTCATTCCTTTACTTGTGAAAATGGTGATGAATGATGATCTGACGTGTCCTGAAAGTGTTTTAACAGTAATAACATTTAATGTGCTGCTAGTAGAACAGAGGTGAAATATCTTGGCTAATGTACTCTGCTCTGTAACAGTCTGAGGATGCACTGAATAAAATGTAGCCCCTTCATGTTATCAGCTCCTGAAATGATGGGAAACAAGTGGGTCGCTTTGGTTGGTCATGTTTAATCCTTAAAGGGAGAAACAGTGCTGCTCTTCATCGGTACAGAACACAAACCACAACCAACATCCACCTAAACACGTCTACATGTGGAAACAACTTTCTCTAAGTCTGAGCGTGGCAGCAAACGCCAGAGCGGCCCTCGGGTCCCAGCGCAGTTATCCCAGTGTTTGAGTGACTGCTCGCTGTGACAAAGTAAGAAAACCTTCAGACGGTCACTTCAATATGTGAATGAGCTTAAGCAGAAATGGGTGCTGGTAAACGTTAGCTTCTCTTTATTCTCAGCAGCACACAAATACTGAGAAGTGCAGCCTGTAAACTACGGCTGCAGCTCGCAACACTAACTGGAAGTTTAATACAAGTGGAAATTTACACTGACACCACTGACTGGGAATCATGCTGACACATTTCATCTAGTAGTTAAGTATTAATGCCCATCGTCAAGCACGGGCAAACTATTCAAAGAGGAGACACTAAATGTGCTACTGGCAGATCTGATTATAGTCAGGCCAAAGGATAACTTAATACAATAAACAACATAATGTCAGGATTGAAGACTTCAGTTCCAAGATTAAAAAAACAAATCCTCCTCCCAGGTCGTCCAATCAGCAGCAGCTCGGGCCACTATGTGGCGTAGCGTTTGGTCCACTGTTTGGCTATCCTGTCGTGTTCAGGTCTGTTTGTTGTGTACTGTGTGGCGATGCTTCCAACCAGAGGGTCAGCTGTCAACAAAACAACAACACGTTACTTTATTTACACACCTCCAGCTGGGCTGAAAAACTACAGCAAAGTACACAGAGCTGTGTGTGGGTGACAGTCCTGTTTGGGATGAAACCGGTCATCACAAACACACACAGGCTGAATGTCGTGTGTGTTTTTTTTGTTGTTACGTAGAAGAAAAAACCCCTCTGGCCCAGGACACTCCACAGTGCTCACCGTGGACACGCACTGGTCTGAAATACAGCCTTACTGAGCGCTCACAGCTGGTCACATTTATTCTACCATTGAAGCTACACGTCGTGGCTGATGTAGAAGCCCAACGTCTTATCTGCTTGTGGGTCAAACCAGTACTTCCCACTGCACCACCACGCCACAGGAGTTTAACCTGATCAGTTACATTGTACCACAGCTTCCTTTGAAGTCCTACATGGATAAAGCATGAAAACAACATGACAAAAGGTCTTTATTCATTTTAAAGCTGGATCACAAAAATGGTCCTATTTTCAGTTTTTATGTGGCAGCTGTTGAACACACCGTGGAGTATCAGGACCCAAACACTGAAATTCATGGAACTGCACATTATGTTAAGTACAAGAGAAGCTTTCCTGATGCGGCTGAGAGAAACAGCATTGCTGTCGAGCTTTTCAGACGTGCTGATTCATTTGACTACGGTAAAGCTGCAGCAAGCCGCACATGCATCTAAACTGATGACTCTGCTGCCAACGTTAGCGCTCTGCTGCATGTCAGAGTAGAAGCTACAACTGCAGTGAAGACCCTGGCTTCGTCGATATCTGGACAGGATCTGATCCACGCTTCGATATCTCGGTTTTGTAAGTCTAACAGAGTTTGTATGCACGTGAAGCTCTCACCTGGGTTGCAGTCAGTGAGCAGGGAGCAGATGGACAGTAGGACCTTGGAGATGGTGAGGGCGGGACTCCAGTTGTCCTTCAGGATGTCCAGACAGATCACGCCCTGACTGTTGATGTTGCAGTGGTAGATCCTCGTACGGAACGTCACCTGATCACACAGGTAGAAACTCCATAAAAATACAGCTCGTTACAATCAAGTGTCACTCAAGAGTCAACATTACAGAAGAGCAGCAGCTCGTGGGTTTAAAGGCCAGCACTACATGCCCCCCCTCCCCACACACTCTTTGAAAAGAGTCACACATGAGGCTAAACTGTTTCCACATGAGGTCTGAAACTTAGTTAAGCTGCTAAAATTCATGTAGCTACTCTCCACAGGACAGAGGCGCCCTCTAGTGAACAATCTGAAATAAAACATTCGTTCATGTCTTTTGAATAGCAAGCATTCAGTTTCACCTTGGGTGGTTTGAAGGGGTAGTCTGGTGTGAAGGCGATATCCAGGAAGAACACTCCCCCCTCGTACACGGAGCCTGGAGGGCCCAGGATGGTGGACCTCCACTCATAGATGTTGTCTCCTTTAGGGCCGGCGCTGGAGAACACAAACAAGTACTTAGTGGTTCTTCAATGATACACAAGCTCAGCACTGAGGTTTTATTTCAGTCTTCACTCTGGGGATGAAATGAAACGGTTACTTTGAAACTAAAACAGTATCACTGCACAGTTTACCACAGTGTGTTACTCAGACACCCCACACCTTCATAAATGTTTGTTCATCTTCGCATCAGTTTTCTTATACACCAAATGTGACACACACACAACAACATCATCTTCCTGGCACTTGAAAGACAAGAAGTTCTACAAACACTACTCTAACAGTGAAGTCAGAGCACGCCCACACTGCAGTCTCTCCACTCATCAGGAACAAACCTCTGACACTAGTGCTGTGTGTTTAAAGGCTTATAGAAGGTGTGAAGGTGTGTATTAAATGGTCGGGGGGGGGGGGGGGCATGTCTGGGCTCGTCTCTGCCTGCACGAGGCAACGTAAATGCACAGCACTGTGGTAGTAATGGTATCTCCACATCGTAAAAAAGTACACTGGTGCTTTTGCAGAGGATGTAAGATGACAGCCGTCATGCACGGGTCCTGGAAAACACCTGAAACATCAGTATAAGCATCAGTATATCCAACCATCACACAGTGTCGTTCCTCGTTACACACCAACAGGCTGGAACAAACACTCGGCATCAACTGTGTAACTTTCAAAATGACAGCTCCAACTGGGCTGACACGCAGGAAGTGTTGTTTCATCTAAAAGCCCTGTTTTTAATCCCCACATCACTGCTCGTTACAACCATATGAGTCACTATCAGTAGACTGGGACATGGACTTCACATGGCTGTGCAGACAACACAAGGACTGAGCAGTAGATGGGATCCAACAGCAGCTAGTTAGACACGTTAACGCTGGCGGTGTTTTCACATCACTGGATGCCTGACAGAGTAACACCAGATACACCTCACAGTTTGCCTTTTCATTCATTAGGACGTTCGACGCAAACGTGGAGAAAAACACGATTTGTTTCATGGAAAACTTCACGCAAAACACAAACGAATGTTTAAATGAACCAATATTGACACACAGTCATTTTCAATTCTATTTTATTTATATAGCGCCAAATCACAACAAAAGTCGCCTCGAGGCGCTTTATTTTAAAATCATGTGACGCACACATCAGGTTTCAGGGACACAAACAGCACCTCGTCACCGCGTCTGTGTTCTTGGTGGCGACAGGAGAAAGAAATGTCAGGCAGTGCTGTAGTGCTGACAGATACAGGACAATGAAGGGCCGGACATTTATGTGCCGCTCCTCCTTCCAAACTAAAACAAAGCTATTAAAGAAAGAACAGGTAAAGCAATGAGTCAAATATTCTTAGAGCTAAATCAGCTCTGAGCAGCATTTTTGCCTTCTTGCATGATTCTGCAGGCTGATGTTTGCTTCATTCTTAAATGAAAAGACATTTTTGTCTGACTTGCAACGAGGGAATCAGACGTCATCTGAAGCGTTGCAGCTATAATCACACAGACTGATTATAAGGCAGAAAATATACAGGAGACAGGTGAGACAGCGAGTGCAGGTAAAAAGAGAAGTCTGCTTTAACATGACAGCTCACGCCACCAATCAGCAGATGACCTGCTCTACCTCCTGAGCTACAGCCACCCCCATAATCACTCAGATCACCGCTGCCTCTTTTCCACGAGCACCTGCTGTGGCGTCATTTGTATGCAATACAACACAGCACAGGTAACGCAGTATTTGCTGTTGGACTGTCCCTTGTTGTCATACCTCATCGTTGGTTTGGCATCAGGGCCCACTGCCTCAATATTTCAGCATGACTGCTGTGAAGGCAGAGCAGAGCAACGCATTTATCAAGCAACACAAACTGAAACCCATCGGTGAAAGCTGCAGTATTAACTGATGGCTAACGTCTGATACATGCTGGTTATGAATAAATGTCGGGAGGAGTTATTGTATGTCACTGAATAATCATGTCTCTGACTCAGCCAGCTGACACCCGTGCTGTCCAATCAAAGGTTGCACAAATGATTGTCTTTGTTCCTGTATGTCTAACCTCTCCAGGGCATCGCCTCATGCTGCCAGTAGTGACCCTGACCAAATATGAAACTAGTGAAAAAACATTCAAAAGCTGAGGAGTGGAAGCATGTCAGTGGGCTCCACCTGTACAAGCATTCCTGTCTCATTGTTGCAGCTGTTGTCATTTCCATTAACACTGAAACTGACTGACAGCGTCCTCTGCTACTTAACTGACCAGATCAATATCCTAGTTTAACTGACACGAGGCATCAGTCAAGATCCAGATTGTGCCAACAACAGATATTCTATTACTTCCTATTAGGGCTGGGCGATATAAGGACGATCTATTTTTAGGCTTTATATATATCGAGATATCTTAGAAATATGGTATCTAAGCAGATTCTTACTCTGGATGGCATTACCTTGGCCTCCAGTAACACTGTGAGGAACCTTGGAGTCATTTTTGACCAGGACATGTCCTTCAACGCACATATTAAACAAATATGTAAGACTGCTTTCTTCCATTTGCGCAACATCTCTAAAGTTAGAAACATCCTGTCTCAGAGTGACGCTGAAAAACTAGTTCATGCATTTATTACTTCCAGGCTGGACGACTGTAATTCATTATTATCAGGATGTCCAAAAAACTCGCTGAAAAGCCTTCAGCTGATCCAAAATGCTGCAGCAAGAGTCCTGACAGGGACTAGAAAGAGAGAGCAGATTTCTCCTGTTTTGGCTTCCTGTTAAATCCAGAATTCAAAATCCTGCTGCTCACATACAAGGTCTTAAATAATCAGGCCCCATCTTATCTTAATGACCTTGTAGTACCATATCACCCTATTAGAGCACTTCGCTCTCGCTCTGCAGGCCTACTTGTTGTTCCTAGAGTATTTAAAAGTAGAATGGGAGGGAGAGCCTTCAGTTTTCAGGCCCCTCTTCTGTGGAACCAGCTTCCAGTTTGGATTCAGGAGACAGACACTATCTCTACTTTCAAGATTAGGCTTCAAACTTTCCTTTTTGCTAAAGAATATAGTTAGGGCTGGACCAGGTGACCCTGAATCCTCCCTTAGTTATGCTGCAATAGGCTGCTGGAGGATTCCCATGATGCACTGGGTGTTTCTACCTCACTATGTGTTAACAGACCTCTCTGCATTGAATCATATCTGTCATTAATCTCTGTCTCTCTTCCACAGCATGTCTTTATCCTGTCTTCCTTCTCTCACAGCAGATGGCCCCGCCCCTCCCTGAGCACTTGTTATAATGTCTTGAGCCCCAATACCTGCAGTCCTGGGGGCAGAGGGGGTGAGCTGCAGTTTGAGCCTCCATCAAGTCAAGTTTTTGATGTAAATATCAACATGTGTGGTAACCACAGAAACCTCAGAATCTCAGCTAAAAGCTCGTATAAACCATTTCTACAACCACCAAACAGTTAAAGAGCAGTCATGTTTTGCAACACGTATGTAAACACAAACAACAAAGCCATGAACTCTTGACTTCATGCAGCCAAACAAACGGCACGTTGTCTTAAAGCTGAGCTCGCACAGATTCCAAAGCTGCAGGTTTCGTCACGCTCCGACCAAACTTCACTGAACCAGCAGCAAAAGAAGAGCACAAATATACTTCACATTTGATAAGCAATAACATGGACTCAGCGATAGTCGTAGTTCGTATCACAGCTGGTTTATTCAGAGGTTTCTTTGGTGTGTGGGGAGACGTTCACATGTTTAAAACTGTCTTCATTTTGCAGTCCATGACTTTTCAGCTGGTGGAATAATTTCGTGGTGCTGCTCCCTTTTGCAGCAATACTTTCACAGCATATTTTGCAGATTGTCGCATTTTGTTCGACATCAAAATCCAGACTGAGAAACGCGTGCTCAGCGCAGGGTAGAACACTTTCTGGTTGGGAGGGGGGTTAATTGATGCATTCAGAGCGTTGGGAGAAGAAAAAGCCTCGCAGTGAATGACGTGCAGGAAGCTTAATATTGCCATGGTAACCTATACTCGATGGTTAGGAGGAAGCCATAGTAACCATCGTGATACGGCGAGTATATTCGATACATTGCACAGCCTTTCTTAAATGTACCGGTGAGGCTGCAGCTCCTCTTTGTGAACATAAAGCCCACTCAGTGCTTCGTGTGGGCAATAATACTGCATCACTGTTGTCATTCCTTTCAATATGGGAGCCCTCCCCTGGTGACCTCTGCAACATGCAAGAACATTTCAGCTGTTGCGTGTTTTTCTTTGACCTTTAACACTGAGCAGAGGACAACATGCTGGAAACATCCACAGCACACCAATGACCTCCCGATCTATAAAAACTAAAGTGTCTCCACACTGTGTGAAATCAAATTAATAAATCAGGCAGTAGTAGCTGTTCAGGCTGAATGTAACTGATCCCAGACACAGGTTCATCAATTTATCTCCTCTTAACTGTTGGAAGGAAGGAAGGAAGGAAGGAAGGAAGGAAGGAAGGAAGGAAGGACGGACAGATGTGTGACTGAACTGACAACTTGTTTTTAAATCACCTATGGGATGAACGTATGGAGTGGCACAGGGGTTTTCCCTGACTGCAAAATAACAGGATCACAAACTACAGGGTTCATACGCCTTTTTCAGGGTCAAATTCAAGCACTTTGTAAGCACTTTCAAGGTCCATTTTCAAGCTTTTCCAGCAAGCTTTTTACGTATAAACTCAAAATGCACATTTCACTTAAAAATTAAGATGTGAAAATGTGAACTACTTTTGATTTGTTCTCTATATTTCACCTTTAAAAACGGTTTATCTTGCCAATCTGTTACTTTCTCATTTTGACAAACTGTATCGGCACAATTTATCTACATTCAGACAAAATTTAAAACATGAGTAGAAAAAAGTGATATTTCTGACTGTAAAAACCACAAACATGTTTAAAGAATCAAATAGAAATTGTACATTTTGTACATTTTTAAAAATATGCACAAGTTTTGCAAACAACAAAGCTTTATGGTACTGTTTACTTGTTTTCCATGTGGAGGCAGCGTTTACACTGCAATCTGCCTTTGGTGGCTTTTTTACAGCAACTGTGACATTCACTTGTAGAACTGACACAAAACAAAACAACGACCACACTACACACTAACTACACAAGACAACACACTAACTTGACTCCAAACACAAATCTATCATGTTTCAAAACTCGCTCTCCATTTCTTTCACTCGCTGTCTCTCGCCCGTGTCACTCCTAAAAATCCCCCTCTTCCTAAACAACCACATGCCACATGTTGCGTCCGTCGACCCCAGAGGGTTCATCAGAAAGCCTGAAGTTGGCTAGTTGTGTAACGGGCTAATGTTTAAAGCTTTCACTTGAGTAACTCATATTACTGCTACTGCTAAGTAATGTTAGCTAAGTTCACAGCATATTCCATAAATGTCCAGGCCATAACTAACTGTATAACAGCGCTGCCGCATTGCATCACACTCAGTGCACTTCAATCATTTCTCCAGCAGGTTTGACAGCAAAATAATCATCATAATGTTAAAAATGAGCATGTGTAACGTACACGTACTGGGAAATTATTTACTAGGACTCACCTATCATGTGACTGCAGAGCGCAAACTCCGCCATTGTTGTTTTCCATCAAACACTCATTAAAACAGCAGCTGCAGGTATGTTAGCGCACTCATCCCCACAGTTAGGGGAGGGGCGGGGTCACATATTGAAACAGACAGAGGTGCAAGGCAGCCCAGGCAGAGACATTTTGCTTTTACATTTTTTTCTCTACCTATTAAAAAAAGTGAGACAGTTATTTGTGGAGAATGAAATGCAGTTACGCTTTCAAGCACTTTTAAGCACCACATCTGAAATTCAAGCATTTTCAAGGATTTCAAGCACCCGTACGAACCCTGAAACTAAGACACATCAGTGTGTGTGTCTTACAAAGTAAATGCAACGCACAGTCTCTTATTATGGCCACGTTCCCATATGACAAACATCCGGCGGATGGTTCAAAGGTTCCAGAGCAAAACCGACTCAGCACCTCGATTTGTTTTGTTGGAAAAAATGCAACAGTGGCTGTGTTAGCGAGCGCGTCCACACGCAGCATTTCTGCAACCTCAAGTGTCTGTTTGTGTAAACAAATGAAGCCGAACACTGATCACAGCTGAGAGCATCCTGGGTACAGACTGCTTTCACTGCACTAACAGCACTGCATGTCGTTTCTCTCTCAATAACAACTGAAGAAAGGGCAGGATTATGATATCAACACTGTCAACACTGGGACAGGAAAAGCTGGACGGGGTAATTCATGACCTGATGATCCGACTTTAAAGCAAAAAGTGTGGAGGGACGATGCTTCATGTGGCAGGATGAAGCCCTAATGCAGTTCATTCATCCAGACAAATACTGAGCAAGGCTGATGGTCTCTCTGTAATTACTTACATTTGGGTAATGAATAGCATTACATGAACCTCCAATAAACCCTGAAGTGATTCAGTATCAGTGTGTATCCTGTATCAGGCTGTGGTCCTCTGGCATCGTTACCCTGCACACAGCCTTCTTGTCACACTCAAAGCCCACGCTGACGACTGCTCCCTTTTCCCAATATTCCTGCCTCAGCACAGAGTCCACATTAATCAACGCTCATGTTTGAATGAGCCTCTTATTCTGCTCCAACTCAAACCTTTGCTCTCTCAGAAACACTGTAATAAGCTGCCTGACTGACACAGTCCAATGACTGCAGAGAGGAGGCTCAATGCACAACCCGTTCTCACTCCCAAAGCGTAACATTTTACGCTAGGTGACAAATCGTCACCATATTACGTTTTCGGCTACCCACCACGTTCCTAAATGACGACCGCGGAAAACAGAGGAAATATGAGAACCCTCTGGACTGAATCTACACATGTTCGCTCTTTTTCTTCAAATCGCTTAGAAACACGCTATTTAACATCATTAAAGTCCTGGTTAAGGTCAGGAATAAGGTTATGGTCAGGGCTAGGGATAAGGTTAGGTTTAGGGCTGGAATACAGGGCTGGAATGTCTATTGCACTGGATTCCAGCCATAACCCGCCGCGTACCCTAAGAACGCCGAAGGTCTCCTTTCGCGTTCCTCAGGAACGCCGCGGGACGTGACAAAACGTCGACATGTTACGCCTCGGGAGTGAGAACGCTCTGCAATGCAACAGCTCCACGCTCCTTACAGAACCTCCAATTGAATCTAACGGATCAGCCTGTAAATGTTCTCTCAGTGCTTTATGAATCTCATGTTGTAGCGCTGACACTGCCTCACTGAAAACGATCCAGAGTGATACATCATCCATCCAGAAACAAAAACTCTATTTTAGGCTCAAATAAAATGGAAATCAATAACCGAGGAAAACGTCCAGACACGTACATCAAACCCACACAGGCTCCAAAACGCTTTCACGGGCTATAAATCAAAAAAGAACCCCACGTGCCTGTTTACTGTAGGTGTACTCATTAACTGTCCCATCCATTTCCTTCCATCAACAAGGGGAGGATGGAGCTCCGTATTCATCCACCATCCCTCCCTGCACACGTCCAAACCACGTCACCTCTAACAGGGTCTCTGAAATGCTCCACCTGAGCCGTCCCTCTTAAGCACTTCAGTCTAATCTTGTTCAGTCTGTAGATCTTAGCATCTTCAGCTCTGCCACTTCCAGCTTCGCCATCTCCACCGTGTAAACTTTCTCTTTCGCAGCTTTTTAAACCCACCTTCACTTCCTCTACTCGCTCGCAGCTTGGCTGTTCTAACCGTCTCCCTCTCACGTGCCTCCGCCTGTACGGCTCTCTGCTCATTACAGACCACAAGCATCACAGCCTTCTGAGAGTCCTGCCTGACCTCATTGTCAGCCTGTCCTTCACCCCTGCAAACAATGACGTGCTCAGGGTCAATCCCTCATTTAATCCCACCTCCATCTTAAACCCATCTGTCACTCGCAGCACTCAGACCGTCTCCACGTGGAAAACAAAAGGTATCTGAACAAAAGCTGCCAAATGCTCAGATGTGTTTATATGGCTTCTAAACTGGTTAATATTTAATGCTCAGATTATCCGTCACACATACATGTTGGTCCAAAGAAGCTATCAGTTGCTGACAGGTTAGAGGAAGTGAAAGTCTCCATGTGCAGCAGCTCAGCACTGCTTTATGAGGCTGTCAAAGGTGAAGGACGTGTAAAGACTGGGGAGCTTCTTTATAGCTGTAGAGAAACTGTTGCAGACACGTGGAGCGAGGTGGCCACTGCTATTAAACAGGGCTCGTGTGCATGTGGCTCACATTAGGAACTGCCTGTTTCTGTAGCTGTGATTAGGAGAACCAACAAGACACAGCAAATGTTAAAATAAATCATTACCAAACCTCTGCAGCACAGATTACCCTACTGTACACAGCTTGAAACATTCCTCAGCTTCCCTGTGCACTGACTGTGGAACGTCAGCAATCTGGCAACATCCCAAGAGGAGATATGATGTTTGCAAGCACAAGACAAGAGAATTGGGAAGCAAGCACTAAATCAAAGAGGCAGCATGGAGAAAAACAGCAATGAAACAGTGAATGAAAGCAGCACAGAGCAGGAGGCAGTGCGCCTGTGACGGCTGTAGTAAAGGAAAAGGGGGCGTGTGCAGCACTCCCAGTGGTCAGTGTCTTATTGTTAACAGAGGAGTGCTGACGACGAGGGAAACTAGTCACAAGACTTCTCTCCAATGTCCATTTGAAGAGTGGAAACGGGGTGCCGACGAATTCTGACAGAAATGAGACGACAAAGTGACTCAACAGCATGTGAGCAACATCTGCAGTGCACAGCTGGCTCATACTCTGATGTAGGGCTGTGCGATGTGACCAAAATCTCATGTCCCGATATAAGACATCTACCGTCCTGATAACGATATAAATCACACAAATGTAACAATTCTGTGAATCTCAGGCAGCTCGACTTGTGTGACGTGTTTCCAGCTGGGCGTCCTGTAGCTGGAGTTTTAACGACGCATGAAACGACACATTTTTAGACATAAGTTGTAACGGCGCCGTTTTCTTTGTGAGTATTTATTACACGGCGTGCTGCGGGGAGAAGTTCTAACGTTTGAGTCTAAGCTTTATTTTTTAGCACCTGGCAGCTCTTTTTTTACTTCTCATCCGTAAATTATCTGCATCTTTCATGTGATTCAGTTTATTTTGAAAAGTCTCAACAGGATCTTGAGCTTTATTGTGAAAGGTTTATGTGGAACATAAACAAGCGGACACGCGATTGTTTTACCGTCGTTGTTGCTAACGACAACGCATAAAAACAGGCGCTTGTCCGTCCGTAGTGTGGTTATATTAAATATTAGAGAGAGAACTAATTAATATAGCCACTACAGTGACATCAAAACATGAAAATATATTGCTGTAAACAGTTTATTTTGTGACACCACGAAACAAACGATAGATGTTTTTATATCGTCATGTGATATATATGGTTACATGGAACAGCCCTACTCTGATGAGCAGATTCCAAATGAAGCAGGAAGAACCCAAACCTACTGATCATGATGTGCACGAACAGAGTTTATTTAAACTGTGAAACTGAACAGAATCATTCAGTCTGAGAGGACACACACACACACACACACACGCACACACACACGCACACACACACACACGCACACACACACACACGCACACACACACACGCACGCGCGCGCACACACGCGCACGCGCACACACGCACACACCTTAATTTTGCTCACTCGGTGTGTCAGTCGCTGAGGTCACTAAATAGTTTTGTCTGAAAAAACAAAAGTTTCTAAATCATTTCCATCTTCTAAACAAATAAAGAGAGAACAGCAGCAGCTCAGTCAAAACAAAGACGGCATTGTGGCAGATTAGAAGCTAATCTGAGGAGCACGGTGAGAATGTTAAACACCCCTCAGATTTTCTTCTTCGTGTTTTGTTCTCTTTGACGTGCTTGGCCCTTTATTTCTATACAGAACGAAATAAATAACTTGAGCACTGAACCTGCAGTAAATCGAAGGATGAACAGCCAAGAAGCCTGTGGAGGAGCCTGGGAACATTACTGATCACTGCCTAGCCACCTCTGACCTCCAGGTCAAGCTCGCTGGGATTCAACCTCGCCCCAGAGTTTTAGTAGATGCACCTGTGGTATCAATTTTAAACACCTGAGCTGAAAGCATTCACAAACTTGGTTGTCCAGGTTGTTCACCTGGACGCGCAGCAGAGTCCCCATCCCATAAAAAGCTTATCACATCCTCAACTCACCGGCTGAAGCGCAAAGGAGATACTGGTGCAGGCTGAACAAAGACTGGTTAAGTGCCAGTGTGGGCTAACCAGTTTGATGAGCTCTCTGGATATTAAAGGAACAGTGGAAACATAGTTTAAGGGTCAGCGGGTAAAGAGGTCTTGTTATGCACACGTTCAGCGTGTTGGATGTGAGCTGTTCCACATTTGCTGTTAGAAGCTTTTGTATTTGTCATGTCTTCTGTCTCTGAACTGCAGGTTTACACCAACTTCAACTACAGCTGAGGGATAAAAACAGCTTAGCAATAAAGACGGGTGTTCGAAAAAGTATTTCTACAAGAGATGCTGGAAGAAGAGTGAGAATAAGGAAGAGGAATACAACACAGCTTTACTGATGTTGCAGATAATAGGGGAGTAAAAGGATTTCACTCCTACAACAGCTCCAACTACAGGTCATGATCAGTCGCATAACCAAGAAAGCAGAACAATGAGTCACTGCACTGAAATGATAATGTGTAATAACTTGGTTTGTATGAAAAACAAACAAACAAGGGGTACAAGGATCACACACACACACACGCACGCACACGCACGCACACACACACCTCCTACTTTGCAGCCAATAACCTGCTGGGAGAAGCCGGGAGCATCGAGTCAGCCAGAGCCTCGTACCTTCCAACCCCTGGCTCGGCTCGGAGTACTTACTGTGTCAACAAAAACAAAAGCCTGTACCGGCTTCACTTCAGCGGCACAGAAGAATCCATCCCATGATGATATGCCTAACAAACAGACTTAAGGAAGCTCTGCAAAGCCAGGTGTGTGCTGACTGAAACTCCTCGGCAGCATACAGGATGTTAAATAAAAGCAGGAGACTTCCAGTAGCTGCGCCACATGCAGCACATGCTCATCATTCACTTTTGCAGCCAAACCTGCCAGACCTGTCTGACATTTGGCAAACAAGCTGTTCCACCAGCAGGACACCCGAATCCCCACCAGGAGCCTGTTCCTCCAAACCTCAAGGTTCCACAGATGTACACCGAGCAGATGTAGATAAAGACCTCCACCTGGACAGCTTTTCCCTCCAGTCAGCTAGAAAACAGTCTGCTTTCAGTGTAGCTGGTTATTTTATTTTCCTTTTAAATGCCTCAGCGTTTCCAGTGATATTCTGACATAATCATGAGGTTAGAAGTTGGTTTTTCTTGTTCAACGACCACAAATAAGACAGTTGAGAAAGAGGATCTAATTAGGAAGTGCTCATCAATCATTTGTTAGCCCACAAACAGGTCTTATTTTTATTCCACTCTCGCACACAGACGTCGACATGAACATGACTAAAGAATTCTGTGCAGTGAAAAACTAACTTGTGACAGATCATAAAGTCTTTATTCGAGAAGATAAAACACGAGAAACACGTCAGAGAGCCAGGTGTTACAAACGACTCACCTGCAGTTTGGTGGAGGGTCCAAGGTGATGTCAGCCAATTCCTTCTGAATTCTGCAAAATCAGATCGGAGTCAGTAAAACGCGTTACTGTAAGTCCACAAAGAGGAATGACGATAACCAGAAACGAAGCTACTCTGCAAAGATCACCACAAACCCACGCCTGCAACAGTCACGTCAAACTTTCCACGCTGCCAGCTTATCTTGTGTGACATCACAGGCGCCGCTCTTCTACTCCACCCAGCATCACTGCACTCACCTCTTAGCACTGGTGGACAGATGTTTGGAGGTTTTGCTCATGCTGGCTTTACTGTCCTTTTTCTTTGGGGGGTTCGCCTCCTGCTGTTGCTGCTGATGGGTCGAAGAGGAAGAAGAGGAAGAGCTTGTGCTGGCACGGGAATCTTCATCCGACATACCGAGCCTGGGAAATGAACATTCATTTAAAATGATATTTCATAATAAAACGAAATTATTCGAGCTGCTGCAGGACTCTGACGTATTAAATCCACCTACTACAGCTGACACGGTCCACTAACACGTCCACGGCTGCCACTGAGTTCAAGCTCTAACTGCACTGAAATGTTCGTAGGATACACGCGTTAACTGTAACAGGTTGGCGTTTTCTATCTATGGACTGTAAAGCTCTAGTGTGCAGCCATGGCTGCCTCCATCACATTACGGCTCAGGCCTGGAGCGACACTGGCCGAGTAAACTGGTTGGACTAGTTTAAATCCTCCGTGTGAGGAACCTCTGCGGCCTGAGCTAATGTTGCCTGTTATTTTTAGCTCGTTGGGCAGCGACAAAGGAAACATCTGATGGAGCAGTTGGGCCCGGCTCTGGTCAACACCAGGGACCAAAACACCACCTCACACCGACCCGTGAGTGGAAAAGCAGAAACGCATCGGCGGGGCGATGTCGCAGTCGAACCCCGATGCTACACCGCAACAATGTTCAGCTGCGGGGAACTTTCGGATAAAGGAGTCAGGAAGCTCCTTCGGGCTGTCGAGCTGCTTCTCAGGCCTCACATTACGACGTCAGACAGAAACAAACAGAACCCGCCGTTCGCTCAAAGCTTTTCCTCGCATTTTAAAGCTACATCCGTCGACACTGACCCAGCCACAGGATGCACACAGTCCTAAACTCTCCTCTGACGATTAAAGGGCGCATTTGTCAGACTAACGCCCTCCGCAACATACACGCGACACACAGTGTTACAATATTATGAGCCGTTACACAAATATCTCCTGTTAGATACCTTTCTTTGTGTGTGTGTGTGCAAAGCCTACGCGCGTGTCCCTCCGCCGCCTGACTACACTCGCCGCCGTCAGGTTCACGCGCTACAGTACGGAAACGGGAACTTCCCGCCGACGTCTACAAAATAAAAGCACATTAAACTCATGGGAATAATTGGTCACACACAATGACTGTAGAAAACACACGAAAAGGCATCAGCACAAGAACAAGATAGTGCATATTTATCCTTAAAAGTATAATATCTTATATGACCCTTTCAAAAATGATATTAAAATGAAGACGATAAAGATACAAAAGTTGTTGTATTGTTAATTATTATAATTTTATTCACACACTTTACAACATACAGTACTGTATAGGTCCATTCTAGTGGGACCCCTTAAAGACAAAAACCTTTTTCTGCAGCAAAAGTGCGAAATTCTACAACTACCACTAATAATAATAATAATTTTAAAAAAGAATAATAATAATAATGGTAATAGTAGTGTAGTAGGTATAGTAGTAGTGGTAGTACTATTTTAATTTTGCAACTCCAAAATGTTGCTTAAACTACACATTGACATTATATTTTTAATTTTTACAAATACACAGGGTTCATCTTTTTGCTTGGCCTAAAATGATTGGTACGTGTATTTCAACCCATCATGGGGTGTCAACAGCTGGATTTGCCAATTGAGATGTGGTGCTTTTATTTTGTAGGTTCTGACAGTGTACTTCCTGGTACTATTGCGAACAATAACAAAAAACAACTTGGCGTTCGCAATGGATCTAAGCGCGCCTGTGACAGGAAGTGTTCGTCCCGCAGCTGCCACTAGTCGGCGGAGTTTCCATTTTGGCTTTCTGCCAGAAATCTTCTGCGTTATTCGGTGTTTTCACGCATGCGTTGGTTTGGATTATGCGCCCAAAGTATTTGGCATAAAACTATTTTGTGGCGTTTACAAAAAGATCCTGTTTTAGGTTTAAATAGACCGATTCAACACTGGAGAAGCAAGGCTCAGATGGTTTGGACATGTGCAGTGGAGGATGATGGACACACCGGACAAAGGATGCTGTTATGCTTCTGTCATGCAGTCATAACAGAAGCTGTCTAACATTCATCTGGAAAGAAAGCCATTACCTGTCCATGAACCAGTTTATCACTGCTGCCCTGCACGCGTCTCCACTGTCATGCAGCATATTTACTGTTATTATCCACACGTGGATGTTCCACATTTGGATTAGTTATGTACTAACGGAAATGATGTAAGAACCCAAGCACACCTTACTACTGTGCCTTCAGGTAGTATAGCATATAGTTAGGGCTGGACCAGGTGACCCTGAATCCTCCCTTAGTTATGCTGCAATAGATGTAGGCTGCCGGGGGATTCCCATGATGCATTGAGTTTTTCCTTTCCAGTCACCTTTCTCACTCACTATGTGTTAACAGACCTCTCTGCATTGAATCATATCTGTTATTAACCTCTGTCTCTCTTCCACAGCATGTCTTTATCCTGTCTTCCTTCTCTCACCCCAACCAATCACAGCAGATGGCCCCGCCCCTCCCTGAGCCTGGTTCTGCTGGAGGTTTCTTCCTGTTAAAAGGGAGTTTTTCCTTCCCACTGTCGCCAAAGTGCTTGCTCATAGGGGGTCATATGATTGTTGGGCTTTTCTCTGTATCTATGAAGCGCCTTGAGGCGACTTCAGTTGTGATTTGGCGCTATATAAATAAAACTGAATTGAATTGAATTAATAAAACCTGTCTACTGTTAATGTTCAGCCTGAGAACGGCTGCACTGAGTTCATTTAAAGGACAGTTCATAGCTCCTGTCAGCTGACAACAAAACTTTGGGCTTCACCAAAATTGAGAAGACTGGAAAAATGTTGCCTGGAATGATCAGTATGCAGATGGTAACACATCAGACCCACTACTAGGTGCACTCGTACTGTGTGAAAAGCATTTTTAAGATTAATTTGAAGATATTTCTACTCAACATATTTAGACTTTTAAGCCAACAACAGCGTAAATGAACCGTACTGCATCGTTTTCTCCACCTGTAGCATCATTCTAAACTATCGCAAGACTTTCTCTTTTTAAATCCTGAAATAATCATCCTGAGCACTTAAGTAAACAAAAACATCCTGCTGAAGGTCTTCAGGGATCTGTAGAGTTGCACGTTCAGACTGTAATTAGTTTGTGGTGACTTGAGTAAATGATCTTCTTCTGGCTGCTCCTTTCAGCGGTCTTCAACCCATCTGTCACTCCTGCCACGCACCTCATCCCCTCTCGCCCTCCTCGTACATCCTGTCCACACAGACTGCTCTGCCACTCCGGACTTCCTCACACAGCTCCACAGTTCTCTTGGATCCCTGACATCTGTAGTGTTTCTCTGGATGAAGCCTGACTGCTGCTCACGGATCGTCACCTCTCGTCTTGACCCCCCTTCATTAATTCTCTCCCACAGCTTCATGGTTATGGTTTGCTAGCTGCACATCACCCTTGTTCTTGAAAATAAGCACCAGTACAGTTCTTTTCTTTTCTGCAGGCCTCCTCTCACTCCCCGAAACTGTGGGTAGAAAACTCCACTCTGTCTGTCGTAGACATCCCCGTACCTGCACAGGTGTGTCACCTGAACCAACCACATTTTCACTGTCGATGCTCTTCACAGCCGCCCTCACTTCCTCCTTACTAATCCTCTGCACATCCCGATTCACTAAATGTCCTCCATCCGTGCTCCACTTCTCATTTTCCACCTTCATCGGTCCTCGGAGTGCTCCTTCCATCTTCTCCACACACGTTTCACTTGTTAGCACACTTCCGTCTCTATCCAGCCTCACCTGCTGCACGTCCTGCCCCAGCTTGCTCTGTATGGAATGCCAGGACTGCCATAATGAATTAATTAAATACACCATTAAATAATTAATTAAATGTGGCAATAATTAATTAAAATTGGAATTAATTAATTAAATAAATAGTTATGACACATGTAATTAATTAATTATTGACAAATTCAATTAATTAAGATAAGATAAGATAAGATAGAACTTTAGTAATCCCTCGGGTGGGTTCCTCTGGGAAATTCGATTTCCAAAAAAGCACAGCATATATATATATATATATATATATATATATATATATATATATATATATATATATATATATATATATATATATATATATATATATATATATATATATATATATATATATATATATATATATATACACACACACACACACATACACACACATATATAAATACAGAGACAAATATAAATAAAATATACGAAGGGGATGAATAGAATAAATAGGAATAAAAAATAAAAATACAAGTGAATGAATTGCACATTTCAAGTATTGAGTCTATTGCACCGTTGACTATTTACAAAAGTATTGTACAGTGGTGCTGCTCCCCCAGCACACCACAGCATAGAAAAGTACTCCAGCAACCACCGACTGGTAAAACATCCTCAGGAGCTTCCTGCAGATGTTAAAAGACCTCAGCCTCCTGAGGAAGTACAGTCGGCTTTGGGCTTTTTTATACAGGTGCTCTGTGTTGCATGACCAGTCCAGTTTATTGTCCACCCACAGCCCGAGGTACTTGTACTTGTTGACCACCTCCACCTCCTCCCCCTCTATCTGAACCGGCAGTGGACCTTCTCTAGACCTCCCGAAGTCCACAACCAGTTCCTTAGTCTTTGAGGTGTTGAGTTGCAGGTGGTTTGTGTGACTCCATGCGACAAAGTTCCTCACCAGACTTCTGTACTCCTCTTCCTGATCATCCCAGATACACCCCATGATGGCTGTGTCATCTGCAAACTTCTGAATGTGGCATAATTCAGAGTTGTAGCAGAAGTCAGAGGTGTACAGGGTGAAGAGAAGAGGGGACAGCACAGTTCCCTGTGGTGCTCCTGTGCTGCTGACCACAGTGTCAGACGTGATGTCCTTCAGCCTGACGTACTGTGGTCTGTCGGTGAGGTAGTCGGAGATCCAAGCCACCAGGCAGGGGTCCACCTCCATCCTGTTCAGTTTTTCCTGAAGCATACAGGGCCGGATGGTATTAAAGGCACTGGAAAAGTCAAGAAACAGGATCCTGACCGTGCCTTTTCCCCCATCCAGGTGTGAGTGGGCTCTGTGTAGGAGGTACAGGATGGCATCCTCCACTCCGACACCCACCTTGTATGCAAACTGTAGTGGGTCCTGGGCATGTTGTACCTGTGGTCGGAGGAGGTTGAGGAAGAGCCGCTCTAGAGTCTTCATAAGATGTGACGTCAGTGCCACCGGTCGGAAGTCATTCAGCTCATTGGGCCGGTTCTTTTTGGGGACCGGGACGATGCAGGATGTCTTCCATAGGGCGGGCACTCTCCCCAGTCGCAGACTGAGGTTGAAGACTCGTTGTAGCGGCTCCCCAAGTTCAGCAGCACACGCCTTTAGCATCCTAGGACACACCTTGTCTGGGCCTGCTGCCTTTCTGGGGCAAAGCTTCCTCAGTTGCCTCCTGACCTGATCCACTGTGACACTGGGAGATGTTTGGGAGGAGGGGAGGGAGGGAGATGTCTTGCTGCTGAGAGAGGGATTGGAGGAGGGGGGTGTCATGGTGTCAGGAAGGGGGGGAAGCGAGGGAGGTAGGGGAGTGGGGATTGGACTCTGTAGTGAAGGTGAGGGTGGGGGGGTTGTGGGCTGGTCAAACCTGTTGAAGAAGTTGTTGAGTTCGTTTGCCTTCTCCACAGTCCCCCCCCCCACTGTGCTTTTCTTGGTGTTGTGGCCTGTGATGGTTTTCACACCATTCCAGACCTCCCTCATATTGTTCCTCTCCAACTTCTGCTCCACCTTCCTCCTGTAGGTGTCCTTTGCTTCCCTCAGGCAGCGTTTCACCTCCCGCTGTGCTGCCTTCATCTCCTCCTTCACTTTGCTCCTGAAAGCCTTCTTCTTCATGTTGAGAACAGCTTTGACTTCCTGTGTTACCCACGGTTTGTTATTAGGATAACACCGTACCGTCTTAGCAGGGCGACCGTGTCCACACAAAAGTTGAGGTAGTCTGTAAGACAGTGTGTCGCCCCCTCTATGTCCTCACCATGTGGGCTCAGGAGCACATCCCAGTCTGTGGTGTCATAGCAGTCTCTCAGAGCTTCCTCCTTTTCTGGGGTCCTAATTATTTATGTATTTCACATTTTAATTAATTATTGACACATTTAATTAATTCTTTAATGATATATTTATTTATTTCATTTTGGCAGTCCTGGCGTTCCATAGCTCTGTCTGCCTATAAACGTGTTTGTGAATAATCAGAATGAAAGCGCTAAGACGAGAGCCAACATCAGGTCCCCTCCACCAAAACTGTGCCATGTAGAGTTCGTGTTGTTCAGCATGGTGATAATCTGCTTATTGCCTCCAACATGTTACACATCCATGTAATCTTATTTGGAGTCGAGGCTCTTATTTATTCAAAGAACAACGTTGGCCTTTCACTTCTATTGATCACCTACGTTTCACTGTGTGTGTGTGTGTGTGTGTGTGTGTGTGTGTGTGTGTGTGTGCACACCTCTCCTTCACAACATTACATCTGCGGTGCGTGAATAATGGGAGGAGGTGGCAAAAAGATCAGCTTGCTGCTTTTTAAAAATACATCCATATTATTATTATTACATACTTATAAAAAGAAACAATGTGCATTTGACTGCATAAAGTAACCATCACACTATTTTTCTTATTTATTTTATTTTGTTTTTACTTTTTCTAATATTTCTCTCACTCAGCTTTTCCTTTAGTCCACTGTGCTGCTGTAACAAGTGAATTTCCCACAGAAACCAAAAGCAGGGCCTCGCGCACAAAGCAAAGCTGGATGTAGCTCTGTCATCAACAAGTGTTTGTGTCTGTAGTTTACTGCGACGGCTGCACCTGTAATTCACTGTAATCCAACCCACTGTTCACCCAGTAGATTTATTCAGGTTCCTCCAAACACACTCATTTGAACTGTACTTGGCCTATAAAAAGGCATCGTGGGAACTGTTGCAGATACAAATCACAAAATGCTGGAATCACAAATTGAATCACAGTAAGTCAGACCTCATTTTTAAGGTGTCCACAGGTAAATATCTTCACTGCACATGAAAGGTTCTTCTTTGAAGATGCTGTCCAAGTCCTCATGCTGGAGACCCGTTCTTGGATGTCTGTCACTGTGACGGTTTGCTGGAGCCTGCTCAGGGAGGCTGCTGTGGTCTCCTCTCAGCTCTGTTAGCCAATGAGCTTTGCTGTTATGTGTTGCATCCTTCTCCCATATGCTCCGTCTCCTTTTTCTCTGTTGTTCCCCTGACACTGAGAGCACAACTTGGATGGTTTACTTGTGCACACGTGCTGTTGTTGAATATCTTGATCTGATCTGCACATAAATATCTTGTTGTGTTCTCTGTAAGTTATTATCTTTGTCTGAGACATTTCATAGCTGTGGAGACAGATGAGGGATGTTTGATAGTTAAAGGATGGATTTGGACTAGAAGGTTTTATTGCCTGGCAGCTGTGAAACCAAAGGAGAACACTCCATCACTTTGAGCCATGCTCTGTAGCGTCTATGCAAACCATGGAAACACAAAAGCATTCCACTGTCACACTCAGACCTCTAGCTGTGCAAGCCCCATTCAGCTTTTCATGTCCTTGTTTAAATCCAGGTAGAGTACTTTCATGATAACACCTGGCCCATAACGTCTACCCCTAAGACCTCAGCATTAATCACAACATCACCTGCGTGCACAGCAGTCACTCTTGAGTATGTGAGTTCATCAGGGCTGTTAGTAGTATGAATGCAAAGGTGTCCCACTCAGACCCATTGTCAGCAGCATAAGCCACTTACAATATTTCAAAACACCTTGCTGCCATCCTGCACCACTTGTGGGGAACACCCCACATCACATCAAGAACTCCACTGACTTCCAGGTCCAGAAACTTCCCCTGGATCCAGATGAAACCATGGTGTCCTTTGATGTAGTCTCTCTCTTCACCTGCATACCCACCACGGAGGCCGTGGAGACTGTCAGAAAACGACTACAAGAAGACAGCTCCTTGGAGGACAGGACCAACTTCAACCCCAATCAGATCTGCACACTGTTAGACCTCTGCCTCACCACTACATACTTCAAATACAACGAAGGCTTCTACAGTCAAAAACATGGCTGTGCCATGGGCTCCCCGTGTCACCTATTGTAGCCAACCTTTACATGGAGGAAGGGGAAAGGAAGGCTCTTGGCTCTTTCAAAGGAAGAGTACCCAGCCACTGGTACAGATATGTGGACGACACCTGGGTCAAAATCAAGACACAAGAAGTGGAATCCTTCACTGCGCACATTAACGCTGTGGATAAAAACATCAAGTTCACCAGGAAGACACAAAGGACGACTGTTTGCCTTTCCTGGACTGCGCTGTGCACATTGAAGAGAACGGCAACTCCCACTAGGTTTAAATCTCTCTCCACTATTTGACCTTAGAACTGAAGAAGCTTCTCGGATGAGAGGTGAAACGTCCTCAAGCAACTCAAAGTCCAGACGCTTTTCTTTCCAAGCTCCTTAGAGTACATAGAGATGATTTGATGATTTGACAGCAGCATGAACCTCAAAGGTGGTTAAATAGTGTTTAAAACAAAATGCTTTTCAGGATTTGTGCTCACAGCTGCAGACTGAGAAAATATGATTTTAGAACGAATCAAGCTAGAACCTACTGTCAGCATAGAGGCTCTCTGAGAGGACTTTAAAGTCTTTATCAACACAAGGACACAAGGAAGGAAGAATAAAATAAGTAAAATAGTGCCGTCACAAACAAGTCACGGCACAAGTCAACACTGCAAATAATAAAAGTGGAAAAGTACAACTAAAGATTTGTTTTGCTTTTAGTTCTGAATTATAACAAATACATGACAAGTCCACTGTTTTCATCTCGAGTCAGCTGAGTGTCAGAGGAGGACTGCAGAGGGAGCGCAGACGTCACTGACCTGACGTGTGGTGGTCGGAGCATCTTCCAAACACGTCACTGGGAACAAGAAAAGAAAGCTCGCCCTGGACTACAGTCTGAAAGTAAATGTGTCAGCATGCAGGATTACTTTATTGTTAACCGCGTCTGCACAAACTTAGATGAGGACGTTCCCCTTTAAGTATTTAGCTGTGCTTTTTGCTCTGGAGTTAATTTGTTGGTGATGAACGGCTGCAGTCACAGTTCGGGGTAAGGTGGTGCTGCTCCGCCTTCACTTGATTCAAACGGCTCGCAGACAGAACATCAGTGACCAGCAGCACTGCGGGACGCAGGTCTTTGCCATAAAGGCTGAACGTGCACTCAGTCACGACGCTTTGTGTTGTCGAAATTTTTGTCTAACAGCACAAAGAGGAAGTAAGACACACGGTTACATAAGTGCACAGCTGTGACCGACTCGGGAACAAACGAGTCTGTACTGCGTGAGCGAGTAGAACGGATCCACGTTACTAGAAAGTGACTGAAAACACTGCATCAGATGCCACAATCATGTCTGACCCAGAGGGGAATTACCTCTCACCTTCTAATCATTCAGTCTCTGCGGTGAGCCTCTGACAGCTCGTTTCTGACAGGAAGTGGTCACAGCGACGAGCACGCGCTGACATCACGCAGTGCTGAATTAAAACAACAGACTGAGAGAAGCTGTGTCACATGACAGCCAGTGTTTTATTGAGTATTCGATGAGTATGTATGTTCTCACAAGGCATTAAGTGTACAGCAAACTAAGCACTATTGTCATACATGATGATGGGCTCACTCCATGCCACAGTTCTGCCTGAACAGAAATATCGGGACTACGTGTCCACTACATGAACACATGTCCTGATGCCATGCACTAATATTGACCATGAGCTGGAAAACACAAACAAAATGAAATGCACTCACTCAGTATGAACATTTTTACATCACATGAAACGGGAGGAATTCATCACACGCGCTTTTAGATAAAGAGAATGACACGGGCGGCAACAATGTTATAAACAATGCCACAACAATAAGAACAACAACATCAACAGAACAATAACAGTATTAAAGCTTTTCATGACCATATCAACATTCAGTGTATTGGAAAATACAATCCCAATAGACTCTTTGTATAAAAAAGAAGCTTTTCAAGTCAGCATGGAACAAATAACAGTTTGTATCTTGGGGGTTGGGGGGTGGATGACAGGGGCGGGTGTGCTTCCATAGATTCCAGAAGAGAGGAGGTGTGTGTGTGTGTGTGTTGGGGGAGGCGCTGGGGTCCTGGAGCTGCTCTATGTAGCGTAGCGCTTGGTCCACTGTTTGGCTATCCTGTCGTGCTCAGCTCTGTTAGTCAGGTACTGTGTGGCGATGCTTCCAACCAGAGGGTCAGCTGGAATACAAGAACAAACGGCAGACATGTTTAACCACGTGTTGGCTGTCACATGTTGAAAAGTATGGCAGGTAAATGAATTCTCTGAAACTCATAATATAAAAGACTGCACAGCCAGGCTTTAGGCACACTCAGCAGGACAGCTGTGCAAAAGCAAAACTATCTGTGACAGTGATGAGCGGGCGGTCAGCTGCCTCGGTATCCTGTATGTATTCAGTGTGGGGGAAGGGCTCTGACCAGGTCTCAGCCAGAATTTATTTTTGAAAACCTTCAGACGGGAATCACAACACTTCCTCCTGTCTTAAAAAGCCTGCATCAGTCAGCTGCTTGACTGTAAACGTCAGACTCTGAGTGGAAGCGAGATATTGCTGGGCACAGATGGGTCGTCTGTGAGAGTGGTGTACAGGACATGTTTACACAAACAGACATAAGGTGCTGTCTAACATCTGATTACCTGGCCTGTGGAACCACAGCCTCATCAAAGACCTCGGCTCATTGGAAGGCACAGAAATGTTGTTACAAGCACTGGTAACTCAAACACGTGGAGCTCAGTCTTTCCTGTAGTCTGATGTCAAGCTTGCATAATAATAATACTAATGGATAGGATTTATATAGCGCTTTACAATGCCACTATTCATTCACTCTCACATTCACACACTGGTGGAGGCAGCTACAGTTGTAGCCACAGCTGCCAGGCTGCCATATCGCGCCATCGGCCCCTCTGGCCAGCACCAGTAGGCGGCAGGGTAAAGTGTCTTGCCCAAGGACACAACGACCAGGACAGAGAGCCCGGGAATCGAACCGGCGACCTTCCGGTTACAGATACGCTTCCCAACCCCCTGAGCCACGGTCGCCCCTGATGTCAAGCTTGCATCACGTGATCTGATGCAGAGTAAATCAGCTGTGATCATGGCGGCCTCCAGCTGTAGTCCTGTGCCTACCTGTCTTTTGATAAACGGCACATCCATGACTGTTGACTGTGTTGCTGGTTCCTGTCTCAGCAAAGTGACAGAGCAGAGAACTCATTCAGCCTTCACAAGCTCTCTGCTCATATTCACAACGTCTCTGGACACCAAACCAGGAGCCGCGTTGCACACAGTGACGGAGGGTTTAACAGGTTTAGTGCCAGACTTACCGAC